>NC_086447.1:494987352-495333352 GCF_028390025.1 Pseudophryne corroboree
CGGAATGGAATCAGGGTGTCGGCATTTCCGGACTTTGCAGCGGACGTTCAAAAAGACCGGGCCCAGTTTCTTCCCATCAAAAGACGTCTTCGAGACTTGAACCTGCCCTACTCGATGCTGTTCCCCTCCAGGCTCCGCGTGGTGGCGGACGGGGAGACAAAGTTCTTCGGCTCGCCGAGGGAGGCAGCGTCCTGGCTGGACAGGTATGCTCCGGGGGACCGCCAGCTGGCTCCAGACTGACACCGGGTCGCCCTCCTATATGGGCCAACACTCCGCAAGTATAAGTCCAGGGAGCTTCCTCTAGCTTAATGGTTCTGGACTTTGCTGAGAAGTGACATTAACGTACAAAAGGGTTTTTGTATTGGGGTTGATTTGATCTGTACACCTGGTACAGTGTTGCCGTAGGCTTTGGGATCTCCAAGGTTAGAGTTTAGTTAGGGATATGGGTATACCACAGTTCGGGGAGGTATACGGGGTGGGGGGAAGTTTGGGGGCCGCCGTTGGCCTCTCAGCAGTTATTATGTTGCTCGTTTTGAATTTAAGAAGCCTATATGCTTGTCACTTGGAGGGTGTGGTGGGCTTGCACTGTTTTATGGGGTCCGGCTCGGGGCTCGGGGCCTGCGGGCGACATGATTATAGGTGCGAAACACCGGTTGGACGGGTGGTTGCTAAAAGAGCTGCGTCCCTGTTGATACTTAGACTGACATGCCTCCCTTGAAATTTCTGGCGTGGAATGTCCGGGGCATCAACAACAAAGTTAAACGTTCCCTAGTATTTAAAATGATCAAGAAATATGGCCCGGATATCATTTGCTTGAGTGAAACTCACTTGGAGGGTAATAGGCTGTTATCGCTCCGCAGGCCTTGGGTGGGGTGGGCGTATCATTCCTCACACTCCTCTTATTCCCGAGGGGTGTCGGTGATGATAAGGAGGACTGTACAGTTCGAGATGATCAGGGTAAACACAGATCCTTATGGTAGATACGTATTTCTAGAGTGCAAACTGTTTTCACGAAATTTTTTCCTATTGTCTGTGTATGTTCCCCCCCCATTCTCCTACGATGTCCTGCAAAAGGCTGCCTCATTCGTTGCCTCCTCCCCCCATACTCCTGTCATCTGCCTGGGAGACTTCAACGCTGTGTTGGATGCCTCTTTGGACAGATGGAGGACTCCTTCGAGACAGGGAGCGGGGGGCGACTTGATTCCTCCCAAATCTAAATTTGCAGAGTTTCTAGACAGTATGCAGTGGGTAGATGTCTGGAGGGTTCGAAATCCTACCCTTCGGCAATACTCCTGTTATTCGAGTACACATGGCTCCTTTTCCAGAATCGACCTGGCCCTGGTCTCACCTGAGCTTGTGCCTGGCGTGATGGACGCTCATTACGAGGCACGGGGGGTATCCGATCATTCACCCCTGGTGCTGTCACTGGTAGGGGACTGTCAGAAGGGACAATCATATTGGAGGTTGCATCCATCCTGGCTTGCCCAGCTGGGCGAATGCCCAGAATTAGCGCCCACATGGGAGGGATTTTTCGCGGATAATGCAGACACGGCCCCGGCTCCGGTAGTTTGGGATGCATTCAAGGCGTATATGCGAGGTACCTTAATTGGCAAAATTGCTGCCTGCAAGGTGGCTCGCAGGGCGACAGAAAGACAGCTTGAGACCGAGTGCAGGGACCTGGAGACACGCTACCTGACTGAGGGCACCCCTGCGCTGAAGGCCCGCTGGCAGACGGCTCAGGGGGCCTGGCTGGCTCACCTCTCAGACAAAAATGCACGCTCCCTCTTGTTCAGGGCCAATAATATATACATGCAGGCGGACAGACCAGGTAGCTTGTTGGCCCACCTGGTGCACTACGACAGGCCTGGGACCACGATAGCGCAGCTGCTCGGCGCCGACGGCTCCATTACAGATAACACCCCCGACATTGCACAGCTACTCCTCTGTTATTTTAGGGAGGTATACAACAGTCGACTGACATGCTCCGGGGAGGAGCTAGACCTCTACCTGACAAATATCCCCCTTTCTAAACTTTCCCCTGAGGCTAGGGACGCCCTGGATGCGCCTCTGACCTTGGAGGAGGTGATGTCGGCGGTCGAGGCGGCTCCTAGTGGTAAATCCCCAGGTAGTGACGGTATTCCCACGGAACTATATAAACAGTACATTAAGTTCTTTGGACCTCAACTACTAGACATGTATGTTAACATATATGCCGCTGACTGCCTTCCTCCCTCAATGTCCGAGGCTATTCTAATAATGCTTCCAAAACCTGGTAAGGACCCTAAACTCTTGGAGTCATACAGGCCGATCTCCCTTATTCCCACAGACGCTAAGATCCTAGCGAAAATTCTTGCGGTCCGTATAAACACGGTGATTGAATCCATAATCCATCCCGATCAAACCGGCTTCATGCCCGGGAAATCCACGTCCATTAATTTGCGCAGGCTGTACACTATTTTGCAGGCTCCTCATGATTTCCCTTCAGACGAGGTCGTGGTCTCATTGGACGCGGCAAAGGCTTTTGATAGTGTTGAGTGGCCATACCTGTGGGGAGTTATGAGGAGCATGGGCTTTGGCCCTAACTTTATACAATGGGTCAAACTGTTATACCAGAATCCACGCGCCAGGGTCCTGGTGAATGGATACATTTCCTCCTCATTCCCTTTGACACGGGGCACCAGACAGGGATGTCCCCTCTCTCCCGCCCTGTTTGCCATAGCCATGGAGCCCCTGGCCTGTTTGATTAGGTCACACCCGGACATTGAGGGAATCAGTACGGGCCCCTGCACTGACAAATTGGCCCTTTATGCGGATGACCTGTTGCTATTCCTTCGAGACTACGCGGTGGATATGCCCATCGTGTTGCGGGTCATAGAGACCTTCGGTAGGTACTCGGGTCTCCGCATAAACTGGACCAAATCGTTTATCATGCCCGTTATAGGCTCCCCCCCCCCAGACTCCGAAAATATCCTTACCGCTGTGTTGGACAGCCCAGTTTAAGTACCTAGGGATCCTGGTCACTAACGACCCATCGGACTTTGTGCCCTTAAACCTTGACCCTGTGGTACAGATGGTTGTGCGCAAATCGAGAGCTTGGTGCAAGCTGCCACTGACAATGACGGGTAGAGTCGGCCTCATTAAAATGGTAGTGTTGCCTAAACTTTTGTATGTTCTATTGCAGTCCCCTGTTTACATATTTCCAGCGTTCTTCAGAAAATTAAATAGTGTCCTGACGTCCTTGATATGGGCCAATAGAAGATCCAGAATAAAATTATCCACTCTTACCAGACAAAAAAGGGACGGCGGCTTGGCATTACCCCACTTCCAACTGTATTATTATGCTGCTCAGTTATCACACATTGGTATGTGGCTCCGAGGAGGGGAGGAAGATGGACTAGGCCGGGCGTTCCTTAGATGCTATTACCCAAGTCTTTCCCCGGCACAGGTTTTGGCGGGGGGTAACCCTTCCAGACTCTCACCTCCTATTGTCTTCCAGGCTATGAAGATATGGTTGGCATTGAAGGCCCTACTTGGGTATGAGGGAATGGACCCGGACACTTCTCTGTGGCACTCCAGATTGCTCAGTGAACTGGGGTCCCTGGGGGGTGAGGAGGTATGGGCTCCGTACTTGATAGTTTCGGTGTCCCAGCTATATAGCAATGGCACGTTAAAATCATTTCAGCAATTGAAAGAGGAGTTTGGACTCCCGAACTCTCACTTCTATAGATTCTTACAACTGAGACATGCCCTGCAGGCGCAATTCGCAGATTCTTCCCCAACGCTTTTCCCCTTCCCCATGAAAGCATTTCTACATTCACTGGGCCGAGTTAAGGTGATCTCCTTCACCTACTCGTATCTCCTTCAAACGACACATGCAGACCCGCTCTCAAGTCTTAGGGAGAGATGGGAGAGTGACGTAGGTCCCATGGACGGGGAAGACTGGGAGGGCGCTCTGGGTAACCCGAGCCAGGTCACCAAATCGCTGCGGTTTCAACAGATACAGTTTTTTATTCTACATAGATCATACATGACACCGAGCAGGCTGGCCAGATTTAGGACAGATAGCGCTGGTGCTTGCCCCAAGTGCGGGGTTGCCGGAGGCACATTCTGGCACCTCACATGGGAATGCCCGCTGCTGCAGGTGTTCTGGGCCGGGGTCGGGTCGATTCTGGAACATACGGGGATACAGAGAAGCTTGCTGACTCCGAAATTCTGCATTCTGGGGGTGGGAGACCCCGATTCTGGGTCCCGCTGGGAAGACTTGTACGCCCGCAACATGTGCGCCCTTGCAAAGGTGTGCATCGCGCGGACGTGGATGGCCCCGCGACCTCCCACGATACATGCTTTTAAAGGTTTGGTAAATTATACTCTAACAAAAGAACGATATGTATACATGAAATATAATGCCCTTACCAAATACGAGAAGATATGGTCTCCTTGGATCAATTCCACATACTCATCCCTTGCCCTTCGGACTTAGAGGCACCGACCTTCGCCGCGGTGTGATATTTGGGCCCTGGGGCGCTGAGCCGGACCTTCACCTCTCCTCTATTATAGCTGTTTACATATCTGGTCGCCACACCACACCACGCATATGTTAGGTAACTAGGCTTAAGTTAGTTAAAGGGTTTGTTTGGGGGTAGAGGGGTTGGGGGCTATTTAGGGCCTGATAGACGGGGTAATTTTTAATACAGGTCCTGGGTGGGGGGGTGGGAGGAAATACAAAATGTTAAGTATGTGAAACACGACCTGGCTACAGACTTCAGAAAATATGTATATGGTGGGAAGAATGCACGGGAACTGTAAAATGGGAAATGTCATTCGTATCAGTATAAGTATACGTATATCCTTGGTGACAATAATGCTTTGAACAACGTGTAATCCCAATGTGCTTCCCAGTGTACACTGAAATGTCTGTATATATAAAAACGCTGTTGAATAAAAATTACTCTATTAAAAAATAGTCAGTAAACCACACTTTCCCCGCTTTGTCGGGTGGCTGGTCAGTTCTTCAAAAAGTGCCACTAGGTATACGTAGCCCCAAAAGGAAATCTGAAAGCAAAGGAAGAAACGAGAGAGCGCCTATGGTGTAGTATTCATCAATAAGTTCTGTCACACGCAAGAATAATACTGCGTACCGGATTACGGCTTGACATAAGGCTCATCAGTCCCCCATTCTTTAGTCCAGGTCTTTACTGGGATCTAGATATGTTTAGGAGACATAAAAAATCGCTATATAGCGTAGTAGTTTTCCGTATGTAGGGTTAAATTATCACACAAATTTGCATGCGTACCGGATGAATGAATAATTCATGCGTATCCAATACAGGTATTGTGTCCAGGTATTCGTCGTGGAACTGGTGACTGGACAACCCTTAGAAAGTATATCAAAGCTCCATTCAGTAATTTATATCAGAGTACAGATTTATTTATTAAACACAAAATGGTGAAACAATAAAGATTAATGGCTTAGCTTTGGTGAAAATTGGTGAATCAGCAGGTCAGTTTCTCAACGCGTTTCGCCCAATTCAGGGCTTCATCAGGAGATTGCATAGTGTTGTACTGGGGTCCTATTTATACCCCTTTCAATTATACCTCATTATGCAAATCACTTCCGGTTCGCGTCATCGGCGAAACCGGAAGTGATCCGACATTCCATAAATATATCTTTCTTATATTCTAAATACATGTGGGTGTTGGGTATTTATCCAGTAAGGCTGAAATTCTTACATAAATCTTAACAAAACCACCTCTACTGACAGCGGTGGTTTGTTTACATAATCGCCGCCCGGCATTCGACTTCCGGCGGAAGTACGTCACAGCCGGAAAGGACGCGTCATATCCGGCCGCGTCGCTCCTGGCATAGTACGGCACCGCTATGCATCAGGGGGATGTGTTGTTAGACATACTGAGCCGCATGGCTAATTTGCATATATAAACAAACGGGAGTGGCATTCCGTTTGTAATGCGTCCGGCTCTTTTCATGGAGTAATAAAACAGTGGTACATAAATATACAATAACACTTCATGATTGTACTGGATTTGTATCCATGGGATTTTCCAGAATTTAACCCCATGGATACATCAGTTAAAAATAACATATAAAATCAAGGTAAACATAAAATACCATAGGTCATATAGAATTATACATTAAAATACTCATATTTTTGAGTCAGGAAGTTTGAGGAGGATTTGCATATGATATATATATATTGACAAAGACAGTAGTTTATATTCTTTCTTTAAAAAGGATTCATAGTGTTTAGGATTCAATTCGTACCGCGTTACGTTTATAAATATATACCCACAAATAAGATGAATAAAATTAATGTCATTCAGAGGCAAGACACATATTAGTGCATGAAGGCAGTTATACATTCGGGTTACATACATGTATATCGGGGAAACTCTCATAATCTATTCCGTGAGGTGGATCATGCATGAATTCAAGTATCACCCTCAATAGTTAGAGCTCATTTCATATAAGTATGTGGGGTGTTAAAAGAATAAAAAGAGAATAAAAGAGAGGGGGGGGGGGGGTATGATTCAAATTTTAAGTAAAAGCTGTTATAAGAAAGGTGCTATTTCATAACCCTCATTATGGCCATAAGGTGACATAGTATTTTACATGTTCAAGTGCTTTAAATGTTCAAGCACAGACACTTTAACATTTAAAGCACTTGAACATGTAAAATTGGGGCCAAGAGGAGGTGACCTCCTAAAGAAACTCTCACAACGAGAGATGTATTGGATTTTTACCTTGAATACTATGTCACCTTATGGCCATGCACTAATATGTGTCTAGCCTCTGAATGACATTAATTTTATTCATCTTATTTGTGGGTATATATTTATAAACGTAACGCGGTACGAATTGAATCCTAAACACTATGAATCCTTTTTAAAGAAAGAATATAAACTACTGTCTTTGTCAATATATATATATCATATGCAAATCCTAAACACTATGAATCCTTTTTAAAGAAAGAATATAAACTACTGTCTTTGTCAATATATATATATCATATGCAAATCCTCCTCAAACTTCCTGACTCAAAAATATGAGTATTTTAATGTATAATTCTATATGACCTATGGTATTTTATGTTTACCTTGATTTTATATGTTATTTTTAACTGATGTATCCATGGGGTTAAATTCTGGAAAATCCCATGGATACAAATCCAGTACAATCATGAAGTGTTATTGTAGATTATTGTATGTTTATGTACCACTGTTTTATTACTCCATGAAAAGAGCCGGACGCATTACAAACGGAATGCCACTCCCGTTTGTTTATATATGCAAATTAGCCATGCGGCTCAGTATGTCTAACAACACATCCCCCTGATGCATAGCGGTGCCGTACTATGCCGGGAGCGACGCGGCCGGATATGACGCGTCCTTTCCGGCTGTGACGTACTTCCGCCGGAAGTCGAATGCCGGGCGGCGATTATGTAAACAAACCACCGCTGTCAGTAGAGGTGGTTTTGTTAAGATTTATGTAAGAATTTCAGCCTTACTGGATAAATACCCAACACCCACATGTATTTAGAATATAAGAAAGATATATTTATGGAATGTCGGATCACTTCCGGTTTCGCCGATGACGCGAACCGGAAGTGATTTGCATAATGAGGTATAATTGAAAGGGGTATAAATAGGACCCCAGTACAACACTATGCAATCTCCTGATGAAGCCCTGAATAGGGCGAAACGCGTTGAGAAACTGACCTGATTCACCAATTTTCACCAAAGCTAAGCCATTAATCTTTATTGTTTCACCATTTTGTGTTTAATAAATAAATCTGTACTCTGATATAAATTACTGAATGGAGCTTTGATATACTTTCTAAGGGTTGTCCAGTCACCAGTTCCACGACGAATACCTGGACACAATACCTGTATTGGATACGCATGAATTATTCATTCATCCGGTACGCATGCAAATTTGTGTGATAATTTAACCCTACATACGGAAAACTACTACGCTATATAGCGATTTTTTATGTCTCCTAAACATATCTAGATCCCAGTAAAGACCTGGACTAAAGAATGGGGGACTGATGAGCCTTATGTCAAGCCGTAATCCGGTACGCAGTATTATTCTTGCGTGTGACAGAACTTATTGATGAATACTACACAATAGGCGCTCTCTCGTTTCTTCCTTTGCTTTCAGATAGATATATATATACATATCTATCTATCTATCTATCTATCTATCTATCTATCTATATACACTGCTCAAAAAAATAAAGGGAACAGTAAAATAACACATCCTAGACCTGAATGAATGAAATATTCTTGTTAAATACTTTGTTCTTTACATAGTTGAATGTGCTGACAACAAAATCACACAAAAATTATCAATGGAAATCAAATTTATTAACCCATGGAGGTCTGGATTTGGAGTCACACTCAAAATTAAAGTGGAAAAACACACTACAGGCTGATCCAACTTTGATATAATGTCCTTAAAACAAGTCAAAATGAGGCTCAGTAGTGTGTGGCCTCCACGTGCCTGTATGACCTCCCTACAACCCACACAAGTGGCTCAGGTAGTGCAGCTCATCCAGGATGGCACATCAATGCGAGCTGTGGCAAGAAGGTTTGCTGTGTCTGTCAGCGTAGTGTCCAGAGCATGGAGGCGCTACCAGGAGACAGGCCAGTACATCAGGAGACGTGGAAGAGGCCGTAGGAAGGCAACAACCCAGCAGCAGGACCGCTACCTCCGCTTTTGTGCAAGGAGGAACAAGAGGAACACTGCCAGAGTCCTGCAAAATGACCTCCTGTAAGCACAACCTTCACCTGTGGACGTCGGGCCCTCATACCACCCTCATGGAGTCTGTTTCTGATCGTTTTAGTAGACACATGCACATTTGTGGCTTGCTGGAGGTCATTTTGCAGGGCTCTGGCAGTGCTCCTCCTGTTCCTCCTTGCACAAAGGCGGAAGTAGCGGTCCTGCTGCTGGGTTGTTGCCCTCCTACGGCCTCCTCCACGTCTCCTGATGTACTGGCCTGTCTCCTGGTAGCGCCTCCATGCTCTGGACACTACGCTGACAGACACAGCAAACCTTCTTGCCACAGCTCGCATTGATGTGCTATCCTGGATGAGCTGCACTACCTGAGCCACTTGTGTGGGTTGTAGGGAGGTCATACAGGCACGTGGAGGCCACACACACTACTGAGCCTCATTTTGACTTGTTTTAAGGACATTACATCAAAGTTGGATCAGCCTGTAGTGTGTTTTTCCACTTTAAGTTTGAGGGTGACTCCAAATCCAGACCTCTATGGGTTAATAAATTTGATTTCCATTGATCATTTTTGTGTGATTTTGTTGCCAGCACATTCAACTATGTAAAGAACAAAGTATTTAATAAGAATATTTCATTCATTCAGGTCTAGGATGTGTTATTTTAGTGTTCCCTTTATTTTTTTGAGCAGTGTATATATATATATATATATATATATATGTATATATATAATAAGATTTTAAACCTACCGGTAAATCTATTTCTCCTAGTCCGTAGAGGATGCTGGGGACTCCGTAAGGACCATGGGGGTATAGACGAGCTCCGCAGGAGATAGGGCACCTAAAAAGAACTTTGACTATGGGTGTGCACTGGCTCCTCCCTCTATGCCCCTCCTCCAGACCTCAGTTAGAGAACTGTGCCCAGAGGAGATGGACAATACAAGGCAGGATTTAGAAATCCAAGGGCAAGATTCATACCAGCCCACACCAATCATACCATGTAACCTGGATCATACATAACCAGTTAACAGTATGAACAAACAACAGTAACGGTCCAAGACCGATGTCAACTGTAACATAACCCTTATGTAAGCAACAACTATATACAAGTCTTGCAGAGTTTCCGCACTGGGACGGGCGCCCAGCATCCTCTACGGACTAGGAGAAATAGATTTACCGGTAGGTTTAAAATCTTATTTTCTCTTACGTCCTAGAGGATGCTGGGGACTCCGTAAGGACCATGGGGTTTATATCAAAGCATCCAATCGGGCGGGAGAGTGCGTATGACTCTGCAGCACCGACTGAGCAAACGCTAGGTCCTCATCAGCCAGGGTATCAAACTTGTAGAATTTAGCAAAGTGTTTGACCCCGACCAAGTCGCCGCTTGGCAAAGTTGTAATGCCGAGACGCCTCGGGCAGCCGCCCAAGAAGAGCCCACCTTCCTAGTGGAATGGGCCTTAACCGAATTTGGTACCGGCAATCCTGCCGTAGAGTGAGCCTGCTGAATCGTATTACAAATCCAGCGAGCAATAGTCTGCTTCGAAGCAGGTGCGCCAATCTTATTGGCCGCATACAGGACAAACAGAGCCTCTGTTTTCCTAATTCTAGCCGTCCTGGCTACATAAATCATTAAGGCCCTGACTACGTCCAGGGATCTGGAATCCTCCAGGTCACTTGTAGCCACAGGCACTACAATAGGTTGATTCACATGGAATGAAGAAACCACCTTAGGCAAAAATTGCGGACGTGTCCTCAATTCAGCTCGATCCACATGAAAAATCAAGTAGGGGCTTTTGTGTGACAAAGCCGCCAATTCTGATACTCGCCTTGCTGATGCCAAGGCCAACAACATGACCACCTTCCAAGTAAGAAATTTCAACTCAACCTTGTTAAGGGGTTCAAACCAGTGTGATTTTAGGAACTGCAACACCACGTTGAGGTCCCACGGTGCCACTGGAGGCACAAAAGGAGGCTGGATGTGTAGCACTGCCTTTACAAACGTCTGGACTTCTGGAAGAGAAGCCAATTCCTTCTGAAAGAAAATCGAGAGGGCCGAAAACTGAACCTTAACAGAGCCTAATTTCAGGCCCATATCCACTCCTGTCTGTAGGAAGTGGAGAAAACGACCCAGATGAAAATCTTCCGTAGGTGCATTCTTGGTCTCACACCAAGACACATACTTTCGCCAGATACGGTGATAATGCTTAACCGTCACCTTCTTCCTAGCCTTTATTAAAGTAGGGATGACCTCTTCCGGAATCCCCTTTTTCGCTAGGATTCGGCGTTCAACCGCCATGCCGTCAAACGTAACCGCGGTAAGTCCTGAAATACACAGGGCCCCTGTTGCAACAGGTCTTCCCTCAGAGGAAGAGGCCAGGGATCTCCTGTGAGCATCTCTTGTAGATCTGAGTACCAGGCCCTTCGAGGCCAGTCTGGGACAACGAGTATCGTCTGTACTCTTCTTTGCCTTATGATCCTCAACACCTTTGTGATGAGAGGAAGAGGAGGAAACACGTAGACCGATTTGAACACCCACGGTGTTATCAGAGCGTCTACTGCCACTGCCTGAGGGTCCCGAGACCTGGCACAATACCTCCGAAGGTTTTTGTTGAGGCGTGACGCCATCATGTCTATTTGAGAAGTTCCCCAAAGACGTGTTATGTCTGCAAAGACTTCTTGATGAAGTCCCCACTCTCCTGGATGGAGATCGTGTCTGCTGAGGAAGTCTGCTTCCCAGCCACTCCCGGAATGAAGACAGCCGACAGAGCGCTTACATGATTTTCCGCCCAGCGAAGAATCCTGGTGGCTTCCGCCATCGCGACTCTGCTTCTTGTCCCGCCTTGGCGGTTCACATAAGCCACTGCTGTGACATTGTCTGATTGAATCAGAACCGGTAGGTTTCGAAGAAGACTCTCCGCTTGTCGAAGGCCGTTGTAAATGGCCCTGAGTTCCAACACATTGATGTGTAGACAGGACTCCTGGTCTGACCAAAGTCCCTGAAATTTTTTTCCCTGTGTGACCGCTCCCCATCCTCGGAGGCTCGCGTCCGTGGTAACCAGGATCCAGTCCTGAATTCCGAACCGGCGACCCACCAGCAGGTGAGCACTTTGCAACCACCACAGGAGAGACACTCTGGCCCCTGGGGACAGAGTTATTTTCCGATGTAAGTGCAGATGGGACCCGGACCACTTGTCCAGAAGGTCCCATTGAAAAGTCCTTGCATGGAACCTTCCGAAGGGAATGGCCTCATAGGCCGCCACCATTTTTCCCAGAACTCGAGTGCATTGGTGAACTGACACCCTTTTCGGTTTTAGCAGGTCTCTGACCATGTTCTTGATGTCCTGGGCTTTCTCTATTGGGAGGAAGACCTTCATTTGTTCCGTATCCAGTATCATACCTAGGAACGGTAGTCGCGTTGTCGGAATCAACTGTGACTTCGGTAGATTTAAAATCCAACCGTGTTGCTGGAGCACTCTCAGAGAGAGCGCCACACTGCTCAGCAATTTCTCCCTTGATCTCGCTTTTATCAGGAGATCGTCCAAGTATGGGATAATTGTGACTCCATGCTTGCGCAGGACCACCATCATTTCCGCCATTATCTTGGTGAAAATCCTCGTGGGCCGTGGAAAGTCCAAACGGCAACGTCTGAAATTGGTAATGACAATCCTGTACAGCGAATCTCAGGTATTCCTGATGGGGGGCATATATGGGGACATGCAGGTACGCATCCTTTATGTCCAGAGACACCATAAACTCCCCCTCCTCCATGTTGGCTATTATCGCTCTGAGTGATTCCATTTTGAATTTGAATCTTTTTATGTACAGGTTTAGGGATTTCAGATTCAAAATAGGTCTGACCGAACCGTCCGGTTTCGGGACCACAAATAGGGTTGAGTAGTAACCTCTTCCCTGCTGGTGCAGGGGAACCTTGATTATCACTTGCTATATACACAGCGTTTGAATTGCAGCTAACACTACATCCCTTTCCAATGTGGAAGCTGGTAGGGCCGATTTCACAAATCGGCGCGGGGGCACCTCCTCGAATTCCAGTTTGTACCCCTGGGAAACTATTTCCAACACCCAGGGATTCAGGTCTGATCTGACCCAGGTCTGACTGAAAAGTCGAAAGACGTGCCCCCACTGGTGCGGACTCCCTCAGGGGAGCCCCAGTGTCATGCTGTGGGTTTTGGAGCAGCCGGGGAGGACTTTTGGTCCTGGGCACCTGCCGAAGCAGGTGCTCTCTTGCCTCTGCCCTTACCTCTGGCGAGGAAAGAGGATCTCCGACCTCTTCTGGACTTGTGCGACCGAAAGGACTGCATCTGATAGGGTGTTACTTTCTTTTAATGTTGAGGAATATATGGTAAAAAATTTGATTTACCTGCTGTAGCTGTGGAAACCAGGTCCGTCAGCCCATCCCCAAACAATACCTCACCCTTATAGGGTAGTAATTCCATATGTTTTTTGGAATCCGCATCACCCGTCCATTGGCGAGTCCATAAGGATCTTCTCGCCGAGATAGACATGGCATTGGCCCTAGTAGCTAGCAGTCCAATGTCCCTTTGAGCATCCCTCATAAATAAGACTGCGTCTTTAATATGGGCTACAGTTAGGAATATAGTTTCCTTATCCATATTATCAAATTGATCTGTCAGCTCATCTGTCCAAGCTGCAATTGCGCTACACACCCATGCCGACGCAATTGTCGCTCTTAGCACAGCACCCATATGAGAATAAATACACTTTAAGGTAGTTTCTTGCCTGCGATCTGCAGGGTCCTTAAGGGCTGCTGTGTCAGGAGACGGTAGCGCCAATTTCTTGGACAGGCGCGTCAGGGCCTTGTCCACAGTGGGGGGTGATTCCCAAATCTCCCTGTCCTGCTTAGGGAAGGGGTATGCCATATAAATTCTTTTGGGGATCTGCGGTCTCTTTTCCGGAGTCTCCCAAGCTTTTCCAAAGAAATCATTTAATTCATGAGATGTGGGAAAATTAATAATCTGTTTCTTTTCCTTAAACATGTGTACCCTTGTGTCGGGGACCGAGGGTTCATCCTCAATATGCAACACATCCCTTATTGCCACAATCATACACTGAATGGTTTTAGTCACCCTAGGGTGCAATTTTACTTCGTTATAGTCGACACTGGAATTAGAATCCGTGTCAGTAGTAGTGTTTTGTGTTAAGGGACACTTTTGAGACCCCGACGGGCCCTGTGAGTCGGTCCAATCCGAGGATTGACCCCCTGATGTCCCCCCTAATTCAGCCTTATCAAGCCTTTTATGTAAAGATGCCACACTTGCATTCAACATATGCCACATGTCCATCCATTCCGGAGTCGGCACAACCGACGGGGACACACCACTCATTTGCTCCACCTCCTCCTTGGAGAAGCCTTCCGCTTCAGACATGTCGACACCACGTACCGACACCCCACACACACACTACAAGGGGACAAAACCCCAACCAGGCCCTTAGGAGAGACAGAGAGAGAGTATGCCAGCACACACCCAGCGCTTAATAACACTGTGGAAAAATATGACCAGATAGCGCTTTTTTATATAATAATATTCCAATTCCCACTCACTGCGTCGCCAATTTACCCCCCTCCTCTTTTTTCCAGCCTGTGAAGTTCAGCAGGGGAGAGACCAGAGAGCCAGCGTTCAGCATGCAGCCTCTGTGGAGAAAATGGCGCTGGTTAGTGCTGAGGATCAAGCCCCGCCCACCCGACGGCCGGCTTCGGTCCCAGTGCTTTTTTTATTAAAATGGCGGGGGATTCTTGGATTTACTGCCTCTGCAGCCTAATCCATCTTAACATGCCCAGAAGTGAGGAATATTGCTGCCCAGGGCGCCCCCCCCCAGCGCCCTGCGCCCTTCAGTGCTGCTCTGTGTGTGTATAGTGGGAGCAATACCTCATGAAGAGCTGATATCTTCTGCCGCCTGATGTCTTCTGCCTTCTCATACTCACCCGGCTTCTATCTTCGGCATCTGTGAGGAGGACGGCTCCGGGACAAACCCCAGGTGAGACCTGTGTTCCGACACCCTCTGGAGCTAATGGTGTCCAGTAGCCTAGAAACAGAGCCCAACCGTAAAGCCAGCCCTGCTTCTCTCTCCTCAGTCCCACGATGCAGGGAGCCTGTTGCCAACAGGACTCCCTGAAAATAAAAAACCTAATAAAATTATTTTAAAACAGAAAACTCTGGAGAGCTCTCTGCAGTGCACCCTTTCTCCTCTGGGCACATAATCTAACTGAGGTCTGGAGGAGGGGCATAGAGGGAGGAGCCAGTGCACACCCATAGTCAAAGTTCTTTTTAGGTGCCCTATCTCCTGCGGAGCCCGTCTATACCCCATGGTCCTTACGGAGTCCCCAGCATCCTCTAGGACGTAAGAGAAATATAATATATATGTAATGTGTGCAGTGTATGTATGGTGTGTAGTAATGCAGTGTATGGGCGGGCAGGAGGAATGGGAGCAGAATCCGGGCAGTATATACAATCGAAGGGGGATATTTATCCCCTGTAACCTGGGACACGGAGGCTGTTGCATGGCGGATGGAGGTGGAGACAAAGGTGCAGGTGGAGACCGCTCCAGGGAGATACTCACCGTGCTGCTTCCCTGGGCGCCCGCTCTGCATCTCCTCCATGTGGTCTCCGTGTGGCTGTGTCCGGCGTGTGGGCGCTGATATGAGACGGCCTCTCTTCGCCTCTACCTTGGAGTCCCTGCTGGCTGGGGTGGGGAAGCTTAGCCTGGGAGGGCGGGGGAGAAAGGAGGAGGCGGGAGACAGAGCAGTGACACATCCAGCGGCGGCGCTGACTGACTGAGGGGCGCCGTCCTCCTCCTATTGGGCTAGCTCTGTGACTGTGACTCCGCCCAGCGTTAGCCACACAGTCACAGATCTGGGCAATTATATAGGAGATGGGTTCCTGCTGCAATTGTTGCATGTGTATACAGACTGTGAATTGTTGTGCTTTGTCATGGAAAAGCATAGTTTTGGTTTATAGCCTATTTAGTATGATAATTGATACTTTATAGTGAACATACCTATCTATTCAATTGATAATGTCAAAATACTTTTCCTTTTTTTCCATTTTATTATTACATATTTGTTGCTGACCTAAATAAAATGGATAAAAGAAAACAATCCAAAGTTAAAACTGGGGTCAGCCCAGTACTTACGAGCTATTAAGGATCTGGAATTTTTCTCCTTTCTGAAAACTTAGGTCATCTTCCGTTCTTGCTTCATAGTCATAAAGAGCCACAAAAAGCGTCACTCCTGGGGGAACACAGCAGATCACATGTTAAGTGGCAGCACGTAAGCTCACATGTTAAGTCGTGCTGGCAAATATGAGCCACTGAAGTTATAACACAATGTAATTGAATCCATATGTTTTACAATGGCCTTTGCCAATTCTTGACAGGCATGTAATAAAAGTAATTTCCTCTTTAATTGAGACTTTTTCAGTGCGGAGAGCTTGGACTATCTGACCACAATGCTTTAAGAAAAATGAGAATTTATGCCTTGTATTTTAATTATTTTAATGTTCCATTATATATTACAGTACATGCTTGTCATATTGAAACCATTTCTGGGCATGGCTTATCCTAAAATGCCCTGGTTAATGTCATGTTCTGGTGACATGCATAAAATAAATGTAAGGTATGGTTCCATTCTATCCCACTTTAATTGGGATTGCATTTGTCAGGACAATTAAGGGCTCACATTGTTTTATTTACACTGAAACCAGGGCATCACTCTATATTACCCTCACCAACATGAGCACTACTTCAGGTGGGAAAACTACATTGCATTGGAAAGCTATATGTGACTCCGTTTTCTGGAGAGTTACTTTTTGCATCTTGTTACAGCATTGATTATATTTTCATTTGTTAGAGATTAGTTGATACTATAATTATTTTTCTATTTGACTGGTTCCATTGTTTTTGATGCAGTTGCTCAGTTCTGAAACTTGCTGATATATCTTTAAAATCTGCAGCTGTCCTTGGAAAATAGAGACTTTTGGCACAATGTGTTACCAAATTGAAAGTAGAAGATGTTTAATGTTGTTTACTGAATTGTGTAAGATGAGAAAAATGTTGTATCTTTCCAATACATGCTTTGTAACATCTGTGCACAGAATGTGTTTGCAGTAAGAGTGTTATAGAGCAGCACCACTAGTAGTGCTGTCACTGCAGGGTTCCTAGATGTCTTTACAGCGTTCTTTGAAACTTCTTGGATGCCTTGCTCTTGGAGAAGTTTTGTCAGCACAGAAACTACTCAGCATATTGGCTTCTGTCCCAAACTCCCTGGATTTGGACATATGGCTGTGTCGATGCTTTGGTGGAGTCTTAAAAACACTGGCTTTGGAACTTTCGAGATTGATAGAAATCAGAGATTTTCTGGAATTCATGACTGTGGCATCATGTGCCTCTAGAACCTTAACCGTGTTAAAGCTGGGTGCACACTAGAAAATATGCACTGGGAATGATATTGGCTCATGATTTCCCTAGAACTCCCTGCAGTCCCGGACAAACAATATTGTGTGTACCCACTGATCGATTTTACAAACGACCAAATGATATACATGAGTCGTACGATACTCCTACTGTAAATTGTTGGGTTTCAGCCTAATTTATCATTTTGGGGGGGGAATTCAAATGTTTGAAAAGTCGGTTGGGTGTCTGTTTTTTCCTGTCTATTAGATAGGAAAAAACAGACTCCCAACTGACTTTTCAAACAATTGAATTCCCCGTTGTGTGTACACACTGCACAATTTGCAACAATGTCGTTAGTGACATTGTTGAAAATATATTGCATGTACTAACGGCAGGGATGGTCACACTGAACGATATTACAAAATTATCATAACGACCGGTTATTATCGGCAATTTTGTTTAAAATATCGTCTAGTGTGTACCCAGCTTAAGACAGGGTTCTTCCTTGCAAAACTCCCTTAAAGGTCCTTTTTATAGAATGCCTTGGAGATTAATTTATGTACAGTTGGCCTCCCAGCACTAAAGAGGTTTAGAGGTAACAGCTTCATATTGGCAGGGTGGCTGCGGTTTCATACTTCCACCACTGCATCCAATGAACTGCATGGAGCACTGAGGGATGTTCAATGCTCATCCTGTTTCTGTCATCCTCTAAGTCTCCAAAGCACTCCAGTGACAGGCGTACAACAGCCTATCTCACTTCCTTTCATCTCTCTCCCTCCTCAACATCTTGCAAGCAGGATTCTGACCAAACACATCAATGTGATTGCACTCACAGAAGTGATCAATAATCTAAGCTAATTTACAGCACTGTGTGGTCTATTTACTAAGCCTTGGATGGAGATAAAGTAGCAGCCAATCCGCTCCTAACTGCCATGTCACAGGCTAGGTTTGAAAAATGACACTTAGGAGCTGATTGGCTGGTACTTTACCTCTGTGCACTTTATCTCCATACAAGGCTTAGTAAATTGACGGGGTAACTGTGTAATACTTATCCTCCTGGTCCTCTGCTGCTTTTGACATTGTTCTCTCCTTGTTCACGTCATTCCTATTGCACTGCTCCTTTAGTGTATCTCTCTGGCACAACCTCCATTGGGTATCTGGATGATAGGTCGACCTTAATTAGGTTGACAGTCAATAGGTCGACTTCTAATGGTCGATGTGTATTAGGTCGGCATGAACAAAAGGTCTACATGGTCATTATGTCAACATGTAAAAGGTCAACAGCGCTTATGGTCGACTCACACAGCTTTGTGGGGATTTTTTTTTTGGTCAACTCTTCCACACTTTACCATCCACGTGGACTACAACTGGGAATAGTAACCTGTGCTGCGCGCAGCAGTAGTGGAGCGATTCACATTGCCTAAAGAATGGTGAGTGTAGCAAGCTTTGACGGTGAAAACTACACAAAAATATGGGGGGGGGGGGGGGGAATTGTGTCACCCTTTTCTGTGTCGACCGTTTGTCATGTCGACCAATAGTGGTCAACCTAATGACTATCGACCTAATTAGGGTCGACCATGTGATCGATATTCCCTCCATTGTACTCTTAGGACTAAATTTATTAAGAATCATGTCTTTCCGAGATTGCAGTCTCATGTTATTTTGGGCTTTTTTTTTACAACCCTGAGATTTACTAAATCCACACACAGGTGTTAAAATACAATTCAATCTGAAAATCACGGACGAACATGCAAATGGCAGTCAAAAGACCCCCGAACCAACCCACAAGTACTTCCCACAGACAAAAAATACAACATGGGGGGTTACTAACACTGATCAAACTCGGACCAAAATAGAAGTTTTAAATAGACCTGCCTATGAGCAGCATGTTAAGTAGAAGCCTGCAAGGGTCAGTGTAATCTGTGCAGCGCTTCTCTGTGTTACACTGTAAACAAATGGTAAAAAATAGGGAGGTAAAATGTGTGCCACCCTCAATGAGCAGGTCCTAGGCCTTGAAATAGTACCATGTTTAACAGGTCAGGGTTATGCCATAGCCAGGGGAAATCCTTCACATTAACCTCCCCCAACTAGTCAGCTGAGGCCAGGGATTTCTCGGGAAGTGGTGAGTCCCTCAATAAAGCACCCCCCAGTATCCCTCATACCCTGGGTGGTGGATGCAGAGAGGATGCTGGTTAAAGGTAGAAGCAATATTTAGGTAAATGTATTATAGTGGCACGCATCGTGCCGCTATAACACTTCCTGTTTCGCTCCTGTTTTGCCTGACTACCGAGGAGAAGCAGGAAGGGACATCACAAGATATATTAACATCTTGTCTGCTCAAGTGGGGGAGGGAAAGCGCACAGAGTCCCCCTGTTCCGGCTCGTTCCTCTTCACATGCACGGGATCTCGCTACTGACGCGAGATCCACAGCGCAGTCTGGAGCCGGGGTGAGATGTACTAAGCCTTGTAGAGTAATAAAGTGGAGAGAGATAAAATATCAGCCAATCAGCTTCTAAATGCCATGTTACAGGCTTTATGAAAAATGAAAGTTAGGAGCGGATTGGTTGGTATTTTATCTCCGTCCATGGCTTAGTGCATCAGCCCCCAACTCTTAAGACCTCAGAGAGAGAGAGAGCTATGTATGTTAAAAAAAGAACAGATGACCCACTAATTTATTATACAGGTGGAGTCAATGAACAAATTGACTAATGTATTTCACCTGTAGACTTCAGTTTACAATTACAAGTATATGAATTTAGTCATTTCTGGTTTTCATGTGTAGCCATTGTTTGGAAGGTTTTCTGACATTTATTTTGACATGACGCAATACATTCTGGATCAGTACAAACAAATCCTGCTCAACTGATCTAATTTAAATTTAAATTCAGAACCTGCGGCAACAAAATTTATAAAATGTGTTGATTACTAAATACATCT
This sequence comes from Pseudophryne corroboree, assembly GCF_028390025.1. Taxonomy (NCBI): domain Eukaryota; kingdom Metazoa; phylum Chordata; class Amphibia; order Anura; family Myobatrachidae; genus Pseudophryne; species Pseudophryne corroboree. Next base: position 495,007,468 of record NC_086447.1, read on the forward strand.
TAAAGATTATATATATATATATATATACATATACATACATACAGTATCTATCTATCTATCTATCTATCTATCTATCTATCTATCTATCTATCTATCTATCTATCTATCTATAAAACTATTGGTCTTACCAGTTCCACCTCTTGTACGCAAGGTTCCTGTGTGCGACGAGGAGTTCACCCCTCCAAAGACTGTAAGCCCTTGCCCTGCAGTCCCATGGAAGTTGTTATAGTTTGGAATGGTAGTCACAGTGAAGCTAGGGTAGTGCTGTGGTGTGGGGTCTGTCCCATAGCGGTATCCTAAGCTCTGAGTTAAACTGTTATCTCTCTCATCGGTCAGTTTGGTTGCTTCTTTATCCTTGCATTGCACACAGCCCATTATCTATATCCCTGAAAATACAGAGAAAGACAAGAATGAATTACAAAAAATCCACATTGAATATTCAATTTTCTGTGGCTGAGAATTGAACGTCAGCAAGTTTAATCACCATAGATAGAATGTGTTAATTATGCAGTTCTAAGTAATATACAACTACTGTATGTTAATGCTTATTCTTGCTATTCCCTTTTCTCCTCATACAGACAATACTTGTCAAACACCATAAGCCAATGTGTCTCACAAATTATTATTGTTGCTGGAAATGCTATTGTCTTATAACTTTACTTTTTTGGGGGGTTGATAATAATTCATATCAGTTTTTGCTAAACGGTCATTAAAAGATGTAGCTTTACTATAATCATCACAGTCCACTTGACCATTACTAGAAATGTCAATGGGATCGCATCTGCTATTCTGCAGTAACTTCCCATAACTTGTGGAGAACATTCATGCACTGGTCTATATGCTAGATATCATTATTTGGGATCTCCATTAATCCTTATTGGCTGGCATCACAGTTTATAATGCTCAGGAAACTGTAGTATAAGTGATGCAAAACACAAATATATAATAGTAATAAACAGGGCCAGAAGTGAGATTATGCGAATTGTCACTTATAATGGCTGTACATCTACACTTTATACTGATATGTAGCCTATGGAATGCAGAGCCGGTTATGCTGATTTCAGTAATATCCCTTTTCCACCATAAATCCGGTTCTGACCTGGGTAACTGAACATGGTTTCAAGCCATGTCACAGCAGCTTGAAACCCCATTCACACCGCAAGCTGGACCTGGGTTAATGACCCGTCTTCCCTCTGCTGGCCCTTGGAGATGACATAACTTCCAAGTGCCGGTGATCCGGCTGTCCATAGGCTTTTAGCATGACACGGGATGGATGATCTGGGTCAACGGTTTACAACACAGGCTACGGAGGTCCTTCACAGGTTCAATCCTGGAAGCTACTAGTATCGGTTTCCCGGGTAGCGTGACCCGGGTTATTTTTTAAGGACCCTTTTACACCAAGCCGCACTATGGGGGTCATTCCGAGTTGTTCGCTCGTTGCCGATTTTCGCTATACTGCGATTAGTCGCTAACTGCGCATGCGCAAGGTACGCAGAGCGCATGCGCTTAGTTATTTTACTAAAAACGTAGCTGTTTTGCTGTGGCTTCTGCGGCGCTTTTCAGTCGCACTGGTGTTCGGTAAATGATTGACAGGAAAGGGGCGTTTCTGGGTGGTAACTCAGCGTTTTCCCGGCGTTGGCTAAAAAACGCAGGCGTGGGAGGGAAAAACGCGGGAGTGTCTGGAGAAACGGGGGAGTGGCTGGGCGAACGCAGGGCGTGTTTGTGACGTCAAACCAGGATCAAAACGGCCTGAGCTGATCGCAGTGTAGGAGTAAGTCTCGAGCTACTCAGAAACTACTAAGAATTTTCTATTCGCAATTCTGCTAATCTTTCGTTCTCAATTCTGCGTACAACTCGGAATGACCCCCCTATAGCCATGCAGTGACCGTGTGACTTTGTACATATGTAAACTATTTTCTGTGCAGTGAAAACTGCATTCCGGTGTCTCTGGTAGTGACTGAGTGGTATTTCCCTGTGCCGCGAACAGTATGCAAATTTAAAGAAAAAGTTGTCATGCAACCCCACTCATCATGGCTCACTCGCACCAGGTGTTTCGCTGCATGGTGTATTGAGGCTTGGTGTATGAGGACACATCTGTAGAATGGGGTAAAGGAGCACATAAGTTAACAAAACAAGTATAGAATATTGTCACTTTTATGTAGGAGACTGAGAATCGCTATAATGTACTGTAGCAAACATCTAATTTTGATTGGACACTATTGCCGCAAGGAGATATTTCACTTGGTTATTGCCATTGCCTTTATTCACACAGAGCATTTGGTGTTAGAGCAAGTAATGTGAAGTTGCTAACGAAAAAAATGTATACGTGAGTAAAAAGAAAGTGTGTGTCCGTCCATGGGCAATCAGACCCGCTTAACACATGCTTTTAGGTCCCAATAAGGTAAACTAGACTCAATAGTGTCAATCCAATTAGGTGTGAGTCTGCTGTGAGATTGTTTCATAAAACTAGCAGACTTCGCACGAATACGCATACTCGAGAAATGCAAGATCCAATTAGAGATTTGCGGTAGTTGCGGTGAGGGAGTGTGAAAAGTTCCTACAAAATGCGACCTTGGAAAAGTGAATGAAAAAGTGGAAAAACCTTCCTGGACCCCAAAAATTTGCGGTCTGCAGTAGACCGCAAGGTTAATTGAGGTCACCCACAAGTGACCTCAATTAACCTTGCGTCTGCGGTAGACCGCAGGTTCCCACCATAGGCTATAATTAAGATTTTTTTTCCCGCATTATAGCCTATGCGCTCCACTTGATTGGCAGGCCGGGAGCGCACAGCCAATCAGGAGAGCGCTATGACATGGCGCTTCCTGATTGGCTGGCGGGTCCCCAAGTGACAGAAGTCACGAGGGGTCCTGGCATTCAGGGAGCCATGTGTACACACGGATCCCCTTCAGTGCGGTGGACCAGGTTTTTTGCGTTTTTTATTTTTTAACACCTGGATGCCTACATGGACTAAAGAGGACCGATCTACACTGGAAATAGGTGAGTATATATTTATATATTTTTTAACAGGTACCTTCTGCAGAGATCTCAGTGATGCGGCCGGGCTTCATTGTGTCATGTCCAGAAGTGTTTTACTAAACTCTCCCGTAAAATACTACCCGACAATACAAATTACATCGACATCGGTAAACTCAAATTGAAAAAACACGGTAATTTAGTAAATTACTGTGTTGTTGTTTTTTTCAAATGGCCGATGTCATCTGAGATTGATCTCAGCTGAAATCGGCTGCAACAAGAATCTTTGTAAGTTTACACCAATGTATACTGTTACATAAGTGTTTATTCCAGCATAACCTGTGTTATTTATATCGCCTTTACACCGCCAGCTTTTAACACGGGTAATTGTACATGAGCGTGCAGTGTGGTGTAAATGGGCCCAATTGGAATAATCCGGGTCGAGTGGCATGGTATTCCAACTCGGGTAGCTTGCAGGGTTGAACACGGATTTAACACAGCAACCCGGCTACCGTTCACAGTGAATGGAAAGGTGGCACTTGGAGATCATGTGATCTCCATGCAACCCACCCGCCCCCCGGCAATGTGACCGGTTTAGAGACAGCAGTGGGAAAGGGGCCTTAAGCGGGTCGCAGCCGGATAGCACCCGTGTCAGACTCCCGGCTGCGACCCGCCTCAGTTGGTGTAACAGCGGTATTACATGCATCTCAACATACAAGACAGAGTATTACTGACAAAACATTAAGATAACAACATATACTTTTTATTAAGCAATGAAAGTCTGGGTCATTATCTCATTCTGGACTGCATTTGTACGCTTCATAATAAACCCAATTTTCCCGTTTTTGTGATAAAACAGTGTCACCCAGAAGAGTTTTATTTCTAGTTTTATAATACACATAAATAGTATATAAATAGGGCTTTCTTTAAGTAGTGTATTATAATAAATATATTATGTGCATTACACTGTGAAAAAACACAAAACAAAATAAGGAAAAAAATAAAACATTTCAGGTAGAAAAAACTGCAACCCCTTATGTTAATCCCCAACATGTAATCTGCTACGTCCCCCTGTAGGTTTAGTGCTCTATATAAAGTCTGGTAAAGAAACAAGATACAGAAGTATTGATAGTAATTTAAAACCTTTATTATCCTCATTCTATGCTGCTGCTGCACATGAATACAAAATAGCTGTGTGCGCAAATCCTAATGGATTACAGTCCTTGTTCCTTACCTGGTTGTTATTCTTATTATGTAATTCATATTTATAATAAACAATAACATAAATCAACTGGTATGGTTTGTATACCCGGTTGTTTTTCTTGCCCTAATCTGGCCTTGGTAATAAAGAAAATAAATTCTCACCATAGTCTAGTGCAGATGACTGTGCATAGATCAATAAATATATGTAAGGATTTAAAAAATGAAACCAGCACAAAGACTGTAATAGCAATACACAATAACGAGGAACTGGGGTAAGAAACAGACAATCTGATTTGTGAACCAGTTTGTACAATTTGAATCTATTTTGGCAATCAAATTCTATGGACGGTATCGAATTGTCAGTGTTTTCTCTTGCTGCTCCTCTGAAATAGAAAAGTAACATGATATGCATCCAAAAGCTTCCTCTTACATTTACCCCTTGCCCTGGTCTTGCTTTTAAAACAGTGACCATTAGTATTAGCTAATGTTGGATTATATGAGCAGAGCTGGATTAAGGGGTCTATTTACTAAGGGGGTCATTCCGAGTTGTTCGCTCGTTGCCGATTTTCGCAATATTGCGATTAGTCGCTTACTGCGCATGCGCAAGGTTCGCAGAGCGCATGCGGTTAGTTATTTTACACAAAAGTTAGGTATTTTACACACGGCATAACAAGGATTTTTCATCGTTCTGCTGATCGTAGTGTGATTGACAGGAAGTGGGTGTTTCTGGGCGGAAACTGGCCGTTTTCTGGGAGTGTGCGAAAAAACGCTGGCGTTTCTGGGAAAAACGCAGGAGTGTCTGAAGAAACGGGGGAGTGTCTGGGCGAACGCTGGGTGTGTTTGTGACGTCAAACCAGGAACGAAACTGACTGAACTGATCGCAGTGGCAGAGTAAGTGTCGAGCTACTCAGAAACTGCTAAGAAATTTCTATTAGCAATTCTGCTAATCTTTTGTTCGCAATTCTGCTAAGCTAAGATACACTCCCAGAGGGCGGCGGCTTAGCGTGTGCAATGCTGCTAAAAGCAGCTAGCGAGCGAACAACTCGGAATCACCCCCTAAGCCTTGGATGGAGATAAAGTGGATGGAGATAAAGCACCAGCCAACCAGCTCCTAAGTGTCATTTTTCAAATCAAGCCTGTGAAATGTTAGTTAGGAGCGAATTGGCTGGTACTTTATCTCCGATGACTTTATCTCCATCCAAGGCTTAGTAAATAACCCCAAAGGGAGTGGCGACAGGAGCGGCCGTTCCAGGTGCCCCACACATTACACCTTTCCACCCTATACACACACACGCTGCTGTATGAAGCAGAACGATCCCCCTCTGGCAGCAGCTGCCAAGGAGCTCCCCAGTCCACAGCAGTCAGTCTCGCGGGATTTCACTGCATGATCCCATAACTACTGTAGACCGTGGAGACACTGGGGCTGAGCCGGCCGGGTGCGGTGCTGTCAGATGTGCGTGTGTAATGGTACACGGGGGTGCACAGGGTTTGCCATCACTTTTGCTAGTGGGGGCCCCCACAACTTCTTTGCCCCTGGACACCCACCAGCCTTAATTCGGCCCTGTATATGAGATGTCAACCATTGAACATGCTCTGCTTGTAAATTAACTCTAAGTTAAAAGGCCCTCCTTCAAAACCAATACCATAATGTTGGAGTCTTATTTGCTAGAGTACAATAGAGTGCAAGGATAGAGGCAATGCTTACAGTAACTTTTGGCTTTCCAGAAACAGATCCTTTCCACCCCTCTAAGAACGCTGCTCAATGCTGTGTCCTAGTGTCAGTGCCAGTGGAGGGATCACATAGGGGTGTGTACTATCTAATGAACAAGGAATGTCCATTGCTGAACGGGTTTAGTATGGCAGCCGGTCACATGAATACCACCCGTGCTGAACACCTCATACTGCTCTGGTTTTATGTTATGAAGTTGTAAAGGGCAGAATTCACATATTTATGGCAGATGCTGGAGTAATGGATTTTAACAATAGAATAAATTCTTACTTGAAAGTGCGATAGACTCCATGGGAAGCTAGCCTTGCAATGTTATTTTGTTTGTTAGGCTAAATTATGTAATGGTATATGGTGTTCTTGTTGTAAACTTGAGTTCAGTTATAAACACTAACCAACATTTCAGAACAGCTTTAAAAAATAAGATTTTAAACCTAGCGGTAAATCTTTTTCTCCTAGTCCGTAGAGGATGCTGGGGACTCCGTAAGGACCATGGGGTATAGACGGGCTCCGCAGGAGACATGGGCATTCTAAAGACTTTAGATGGGTGTGCACTGGCTCCTCCCTCTATGCCCCTCCTCCAGACCTCAGTTAAAGAACTGTGCCCAGAGGAGACGGACAGTACGAGGAAAGGATTTTTGTTAATCTAAGGGCAAGATACATACCAGCCCACACCATCCACACCGTACAACATGGAATATACGAACCAGTTAACAGTATGAAACAAAACAGCATCAGCCAGAGACTGATCAAAACTGTAACATAACCCTTATGTATTCAATAACTATATAAAAGCCTTGCAGAATTTAGTCCGCACTGGGACGGGCGCCCAGCATCCTCTACGGACTAGGAGAAAAAGATTTACCGGTAGGTTTAAAATCTTATTTTCTCTTACGTCCTAGAGGATGCTGGGGACTCCGTAAGGACCATGGGGATTATACTAAAGCTCCAGACCGGGCAGGAGAGTGCGGATGACTCTGTAGCATCGATTGAGCAAACATGAGGTCCTCATCAGCCAAGGTATCAAACTTATAGAATTTAGTAAAAGTGTTTGAACCTGACCAAGTAGCTGCTCTGCAAAGTTGTAATGCCGAGACACCTCGGGCAGCCGCCCAAGAAGAACCCACCTTCCTAGTGGAATGGGCCTTTACCGAATTTGGTAACAGCAATCCAGCCGTAGAATGAGCCTGCTGAATCGTGTTACAGATCCAGCGGGCAATAGTCTGCTTAGAAGCAGGAGCGCCAACCTTGTTGGCTGCATGCAGGACAAACAGTGCCTCTGTTTTCCTAACCCGAGCCGTCCTGGCTACATAAACTTTTAAGGCCCTGACTACATCAAGAGACTTGGAATCCTCAAAGTCACCCGTAGCCACAGGCACCACAATAGGTTGGTTCATATGAAACGATGAAACCACCTTAGGCAGAAATTGAGGACGAGTCCTCAACTCTGCTCTACCCACATGGAAAATCAGATAGGGGCTTTTGTGAGACCAAGCCGCCAATTCGGACACCCGCCTCACAGATGCCAAGGCTAACAACATAACCACTTTCCAAGTGAGAAATTTTAACTCAACTGTTTGAAGAGGTTCAAACCAGTGTGACTTAAGGAACTGTAACACCACGTTAAGGTCCCATGGCGCCACTGGGGGCACAAAAGGAGGCTGGATGTGCAGCACTCCCTTTACAAAAGTCTGGACTTCTGGGAGAGAAGCCAATTCCTTCTGAAAGAATACTGGCAGGGCCGAAATCTGCACCTTAATGGAGCCTAACTTTAGGCTCCTGTCTGCAGAAAGTGGAGAAAACGGCCCAGGTGGAAATCTTCCGTAGGAGCATTCTTGGCTTCACACCAAGATACATATTTCCTCCAGATACGGTGATAATGTTTTTCGCAGTCACCTCCTTCCTAGTTTTTATCAGAGTAGGGATGACTTCCCCCGGAATACCTTTCCTAGCTAGGATTTGGCGTTCAACCGCCATGCCGTCAAACGTAACCGCGGTAAGTCTTGGAACACGCAGGGCCCCTGCTGCAACAGGTCCTCCCTGGGAGGAAGAGGCCACGGATCTTTTGTGAGCATTTCCTGAAGATCTGAATACCAGGCCCTTCGAGGCTAATCCGGAACAATGAGTATTGTCTGGACTCTTTTTCGTCTTATGATTCTCAGTATTTTTGAGATGAGTGGAAGAGGAGGGAAGACATAGACCGACGGAAACACCCAGGGTGTCACCAGGGCGTCTACCGCTACAGCCTGAGGGTCCCTTGACCTGCAACAATACCTCCGAAGTTTCTTGTTGAGACGTGACGCCATCATGTCTATTTGAGGAAGCCCCCAACGACTTGTTATCTCCCACTCTCCTGGATGGAGATCGTGTCTGCTGAGGAAGTCTGCTTCCCAGTTGTCCACTCCCGGAATGAAGACTGCTGACAGCGCGCTTACGTTATTTTCCGCCCAGCGAAGAATACTGGTGGCTTCCGCCATTGCCACTCTGCTCCTTGTCCCGCCTTGGTGGTTTACATGAGCCACTGCTGTGACGTTGTCCGATTGAATCAGAACAGGTAGGTCGCGAAGAAGAGTCTCTGCTTGTCGTAGGCCGTTGTATATGGCCCTTAATTCCAGCACGTTGATGTGTAGACAAGCCTCCTGGCTTGACCACAGTCCCTGAAAATGTCTTCCTTGTGTGACTGCTCCCCATCCTCGGAGGCTCGCGTCCGTGGTTACCAGAACCCAGTCTTGAATGCCGAACCTGCGACCCTCTAGAAGGTGAGCACTCTGCAGCCACCACAGGAGAGACACCCTGGCCCCGGGGGACAGGCTTATTTTCTGATGTATTTGTAGATGGGACCCCGACCACTTGTCCAGAAGGTCCCACTGAAATGTCCTCGCATGGAACCTGCCGAAGGGGATGGCCTCGTAGGCCGCCACCATCTTTCCCAGTACTCGAGTGCATTGATGAACTGACACTCTTTTTGGCTTTAACAGGTCTCTGACCATGCTCTGGAGTTCCTGGGCTTTTTCAGTTGGGAGAAAAACCCTCTTCTTTTCCGTGTCCAGAATCATGCCTAAAAATGATAGCCGAGTCGTTGGAATCAACTGCGACTTTGGCAGATTTAGGATCCAGCCGTGTTGCTGCAGCACTCTCAGGGAGAGTGACACGCTTTTCAGCAACTGATCTCTCGATCTCGCTTTTATCAGGAGATCGTCCAAGTATGGGATAATTGTGACTCCTTGCCTGCGTAGGAGCATCATCATTTCCGCCATTACCTTGGTGAAAATCCTCGGGGCCGTGGACAGCCCAAATGGCAACGTCTGAAACTGGTAATGACAGTCCTGTACAGCGAAACTCAGGTACGCCTGATGAGGAGGATAAATGGGGACATGAAGGTATGCATCCTTTATGTCTAGTGATACCATAAAATCCCCCCTTTCCAGGCTGGAGATCACTGCCCGGAGAGATTCCATCTTGAATTTGAACCTTTTTAGATACAGGTTTAGGGATTTTAGATTCAGAATGGGTCTGACCGAGCCATCCGGTTTCGGGACCACAAATAGGGTTGAATAGTACCCTTTCCCCTGTTGTATTAGGGGAACCTTGATAATCACCTGCTGTCGACACAGCTTTTGTATTGCAGCTAAAACTATTTTCCTCTCTGGGGGAGAAGCCTGCAAAGCCGACTTGAAAAATCGGCGAGGAGGCACTTCTTCGAATTCCAGTTTGTAGCCTTGGGATACAATTTCTATCGCCCAAGGATCCAAATCTGACAGAACCCAGACCTGGCTGAAGAGTCGAAGACGTGCCCCCACCGGCGCGGACTCTCACAGTGGAGCCCCAGCGTCATGTGGTGGATTTTGTAGAAGCCGGGGAGGAATTCTGTTCCTGGGAACTAGCCGTAGCAGGCATTCTTTTCCCTCTACCCTTACCTCTGGCGAGGAAGGAAGAGCCCCGACCTCTTCTAGACTTATGCGACCGAAAGGACTGCATCTGATATTGAGGTGTTTTCTTTTGCTGTGGGGAAACATAAGGCAAAAAAGAAGATTTACCCGCGGTAGCTGTGGAAACCAGGTCCGCGAGGCCCTCCCCAAATAAAACCTCACCCTTGTAAGGCAAAGTTTCCATATGTCTCTTTGAATCGGCATCACCCGTCCATTGGCGGGTCCACAGGGCTCGCCTAGAAGAAATTGCCATGGCATTGGCTCTTGAACCCAACAGCCCAACGTCTCTCACAGTGTCTCTCATATATAACGCTGCGTCTTTAATATGACCCAAGGTCAATAAAATGCTATTCTTATCTAGGGTGTCAATGTCAGATGACATGTTATCTGCCCATGCTGCTATTGCGCTACATACCCATGACGACCCTACTGCCGGTCTGAGCAAGGCACCCGTATGTGTATAAATTGATTTTAAGGTAGTCTCCTGTCTGCGATCAGCAGGATCCTTGAGGGCTGCCATGTCTGGAGACGGTAGCGCCACCTTTTTGGACAAGCGCGTTAAAGCCTTGTCCACCCTGGGCGAGGATTCCCACCATAACCTGTCCTGTGCGGGGAAAGGATACGCCATAAGAATTCTCTTGGGAATCTGCAGTTTCTTGTCCGGAGTTTCCCAAGCTTTTTCAAATAAAGCGTTCAGCTCATGAGATGGGGAAAGGTTACCTCAGGTTTCTTCTGCTTAAACATGCATACCCTCGTTTCAGGCACCGAGGGGTCCTCTGTGATATGCAAAACATCTTTTATTGCAATAATCATATAATGAATACTTTTGGCCACCCTTCGGTGTAACCTCGCATCATCGTAGTCGACACTGGAGTCAGAATCCGTGTCGGTATAAGTGTCTGCTACCTGGGACAGGGGACGTTTATGAGAGCCCGAAGGGCCTTGTGACACAGTCAAAGCCATGGATTGACTCCCTGCTTTTTCTCTGGACTCTGCTTTGTCCAATCTTTTATGTAATAAAGACACATTTGCATTTAAAACATTCCACATATCCAACCAATCAGGTGTCGGCGTCGCCGACGGAGACACCACAATCATCTGCTCCACCTCCTCTTTAGATGAGCCTTCCGCTTCAGACATGTCGACACACACGTACTGACACCCCCACACACACTGGGATATACAATTATGGGGACAGCCCCCCAATAAGGCCCTTTGGAGAGACAGAGAGAGAGTATGCCAGCACACACCCAGCGCCACTGGACACTGGAATAAAATCCCAGACTGTACAGCGCTCTTTTATAGAATAAATAATACACTCACTGCGCCAATTAAATGTTCCCCCCCCCCTCTTTTTTGCCCTCTGTACTTGCTCAGCAGGGGAGAGTCTGGGGAGCAGCTTCTCTGCAGCTTGCTGTGGAGAAAAATGGCACTGGTTAGTGCTGGAGGATCAAGCTCCGCCCCCTCAACGGCGGGCTTCGGTCCCGCTCAAATTCTTTATACTGGCGGGGGTTTTTCAATATACTGCCTCCGCAGTATCTAATATATTAGCCAGTTTCCCTTGAGGTTAATATTGCTGCCCAGGGCGCCCCCCTTGCGCCCTGCACCCGTACAGTGCCTTCTGTGTGTGTATGTGTGGGAGCAATGGCGCGCAGCGTTACCGCTGTGCTGTACCTCAGTGAAGATCTGAAGTCTTCTGCCGCCTGTGAAGTCTTCTCTCTTCTTATACTCACCCGGCTTCTATCTTCCGGCTCTGTGAGGAGGACGGCGGCGCGGCTCCGGGACGAACAGCGAGGACGACACCTGTGTTCCGACCCTCTGGAGTTTCAGAGAAACTCAGTTGAGCTCCCCTGCAGTGCATCCAGTCTCCTCTGGGCACAGGATCTAACTGAGGTCTGGAGGAGGGGCATAGAGGGAGGAGCCAGTGCACACCCATCTAAAGTCTTTAGAGTGCCCATGTCTCCTGCGGAGCCCGTCTATACCCCATGGTTCTTACGGAGTCCCCAGCATCCTCTAGGACGTAAGAGAAAAAAACAACAAAATCCATTTCTGTTTATTGATTTTTCACAGATAGAAATACCCTATCTAACAACATGGAGAAAAGGAATCATGCAAGTAAGCTGTTGGTTTGTTACTCACATCCACCCACTGCTTCAGTCCTAATATTTCCATGTGAGCCAAGTGAGAGGCAGCCAAAGCAGTGAAATATGTCTGCAGGAGGCACTTTGCCACGCTATACACTAATGAACGTGGGATGAGGAAAGAGAACGTTCTGTGCAAATTGGCATTCAATGATCATGTTATTCTTTAGCACGATGCTTCATTGTATATAGGTAATGGAAAGATTCTAAACCTTGGCAATCATGTACTGTAGATAGATGAAAATAACATCCAGATGCCTGCTCCATTTATACAGCTGAATTATGTATCTACGGTACGATGTACATTGTATATAGATATTGTAAACTTGTTATGACCTTTTTATATTGTCTGCAATACTAGTGTCAGATGTATTAAGCCTGGAGAAGTGATAAAGCAGTGATAAGGCAGTGATACGTGGAAGGTGATAACGCACCAGCCAATCAACTCCTAACTGTCATTTTTTAAACTTGTAATGATTGGCTGGTGCGTTATCACTTCTACTTATCACTTCTCCAGGCTTAATACATCTGCCCCATATCCTTCACACAGTTTCAACAAATATGCAATCTTTGGAAGGTGTGTTCTCTGCTCTATGCAAAAAATTAGTGCTTAGTCCTCTGAATTAAAATATTTCACAGAGGCTACTCTTTTGTTCCCTACATGCAGCAATTTAATATACATTACGTTTTCAGTGTAAAAAAGTGTCTGTGATTGACACACAATTCATTCACTAAGCATAGAAATTCCCAGACAGAGAGGAATCAGTGTTATATGAGTGACCTTATGACAGGTCATCTTTGGGAGTAGTAACCCCAACAGTAAATCAAGAACAGGACAAAAAGAGTGTTGCTTGTCTGCCTGCCCATTCATTTAAAACATTCAAGGCAAAGAGGTCCCATTCAGTAGCTCCACGAGGACAGTCCAGTACATGGAATAAAAACATAGTCTGGTGACCATCACTTACACCAGGCTTTTTCAACCAGTGTGCCGTGGCACACTAGTGTGCCGCGACCAGTTGCAAGGTGTGCCGCGGAGCCAGAGCAGCTTCCTGCACCTTCAGAGTGAACTGTTGGCCCGGGCTCTTCTTAGAGGATCATTTATGCTCTGGCTGTGACCTGTGCCGTGTTGACGCGGCGGTGTGAAATCATAGGTCACGGCCGCCGCATCTCACCACCCAGCCAGCCCACCTGCCTGCCTGCACACACTTCTTTCAGTTCCCGCGTGCATCCACAGCTTTCCTTGCCCACCCACATCCACACCTGCCTGACCGCCCGCTGCTCAGTATTCGCAGCAATCCACTATGAACAACCCCCGCCACTGAGGGACAGGGAGGAGGACAGCTGCCCGGCAGGGGCTAATATTTTTTATGTTATTTCTCCTGTGGGGAGCAATAGGATTTATGGGGGGGAACAGTGTGAATAATTCATGTGGGGAGCAATAGTATTTATGTGGGGAGAAATGTGATTGATTTATGTGTGAGCAACATGATTTATGTGGGGAGCAATGTGATTGTTTTTTCTATGTAGGCCGATGTATGTGTGGATTTTTTTTTACTGTGAAGGCCAATGTGTGTTTTTTAGTTTTTTTCTGTGGAGAACGGATGGTGTGCCTTGGCAATTTTAAAAATAAGAATTTACTTACCGATAATTCTATTTCTCGTAGTCCGTAGTGGATGCTGGGGACTCCGTAAGGACCATGGGGAATAGCGGCTCCGCAGGAGACTGGGCACATCTAAAGAAAGCTTTAGGACTATCTGGTGTGCACTGGTTCCTCCCCCTATGACCCTCCTCCAAGCCTCAGTTAGGATACTGTGCCCGGACGAGCGTACACAATAAGGAAGGATTTTGAATCCCGGGTAAGACTCATACCAGCCACACCAATCACACTGTACAACTTGTGATCTGAACCCAGTTAACAGCATGATAACAGAGGAGCCTCTAGAAAAGATGGCTCACTACAGCAATAACCCGATTTTTTGGTAACAATAACTATGTACCAGTATTGCAGACAATCCGCACTTGGGATGGGCGCCCAGCATCCACTACGGACTACGAGAAATAGAATTATCGGTAAGTAAATTCTTATTTTCTCTAACGTCCTAAGTGGATGCTGGGGACTCCATAAGGACCATGGGGATTATACCAAAGCTCCCAAACGGGCGGGAGAGTGCGGATGACTCTGCAGCACCAATTGAGAGAACTCCAGGTCCTCCTCAGCCAGGGTATCAATTTTGTAGAATTTTACAAACGTATTTGCTCCTGACCAAGTAGCTGCAAAGTTGTAAAGCCGAGACCCCTCGGGCAGCCGCCCAAGATGAGCCCACCTTCCTTGTGGAGTGGGCATTTACAGATTTTTGGCTGTGGCAGGCCTGCCACAGAATGTGCAAGCTGAATTGTACTACAAATCCAACGAGCAATAGTCTGCTTAGAAGCAGGAGCACCCAGCTTGTTGGGTGCATACAGGATAAACAGCGAGTCAGATTTTCTGACTCCAGCCGTCCTGGAAACAGATATTTTCAGGGCCCTGACAACGTCTAGCAACTTGGAGTCCTCCAAGTCCCTAGTAGCCGCACGCACCACAATAGGTTGGTTCAGGTGAAACGCTGAAACCACCTTAGGGAGAAACTGAGGACGAGTCCTCAATTCCGCCCTGTCCGAATGGAAAATCAGATAAGGGCTTTTACAGGATAAAGCCGCCAATTCTGACACGCGCCTGGCCCAGGCCAGGGCCAACAGCATGACCACTTTCCATGTGAGATATTTTAACTCCACAGATTTAAGTGGTTCAAACCAATGTGACTTTTGGAACCCAAAAAACTACATTGAGATCCCAAAGTGCCACTGGAGGCACAAAAGGAGGCTGTATATGCAGTACCCCTTTTACAAACGTCTGAACTTCAGGGACTGAAGCTAGTTCTTTTTGGAAGAAAATTGACAGGGCCGAAATTTGAACCTTAATGGACCCCAATTTCAGGCCCATAGACACTCCTGTTTGCAGGAAATGTAGGAATCGACCCAGTTGAATTTCCTCCGTCGGGCCTTACTGGCCTCGCACCACGCAACATATTTTCGCCAAATGCGGTGATAATGTTTTGCGGTTACATCCTTCCTGGCTTTGATCAGGATAGGGATGACTTCATCCGGAATGCCTTTTTTCCTTCAGGATCCGGCGTTCAACCGCCATGCCGTCAAACGCAGCCGCGGTAAGTCTTGGAACAGACAGGGTCCTTGTTGGAGCAGGTCCCTTCTTAGAGGTAGAGGCCACGGATCCTCCGTGAGCATCTCTTGAAGTTCCGGTTACCAAGTCCTTCTTGGCCAATCCGGAGCCACGAATATAGTGCTTACTCCTCTCCATCTTATCAATCTCAGTACCTTGGGTATGAGAGGCAGAGGAGGGAACACATACACTGACTGGTACACCCACGGTGTTACCAGAGCGTCTACAGCTATTGCCTGAGGGTCCCTTGACCTGGCGCAATACCTGTCGAGTTTTTCCCAACGGTTTATAATCATGTGGAAGACTTCTGGGTGAAGTCCCCACTCTCCCGGGTGGAGGTCGTGCTGAGGAAGTCTGCTTCCCAGTTGTCCACTCCCGGAATGAATACTGCTGACAGTGCTATCACATGATTTTCCGCCCAGCGAAGAATCTTTGCAGCTTCTGCCATTGCCCTCCTGCTTCTTGTGCCACCCTGTCTGTTTACGTGGGTGACTGCCGTGATGTTGTCCGACTGGATCAACACTGGCTGACCTTGAAGCAGAGGTCTTGCTAAGCTTAGAGCATTGTAAATGGCCCTTAGCTTCAGGATATTTATGTGAAGTGATGTCTCCAGGCTTGACCATAAGCCCTGGATATTCCTTCCCTGTGTGACTGCTCCCCAGCCTCGCAGGCTGGCATCCGTGGTCACCAGGACCCAGTCCTGAATGCCGAATCTGCGGCCCTCTAGAAGATGAGCACTCTGCAACCACCACAGGAGGGACACCCTTGTCCTTGGTGACAGGGTTATCCGCTGATGCATCTGAAGATGCGACCCGGACCATTTGTCCAGCAGGTCCCACTGGAAAGTTCTTGCGTGGAATCTGCCGAATGGGATTGCTTCGTAGGAAGCCACCATTTTACCCAGAACCCTTGTGCATTGATGCACTGAGACTTGGCTCGGTTTTAGGAGGTTCCTGACTAGCTCCCTGTCTTTCCCCTCCGGGAGAAACACCTTTTTCTGGACTGTGTCCAGGATCATCCCTAGGAACCGAAGACAAGTCGTCGGAACCAGCTGCGATTTTGGAATATTGAGAATCCAATCGTGCTGCCGCAACACTACCTGAGATAGTGCTACACCGACCTCCAACTGTTCCCTGGATCTTACCCTTATCAGGGAATCGTCCAAGTAAGGGATAACTAAAATTCCCTTCCTTCGAAGGAATATCATCATTTCGGCCATTACCTTGGTAAAGACCCGGGGTGCCGTGGACCATCCATACGGCAGCGTCTGAACTGATAGTGACAGTTCTGTACCATAAACCTGAGGTACCCTTGGTGAGAAGGGTAAATTTTGACATGAAGGTAAGCATCCTTGATGTCCCGAGACATCATGTAGTCCCCTTCTTCCAGGTTCGCAATCACAGCTCTGAGTGACTCAATCTTGAATTTGAACCTCTGTATGTAAGTGTTCAAAGATTTTAGATTTAGAATCGGTCTCACCGAGCCGTCCGGCTTCGGTACCACAACAGTGTGGAATAATACCCCGTTCCCTGTTGCAGGAGGGGTACCTTGATTATCACCTGCTGGGAATACAGCTTGTGAATGGCTTCCAAAACTGTCTCCCTGTCAGAAGGAGACATCGGTAAAGCCGACTTTAGGAAAACGGCGAGGGGGAGACGTCTCGAATTCTAATTTGTACCCCTGAGATATCACCTGAAGGATCCAGGGGTCTACTTGCGAGTGAGCCCACTGCGCGCTGAAATTCATTGAGACGGGCCCCCCACCGTTCCTGATTCTGCTTGTAAAGCCCCAGCGTCATACTGAGGGCTTGGCAGAGGCGGGAGAGGGTTTCTGTTCCTGGGAACTGGCTGATTTCTGCAGCCTTTTTCCTCTCCCTCTGTCACGGGGCAGAAATGAGGAACATTTTGCCCGCTTGTCCACGAAAAGACTGCGCCTGATAATACGGCGTCTTCTCATGTTGAGAGGCGACCTGGGGTACAAACGTGGATTTCCCAGCTGTTGCCGTGGCCACCAGGTCTGAAAGACCGACCCCAAATAACTCCTCCCCTTATTAAGGCAATACTTCCAAATGCCGTTTGGAATACGCATCACCTGACCACTGACGTGTCCATAACCCTCTACTGGTAGAAATGGACAACGCACTTAGACTTGATGCCAGTCGGCAAATATTCCGCTGTGCATCACGCATATATAGAAATGCATCTTTTAAATGCTCTATAGGCAAAAATATACTGTCCCTATCTAGGGTATCAATATTTTCAGTCAGGGAATCCGACCACGCCAACCCAGCACTGCACATCCAGGCTGAGGCGATTGCTGGTCGCAGTATAACACCAGTATGTGTGTAAATACATTTTAGGATACCCTCCTGCTTTCTATCAGCAGGATCCTTAAGGGCGGCCATCTCAGGAGAGGGTAGAGCCCTTACAAGCGTGTGAGCGCTTTATCCACCCTAGGGGGTGTTTCCCAACGCACCCTAACCTCTGGCGGGAAAGGATATAATGCCAATAACATTTTAGAAATTATCAGTTGTTATCGGGGGAAAACCACGCATCATCACACACCTCATTTAATTTCTCAGATTCAGGAAAACTACAGGTAGTTTTTCCTCACCGAACATAGGCCCTCATTCCAAGTCGTTCGCTCGTTCTTTTTTTTCGCATCGCAGTGAAAATCAGCTTAGAGCGCATGCGCAATGTTCGCACTGCGACTGCGCTAAGTAATTCTGCTATGAAGAAAGGATTTTTACTCACGGCTTTTTGTTCGCACCGGCGAACGTAGTGTGATTGACAGGAAATGGGTGTTACTGGGCGGAAACACGGCGTTTTATGGGCGTGTGGCTGAAAACGCTACCGTTTCCGGAAAAAACGCAGGAGTGGCCGGAGAAACGGGGGAGTGTCTGGGCGAACGCTGGGAGTGTTTGTGACGTCAAACCAGGAACGACAAGCACTGAACTGATCGCACAGGCAGAGTAAGTCTGGAGCTACTCTAAAACTGCTTTTTTTTTGTTTGCAATATTGCGTAAACTTCGTTCGCACTTTTAAGATGCTAAGATACACTCCCAGTAGGCGTAGACTAAGCGTGTGTAACTCTGCTAAATTCGCCTTGCGACCGATCAACTCGGAATGAGGGCCATAATACCCCTTTTTGGTGGTACTCGTATTATCAGAAATGTGTAAAACATTTTTCATTGCCTCAATCATGTAACGTGTGGCCCTACTGGAAGTCACATTTGTCTCTTCACCGTCGACACTGGAGTCAGTATCCGTGTCGGCGTCTATATCTGCCATCTGAGGTAACGGGCGCTTTAGAGCCCCTGACGGCCTATGAGACGTCTGGACAGGCACAAGCTGAGTAGCCGGCTGTCTCATGTCAACCACTGTCTTTTATACAGAGCTGACACTGTCACGTAATTCCTTCCAACAGTTCATCCACTCAGGTGTCGACCCCCTAGGGGGTGACATCACTATTACAGGCAATCTGCTCCGTCTCCACATCATTTTTCTCCTCATACATGTCGACACAAACGTACCGACATACAGCACACACACAGGGAATGCTCTGATAGAGGACAGGACCCCACTAGCCCTTTGGGGAGACAGAGGGAGAGTTTGCCAGCACACACCAAAGCGCTATATATATACAGGGATAACCTTATATAAGTGTTTTTCCCCTTATAGCTGCTGTATTGTTAATACTGCGCCTAATTAGTGCCCCCCTCTCTTTTTTAACCCTTTCTGTAGTGTAGTGACTGCAGGGGAGAGCCAGGGGAGCTTCCCTCCAACTGAGCTGTGAGGGAAAATGGCGCCAGTGTGCTGAGGAGATAGGCTCCGCCCCTTTTTCGCGGACTTTTCTCCTGCTTTTTTATGGATTCTGGCAGGGGTTAAAATTCATCCATATAGCCCTGGGTGCTATATGTGATGTATTTTCGCCAGCCAAGGTGTTTTTATTGCTGCTCAGGGCGCCCCCCCCTAGCGCCCTGCACCCTCAGTGACCGAAGTGTGAAGTGTGCTGAGGAGCAATGGCGCACAGCTGCAGTGCTGTGCGCTACCTTGGTGAAGACAGGATGTCTTCTGCCGCCGATTTTCCGGACCTCTTCTGTCTTCTGGCTCTGTAAGGGGGCCGGCGGCGCGGCTCTGGGACCCATCCATGGCTGGGCCTGTGATCGTCCCTCTGGAGCTAATGTCCAGTAGCCTAAGAAGCCCAATCCACTCTGCACGCAGGTGAGTTCGCTTCTTCTCCCCTTAGTCCCTCGATGCAGTGAGCCTGTTGCCAGCAGGTCTCACTGAAAATAAAAAACCTAAACTAAAACTTTCACTAAGAAGCTCAGGAGAGCCCCTAGTGTGCACCCTTCTCGTTCGGGCACAGAGATCTAACTGAGGCTTGGAGGAGGGTCATAGGGGGAGGAGCCAGTGCACACCAGATAGTCCTAAAGCTTTCTTTAGATGTGCCCAGTCTCCTGCGGAGCCGCTATTCCCCATGGTCCTTACGGAGTCCCCAGCATCCACTTAGGACGTTAGAGAAATATTGTTTGATGTGCCGCAAGTGAAAAAAGGTTGAAAATCACTGACTTACACATTAACCTATTATTTTAGAAAAGTGTCACTGTTCTCTATAGCTGTTCACTTTTTAATAAAGTACCAACTTAAGGCCCATACACACTTGACGATAAAATGAACGACATCGTTCATTACAGCCCTCATCAACGACGTCGCTCATTATATCGTCAAGTGTGTATGCATCCGACGACCACCGATGCGCGGCCCCGCGGGACGTTAACGACCCTCGCTTATCTGTGGAGCATGTATGCTCAATTTCCACTATGGTCGTTACCGACCAGAGACGTCGTTGAATGTGTATAGTGTGAAAGACCAACGACCAAGCCACTGTTCACCAGCCCTGTTCCCAGCTCATTATTTTAATAAACTGTTCAGCTTGGATGCTTCAACGATGAATGGTCTATGGTCTTTGGTCGTTGGTAGTGTGTATGCTCATGTCGTTTGCTCAGCTGTTCAAGGGAAGTTCAAGGGAAGTCGTTAACGACGGTCATTAACGATGTGTGCATCGTCAAGTGTGTATGGGCCTTAAGGGTGCTGAAGAGGCTGCATTTTACTATTCCTGAAATTATGACCCACTTTTTATAATTCTCTGAGCATAACTGCCTAGACAATGTCATATGGAGACCTTGATCTCAGGAATGGTCAGAGTCCCATACGTGCTGTAGTAGTTTTGGTTGGGATGTTTTAAAAGGCTGATTCCTCAAAAGAAGAGAATAAAAAATAGCACAAAATAGTAACGACAATAAGTTCCCTTTAAGGGAATGTGAGAAGACCAGTATGTTTTGTCTGACCCAGAGCTCTGTTAAGCATATACCACACTTGCATTATAGATAAATTATAGATAAGTGCTCTATGATGCAATTTATTTATACCTGTACAATGCACACTTCTATTAAATGCCTAATGAACCATCTGTATCGTTAATATGTCCAAAGGGATCAAGGGTCCCTATTTTTTTATTTCCTTCCATGACCCATCTGTGCTCTGTTTACAAGATAATGTCAGCGAGCACAGTATGTACATAGTCCTTATGTTATACCTGATAAATGTAAATAAATGTCATGTAAAAAGACTACAAATGTATTACATCTGACCTGGAAAGGAGATACTTTCTGTGTGTGCTTTATCACAGGCTTATTTACTGCAGAAAGACAATGCTCATGAGATCCCCTATAATGAGATGGTTAGGGAGCTAGATGTGACCTGATTTGTCATGTTAATACCCAGACTTTGTCTGAAGCATAATCGCACAGGACGTGCTGCAGGACAATAGGTGAATGTTTACAACTACAACCCAAATCGGAACATTCGTCTTCATTTACTGTGCTTGTTCTACATTTTAAAATCAGCGTCACTTAATTTGAAAACAGTATGCTAATAATAAGTGTTAATTGTGATTACACTCAATTTTGCTTAAGCATTCATAAATAAAAACACCCTAAAAATATTTTTTCACTTGTATTTATGAACTCACTCCATTACTATCCCTACAGCCTTTCTAATATTGGCCCTCATTCCGAGTTGATCGGTCGCAAGGCGAATTTAGCAGAGTTACACACGCTAAGCCGCCGCCTACTGGGAGTGAATCTTAGCTTCTTAAAATTGCGACCGATGTATTCGCAATATTGCGATTACTAACTACTTAGCAGTTTCAGAGTAGCTCCAGACTTACTCTGCCTGTGCGATCATTTCAGTGCTTGTCGTTCCTGGTTGACGTCACAAACACACCCAGCGTTCGCCCAGGCACTCCCACCGTTTCTCCGGCCACTCCTGCGTTTTTTCCGGAAACGGTAGCGTTTTCAGCCACACGCCCCTGAAACGCCGTGTTTCCGCCCAGTAACACCCATTTCCTGTCAATCACATTACGATCGCCGGAGCGAAGAAAAAGCCGTGAGTAAAAATACTTTCTTCATAGTAAAGTTACTTGGCGCAGTCGCAGTGCGAACATTGCGCATGCGTACTAAGCGGATTTTCACTGCGATGCGATGAAAAATACCGAGCGAACAACTCGGAATGAGGGCCATTATTCCATTTTCCTCTGAGATCCCACACTGCTGGATTTCTAACTGCCAACCGTGTCTGTCCCCTTTGTGTTCCAGCACTAAGGGCTCTATTTATGAACGGGAGGTAAGCCCTAACTCTTGCCAAAATGGGTGTTTTCTACTGTGTGAGGACTCTAAAATAAATGTACATTGACATACAGTATGGGCACTTATTAAACATGGGTGTGGACCATTGGGTCGACTTTGTCTAGATCGGCTGGTACTAGGTCGACAGTAAGTAAGTTGGCACAGACTGAAGGTCGACACCTGACTAGGGCGACAAGTATGGAAGGGTAACATGGTCATTAGGTCGACACACACAAAAAGTCGACAGGGTTTTTTTTTTTTTTTGGGGGGGGGGGTCCTGGGTCCACCTGGGACCACCGACAGTTGAAATGGGTTCAAGTATGAGGTGGCGAGAGGAAATGTGCGAAAAGTCCATGGTTTGGGAGCCCAGACCAGGACTTTAGACGGGTTTAGAAGATATATGCAGCAAAAACCCGTCTATTTAAGTGCGACAATTAGTGGGCGCCAGGAATAACTGAACTGCTCGGTCAGCAGCCCATTAATTATAGCAGCGCCCAAGAAAATTGAATTCCCCCCAAAGTGCCAGTCACATTGTGTCTTCTTTATTTATGGAACTTTAGTTTCATTTTGGGGCTGGAAAAATGGACCAACCTAACTTTTATTGGATTTGTTTACAAAATACGTTTGCCAGGTACCACCATCTGCATGTACTGTATGTGGCGCTATCTGCAGACTGCATTGCTGGAATCCCACAAAACCCTGCTGTTTGATGTAGTCATAATTCAGAAAAAATATATGCGTCACGTTTGTACAGTGCACAAAATGAAGTAGTAGAATCACAAAATTAGAAGGATTTCAATGCCGAATTATCAGTCTTTTATTGGGGTAATGTGAGTAATAAAAAGCCAGTATTATACACCAATATTCCATCTTGTACACTAAATAATGTACAAATGTTCTATAAATGAGTTGGAGTAAAGAGTCAATAGTAATAATGTATGTGCATGGCTACAGTCTATAACATGCTGTTTGTAGTTCACCAATATACTATTATTTTTATTTCATTTTGCTTTTGTCCATTACTTTATAACTGATTAGTCCCATTGATTTTTTCAAATATTCCTTCACGCTTGTACACAATATTCATTCAGCATGAATCGCAGTAAAACGGGAACTCAGCCCCACGAACAGATGCTCTTTATTAGTTACACATGCAGACTATGACCTTCCCATGACTACAGCGTCAATTAGCTGGAAAAATAAAACAATGCGCACAGAGACTGTGTTCCCTTCATGTTGCTTGGAGCACTGCAGTGTTTATTTATATAACTTGTAAATCTGCATGACAGAATCCCTTTTGACATAGTATGGAGTTGTAAAAAGTTTCAGAGATGACAAAACTATATTAACATTTAACCTACAACCCTACTGGACAACTTAAGAGCAAGACTTACGTTGTGCAGTGCCTTCATACAGTATATTATATATCCAATAGTGCACATTCTTACAACGACAGTCATAGAGGTACATGACCTACTGAGCAGGTTAATGGCATATCTGTGCACCCGTCATCATGTGGGACTAAAATACACAATCGTTAAATGATTCCATAAAAAGCACAGCTTAGAGCAGTTATGTGCATTCTGATAAATTTCTGGCCAGTAGTAGGGGCTGCACACTATGCTTAGAGGTTTATTTCTGAAGCTAGTAGTTCAGAGCCTCTCCCCTAGAAAGAAATGGGAAACAAGAGAACATGATGCACCACACAAATGGTCACCACCAAAAAGGAAAACAACAGAAAAAGAAAAGGGACGGGCTGATACATATAAAAGAGACAACAGCCATCATTTATCTACATACTAAATGCTATGCTACAGTCATACTTAGCAACATTTTGGCTTCTCCCTCTGTGATAGGACAGCCAGGCTGGCACTTCGAGAGGCAGGGCGCGATATGGGAAGTGTGACTGGTGAAACATGACACTGAATTGAGGGTGTGGCCACATGAGGACGTCATTGTGGCACCACCCCCACTACACAATGCAGAGATTACAAGCATTGTAAAGCAGGAGGCGGGGCTACAATTACGCAATTCAGCTGACAACTATGACATCGGACCTCCCAGACCAACCCTTTTGGAAAGCATCGGGAGTATGGTTACAGTGTTTTCCAGGAGCATTTCATATGCAGACACAGCTGCAGTCACACATAGAATATAGGCATGCCACATATCATTTTAATCAGCATAGTCTGATTGTGCGTCTCATTCGCATAGTTGGAAAAAATGAACAAAAAGATGCTCAGCGTTAGTAAACTCACTGATGACTAGACACAACTGGAGAAGACACAGCTGTATATTGTATCAGATTGCTGCGATACATAGCTTTGTTAAATAGCAATTCATGGATTCTTAACGTTCTGGCGAAGCAATTTGAAAATGTAGGCTCTGGCGGTCATGTCTTCTGCTGTGGTCCTCAGTGTTATCGGGGAGTCTGAAAGCAGGTCCTTTCTGCACATGCACCAGGTTACCTCACAGGCAGAGGAAGACACCTCTAAGGGGGCCCTAAGCAAGACACCGATTTGGGTCCCCCTTCCTCAAACAGACTCTCCCCTACAGGAGGCATATTAAGATGTCACGTTTAGAACAGGGCATGCAGTGATGGGAGTGCTAGCTGTTGAGGCATGGATTAAACTCTTCCCAGACACACACAAGGCTGGCACTTCCCAGAATCTTCTGTGTAACCAAAGTACGGAGCATAGCATGGCCAAAGTCCAGGGGGCTAGTGTGGGTCCCCCCCCTGGCCCCCAGCAGCCCCCGGGAACCCTCTCACAATCCCATCTGCGGGTTGTGTCTGTTTCCTAGTGGGCTAAGGGACATTTGGCCCACGTGACACGTAAAAAAAGGTGGAGGAGCAAGTTCGGCAAAGGGTCCAGAAATCCTCCTTAGGTGAGCCCTCAACCTCAGACATGTCGACACACACATGTACCGACACACCACACATACACAGGGAAGGTCTTTTCTGAAGACAGGTTCCCCACCAGGCCCTTTGGAGAGACAGAGAGAGAGAGTATGCCAGCACACACCCCAGCGCTATATGACCCAGGAAAAACACAGTCAATTAATGTTTACCCAGCAGCGCTGTTTTATGTATCTGCGCCAATTATGTGCCCCCCGTCTACTTTAAAACCCTCTGTCACCGTGTGTCAAGCAGGGGAGAGTCCAGGGAGCTTCCTCTCAGTGGTGCTGTGGAGAAAAAATAGCGTTGGTGAGTGCTGAGGGAGAAGCCCCGCCCCCTCGGCGGCGGGCTTCTGTCCCGCTCAATTTTTTTAATACATGGTGGGGGCTCTTTGTATACATGTACAGTGCCCAGCTGTACATGTATATATATCTGTGCCATAAGAGAGGTTCATATTGCTGCCCAGGGCACCCCCCCTGCGCCCTGCACCCTTACAGTGACCGGAGTGTGTGAGGTGAAGGGGAGCAATGGCGCACAGCTGCAGTGCTGTGCGTTACCTCAGTGAAGATTCAAGTGTCTTCTGCCGCCTCAGATGGGTCTTTTCCTCACATACTCACTCGGCTTCTTTCTTCCGGCTCTGCGAGGAGGACGGCAGCGCGGCTCTGG
Source organism: Pseudophryne corroboree (assembly GCF_028390025.1). Classification (NCBI taxonomy): domain Eukaryota; kingdom Metazoa; phylum Chordata; class Amphibia; order Anura; family Myobatrachidae; genus Pseudophryne; species Pseudophryne corroboree. The sequence goes on from NC_086447.1 coordinate 495,032,907, forward strand.
GACGGATGGCGAGGGTGAGACCTGCGTACCGATCCCTCTGGAGCTAAAGGTGTCCAGTAGCCTAAGAAACAGAGCCCTGAACTCAGAGAAGTGGATCTGTTTCTCTCTCCTCAGTCCCTCGATGCAGGGAGTCTGTTGCCAGCAGGCTCCCTGAAAATAAAAACCTAACAAAAATGCTTTCTTACAGGAAACTCAGGAGAGCTCCTGAAATGCACCCCAGTCTCCACTGGGCACAGTATCAAACTGAGGTCTGGAGGAGGGGCATAGAAGGAGGAGCCAGTGCACACCCAGAGTCAAAGTCTTTCTTAAAGTGCCCATGTCTCCTGCGGAGCCCGTCTATCCCCATGGTCCTTACAGAGTCCCAGCATCCTCTAGGACGTTAGAGAGAAAAAAAATATTCTTAGAATAAACAAATCTACACGATGCAACCATGCAAAGCAATCTGCTAAATTGTCAGTCACTCTGGACCTGATTCTGATTTGGGAGTAAAGCCAAAAAGAGCAAGTAACTTTGCACTTTGGCAAAACCATGCTGCAGTGGAGGTGGGGCAGATGTAAAATGTGTAAAGAGATTTATGCCCCCCATACACTTGTGCGATGCCCCGTGACATCACGGTGCATCGCACTGGCAGTTCAGGTGCGATTTCATCGCACCTGAAATGCCAAAGTGATTACCACGTCACCGCGGGTGCCCATCGCGCATCTCAGTGAGATATATCACATGTGTTTTTAAAAACACATACAATCGCACTGGAATGGAATAAATATTAACTGCAGCATATAATATCTTGAGACGCGAGATTCGACCGGCATACCCGCGCATCGCGTTGCATGGTACATAAAATGTGCATACAATCCTGCAATTTATCTCACAGATGCGGTTGAAATCGAACGGTTGTACCAGATATCTCGCAAGTGTATGGGCCCCATTAGATTTGGATGGTGTGTGCCAAAATTATAATCTAAATTGCAGTGTATAAAAAAGTAGTTCAGCATTTATGAGCTACATTCAAAGCAGCCAGTATTTACCCTGCATGAAAAAATATATATTTGTACACCTTGCACTGCAACATAGGGGGTGATTCAGACCTGATCGCTGCTTTGCCTTTTCGCACAGCAGGCAATCAGCGATAGACAGCGCATGCATATGCATCGCAATGCGCACGCGCATCGGCAAACAACAACAGGCATCGCCGGACAGCGACAGGCTGGTGCGAAAATTTCAATCGCACAGCCATTCGCATGCTGATTGACAGGAAGAAGCCGTTTGTGGGTGGTAACTGACTGTTTTCTGGGAGTGTCAGGGAAAACGCAGATGTTCTGAAATGTTTTAAGGGAGGGTGTGTGACGTCAGCTCCAGACCCGATCAGCCTGGTCTCATTGCACTGTAGGAGTAAGTCCTGGGCTGCTCACAGACTGCTCACACTGGAAAAATCATTTGATGGTGAGTGAGGTGCGAACCGATTTGCAGCTGTCCGCTGACTGAGGTTTTTTTTAAGCGTGGCGTACACATGTGATCGCACACTTGTACGGCGAATATACACCCCCCTTGGGCGGCGACTTTCTGAACGCAGCACAACAAATTTAGCAGCCCAGCGATCAGGTCTGAACTTCCCCATGGTTTGTCCAAAGTACAAAGTTACTTGTTTTTTCTGCTTTGCGCCCAACTCATAATGTTGCCCAAAGCAGTGTCAAAGCTGATTAATAAAAATGTCACTAAGATGCACATGTATTGTTTGCTGCAAGAAAAACAAGATCTTCCAACTATCCTTTGCATGCTTATGCAAGATAAAGGGCCAGATGTAATGGCGCCTGAGCTGGACGGAGGTGTGGGTTCCAGGCCGAACTCTGACTTTTTTTTAAAATGGTGATTATTTACAAAGTAAATGATTCCTGTTGTAAAAACCGCACCTCCTGCCAACTTGAACGTCATTACATCCAGTCCAATGTCTTCAATGCATGCAACATATATTCTTAGCTTGTAGTTTAATGTTGTCATTTGGAATCACAGCATACCCATTAGGTGCTAATGACAGTATTTTAGAAGGGAGAGAAGTGCTGTATAAGTCAACTATATGATACCCAGACTGAAAATGTTCAAGAACATATCCTACTGATCTGAGTATTTTTATTACTGCAAAAATGATTTTCTTATATGTATTAGTACATGACACAGGAAAGTCACTGTCACATACGGACGGTAACAGTGGCAAAAGCTGACTTAATTTGCCCAGATTATTTAAGAAACAGTTGTTGTGGCAGAACTGGCCTGCTGCCGAAAGGTCAGAGGGTCGTCTGGCAAATCCGTGCGGAAACACATTAGCACAAAGCTGCTGTTTGAGCAGGCCGAATAAAATCACCCCCTCCTTTAATGGAAGAAATGAAAGAGGAGTAGATTTACCCTCCGGAAACACAACAAAGAGCCATCTTTTCTTTTTTCATTATTAATTTAAAGGAGTTCCCTTGTCAGTGGATTCTATGAATATTATGGCCTCATCTTTTTCAGCACAATGCATGACTTCTCCTACTCGGTGGTATACCCACTGCTGTCCAGAAATCAGCTAGGCCCAAACATAATGTTCATCGCTGTCTTCTGAAATATGTGACTGATTAGCTATTCTGCAAAATATTGCTTGAGACTGCAGCTCCCTAAACACAGCTTGGGTCCTCAGAGATTAGATGACGGAAACGTTCATGTTAGAAACATCAAACAAACACATTTTGGCACTATACACCACTTAAGTGGGTTAGACGGAGGTCGCATCTACATCCTTAACCCTGTAGTGAGATAACAATTTTAAATGAAATGAAATGTTGTAGCTGAAGGTGCTGCATTAAGGTCCAGATACACACACTACATGTATCAATCTTGCAATATACATACCATTATAAATAAAATTGGAGAGAGGCCTTTTATTCAGGCAAAAATAGTTGCAACACATGTCTAGATGATGAAGGGCCTATACAGGACTCTTTATATTAATACAGGCTGAAGTGGCACATGAAACACTTTCCTGGGAGTTTACACTGCATTTTACACACTGTTCCCAGGGCTGTGTTATAATTAACCCCCTCATGCGAGCACTACACTGCTTTCCTCTATGTCAGTGACAGGAGTCCTGGAGCCTAGCAGCTACAGTATTTTAAGAAAATGACATAATAACATGAAGGATACTTATTTTGCAGTATCTATAACCTAAAATCTATTATAGGTACTAAGTACTCAGAGAGGAAATAGATAGATCGCTTCTGAGATAGATAGATAGATAGATAGATAGATAGATAGATAGATAGATAGATAGATAGATAGATAGGCAGACAGATAGATAGAATTCATGTTTTTATGAAACCTATAGAAAGGAATACTAGTTGGGTGGAATGAATTCTTTGGACGGGGAACTCTCCTGGCTGTGGCATCACCGCCTGTTCATCCCCTCTGCTAGTAAGAGCCCGGTGCTGGTCCTAGAAATATGGGGGACCCCTACGCAACTTCCCCCCAAAATTTCCAGCACTAGGACTGGCTGTAAAAGCCTGGAGCTGCTTATGCGTTGGAAGGGGGGGAGGGAAGGGGGGGGGGGGGGGCACGCTATCTTTTCTTCTTCTAATTTTTACACTCTTTTTGAACATTGTACACATACACAGAAGCCTGCATGGATCTCACTGATCTGTGCAGACTTCATGATCGGGAGAATTTGGGTGCGGGCAAACACGGCAGACATGGCTGACAAACACCCCATTACAAAACACGATTCTGGAAAACACTATTCATAGTATATTTCTGTGTTTGAATAAGAAAAATTCACCCGTGTCCGATCGACCAGCATGTTTAAACTTGGGCAAACTCATGCAAAACACAATTCTTAGTACATGTCCTTAAAGGGCTATTCAAATGTTCATTCTTTGGGGATGATTTGGCGCCTATTGTTGCTATACAATTGTTCTGGGTGCCCTTTAATTATCGCGCTTGACGTGCCCAGTTAGACAGGGTGTAGTTGTGTAAAGTGGCAAACCCCTCTAAACTAATGGGCACGACGGGGAAAAGTCCTGTTTGGTTGCCCAAACAGCCGAATTCTTGCACATTTCAGCTTGCAGCCTCCGGGGCTTATTATTTCATACAGAGCCATAATAAAGGCAGATGACACATCATTGCTGACACTTCTACATGCAATTAAAAGTGGTATTTGATCATGTAAATAAATATTCATAATAAACAGCTAATTCGAAAAATTATACAATATATGTACTACAGTGAAATAACAATACTACCATCATTTGAGTGGTAATGTGGTAAATGTCATAAAAAAAAGTTGCAATTTGTATGATAAAAAAGGCGATTATGCTAGACTTACCATGGTTAAATCTCTTTCTGCGAGGTACATTGGTTCCATAGGGAAACATCGGGGTGCAGAGATGGATCTTGATCCAGGCACCAACAGGCTAAAGCTTTAGGCTGTCCCAGGATGCATTGGGGCCTCCTCTATAACCCCGCCTCCAGGCACTGTGAGCTCAGTTTCGTTAACCAGTCCAATGCAGGAGCAGGTAAAAGAGAAGGTAGATGTTAGTCACATAGAACCACATTCTCACGACAGGAGAAGGGACTAGTGGCTAATGCCATACAAACTCATAGAAGCTAGGTGCGTCAGGGTGGGCGCCCTGTGGAACAAATGTACCTCGCAGAAAGAGATTTAACAATGGTAAGTCTACCATAAATCTCCTTTTCTGCAGCGAGGTACATTGGTTTCCACAGGAAAAAAATCAGGGATGTCCTAAAGCAGTTCCTCAAGGGAGGGGACGCGCCGTAGCAGGTATGAGATCCCGGCATCCAAAGGAAGCATCCTGGGAGGCGGAAGTATCAAAGGCATAGAACCTAATGAATGTGTTCACTGAGGACCACGTAGCCAAATTGCACAATTATTCAGCGGACGCGCCTCGGCGGGCCACCCAAGAAGGTCCAACAGACCGAGTAGAATGGGTTTTGATAGCAGCAGATGCTGGGAGTCCAGCCTGCGCATATGCTTGTGCAATCACCATTCTAATCCATCTGCCCAAGGTTTGCTTATTTGCAGGCCAGTCACGTTTGTGAAAACCAAAAAGTACAAACAAGGTATCTGACCTCCCTTTAGAGGCAGTCCTCAACACATAAATACGGAGAGCCCTTACCACATCCAAAGACCGCTCTTTGGAGGACAAATCAGAAGAGATAAAGGTCGGAACCACAATATCTTGGTTAAGGTGAAAAGATGACCCCACCTTACGCAAATAGCCAGGGCGAGTTCTAAGAACTGCCCAGTCACGGTAAAAAATCAGACAGGGTGGACGACAGGACGAAGCGCTTAGGTCTGACACACTCCTAGCAGAGGAAACAGCCAGTTGGAACAGGACCTTGGCCGTGAGCTATTTAAGGTCCACTGACTCAAGAGGTTCAAATGGAGACTCTTGCAGGGCATTCAGGACAACACACAGATCCTATGGAGCCACAGGAGGGACATAGGGAGGATGAATCCGAAACACACCCTGACTGAAAGTATGAACATCAGGAATAGACGCAATTTTTCTCTGAAACCACACCGACAAGGCAGATATATGAACCTTGAGGGAGGCCAGACGAAGGCCTAAGTCCAGGCCTTGTTGCAGAAAAACCAGAAGTCTGGAAGCTCTGAATTTGTATGCATCGTAATTCTTAGCAGCACACCAGGTGAAGTAAGAATTCCAGACCCCGTAATATATCCCGGTTTTCAGGCCCTCAGCATAGTTTGGATAACCACCTCGGAGAATCCTTTGGCCCTCAGGAGTGATGCTTCAAAAGCCACGCCGTCAAAGCCAGTCTGGCCAGGTCCGGATAGACACAAGGGCCCTGAACGCGGAGGTCTGGGAGTTGAGGAAGTAGAAGAGGACGCTCTGTCGACAGACTATGCAGGTCTGAGAACCAATGCCGTCGGGTCTACGCTGGAGTGACTAGAAGTAGCATTCCTCCTTCTTGTTTGAACTTCCGTAGTACCCTGAGCAGGAGTGACACTGGAGGGAACACATTGGGCAGCCGAAAGTTCCATGGAATTGCCAGTGGGTCCACGAACGCTGCTTGAGGATCCCTAGTTCTTGATCCGAAGACCGGAACTTTGTGATTGTGTTGAGACGCCATCAGGTCTATATCTGGTAGGCCCCACTTGTCCACTAGGAGTTGAAAAACTTCATGATGAAGACTCCACTCTCTCGCATGCACGTCCTGACTACTGAGGAAATACGCTTCCCAGTTGAGGACTCCCAGAATGAACACTGCCGATTTTGCTGGCAGATGGCGTTCCGCCCAACTAAGGATTTTTGACACTTCCATCATGGCCATGTGGCCTCGAGTGCCTCCTTGATGGTTTATGTATGCCACCATGGTGGCGTTGTCTGACCGTACTTGAACAGGCCTTTAACAGAGGCAGGGTGAGAGACAAAGTATTGAACACTGCCCGTAATTCCAGAATGTTTATTGGGAGGAGTGATTCCTCCTTGGTACACCAACCCTGGAAAGAGTGTTGCTCCAACACCGCACCGCAGCCCCTCAGACTGGCATCCATAGTCAGGAGGACCCAGTTGGGGATCCAGAAGGGACGACCGCTGCTTAACTGTAGTCACCAGGTCAGCGACAGACGAACCTCCGGAGTCAAGGAGATCATGTGAGACCTGATCCGATGAGGAAGGCCATCCCACTTGGAAAGGATTAACCTCTGCAGAGGGCAGGAATGAAATTGAGTGTACTCTGCCATGTTGAAGGCCGACACCATAAGGCCTAGTATTTGCATCGCCGAGTGTATTGACACTCTTGGGCGACAGAGGAAGTATCTTATTCTGTCCTGAAGCTTCAGGACCTTCTCTGGAGACAGAAACAGCCGTTGACTGTGTGTGTCCAGCAGTGCCCCCAGGTGCACCATGCTCCGAGCAGGGACCAGCGAGGACTTCTTCCACTTGATGAGCCATCCGTGGGCTTGTAGGAAGTATACCGTCAGTTGCAGATGATTGAGGAGGACATTGTGGGAGTTTGCCAGGATCGTTGTCCAGATACGGCAGGATCCTTACTACCTGGCGACGGAGATGAGCCGTCATCACGGCCATAACCTTGGTGAAGATCCGAGGGGGCGTGAACAGTCCAAGTGGCATAGCCTGGAACTGATAGTGAAATATTGCCAATAGCAAACTGCAGATATTGCTGATGCGATATGGCAATAGGTATATGTAGGTATGCATCTGGTATATCCAGGGATACCATATAATTTCTGGATTCTCTGGCTAGTACAATTGAGCGCAGAGTTTCCATACGGAACTTGTATACTCTTACAAACATGTTCAGTAATTTGAGGTTGAGTATAGGCCAGAAAGACCCATTGGGTTTCGGTACTAGAAAAAGGGTTGAGTAGAATCCTCTGCTCCTCTGGGATAGAGGTACCGGCACCACCACACCTGTATCCAGGAGGGAACTCACAACCATTTGTAGAGCTTGTGCCTTTAACGGAGCCGAAGGGATAATCGCTGTGCAGAACTGGCGAGGGGGACGCCTCTTGAAAGAGACTGCGTACCCGTGAGAGACAACTTCTCGCACCCATGCGTCTGAAGTGGTCTTTAACCAGACTTGGGTGAATCGCAGACGGGCTGCCCAGGATTGTTTAGCCTTGGGCTTTGTGTTTTTGGAAGCACGAGATTGTCTCGGGTATTCCTGACCTTTTGATTTCCCTTGAGGCCGAAAGGAGCAAAAAGTGGTACCTTTTGCCTTCTGTGCAGAAGGAGTACTGTTAGGGAGAAAGGTAGTCTTATCAGCCGCCAAGTCAGCCACAATTCTATTGAGGTCTTCCCCAAACAGGATGTCTCCATAGAATACGGTGAGCCAGGATGGACGCAGGCGATGCCTTGGCCGCCAACACACTTGCCTCAGTGATGCCTCCTGAATGTAATAGGTGGCGGTGGTAATGTGAGACAGGTACTGTCTGGCCATGTCAGATATATCCTGAGGTAGCTCATCTTCTAATGCCTGAACCCATGCTTCAATTCCTTTTGCAGCCCAAGAGGCCGCTATAGTGGGTCTATGTACAGCACCTGTAAGAGAGTAAATAGACTTCAGGCATCCCTCCACACGCTTATCTGTCGGTTCCTTCAGTGAGGCGACAGTGGTGACAGGCATAGTAGATGACACCACTAGACGGGTGACATGGGAATCCACCGGTGGTGAATTTTCCGTCTTGTTACACAACTCTGTAGGGAGAGGATAGCGAGCTACCATCCTTTTAGAAAGGGAGAATTTCTTTCCTGGAGAAGACCAGGGTTCTTGTCGTATGTCCACTAGATGGTCAGAATGCGGTAATAACGTTTTAGTTACCTTCTAACGTTTAAACTTATCAGGTTTCTTAGACACCGTAGTGGAATCCTAGTCATCATCGGTGATTTGTAGGATATGCTTAATAGCAACCAATAAGTCAGGGACATCAACCTGAGTAGTAGATTCCTCGTCAGAAGCAGCTGTGTAAGTGTCTGACGGGGCAGTATACTCCCCATCCTCATCAGAAGAATCTTCTGAGAGATTAGTGGATTGTGAGGAGGAAGTAGTCCGCTTAGATGAACCCGTGAGGCGACAGTGACTTGGGGCAGTTTTATGTCTAACCAAGAATTGACTCAAATGCTGCAACTGGGTAGACAAATTATCCGCCCAAGGCGGATTTATCATAGGGACAATATGTGACTGTAACGGTACAGGAGGTCCCATAGGGGGCGTAAGGCGTGTCACAAGCGTATTTAACATAGTTAAGAACGCCGCCCAAGGTGGCTCCTGAATAGTTACAGGCGCTTCGGACTGACTGGGAGATATATGGCACATAGTACGCAGACTGTCATACAAAATTTCCCCCTCAGGCAAATCCTTGGCGCATGCGCTGCAGGATGCAGGAGCGTCCTCAGATTTCCCGCCCCTTGTGTTAGACATAATTAGTGAATGCAACCGCAGAGCGTATTAGTATGACACAGCCAGATAGAGTACAATACCTGCAAATAAATTCTCTAGTATGTGACTACGGACACAGTACACATCACCAGTGAATAAATCCGGTATTATGTGATTGAGTGCTCAGCACACAACACCAGCAAATAAATCCGGTATTAGGTGACTGAGTACACAATTGAGTACACTGTAATTGGTAAATACTGTGAAACACTATATATGGACCCTGACGCAGCTAGTCCCTTAGGGTGCAGAATACAGTGATAGATATAGCCGGGATACACTGAAAGTGAAATCCACACAGCAGATACAGGCACACACAGTCACAGTGACAATGCAGATAATTATTTCAGTCATACAATAAAACTGCACTGGACTAGTATATGTATATTATATATATAACAATGCCCGGTCTGAGACCGGATGTATATATCAGAATACTCGTACAATATAGTCTGGCCCAGGTACACTTCTTCTTAACTAACGCTGTCTCAATATTGACATGTAGAATACATAAGTGCTTGTAAAACCACAGCGCTGATGTACAGGCGGGTTTACAAAGGAGACCTTGCCCTGCAATCCCGGAGACCAGTCGCAGCTATTCTTAGAAAATGGCGCCCAGCGTCTCAGTCAGGGAGTGAGGGAGAGTATGAGGCAGCTCCAGGGCGGGAAAACCAGCAGTAGATGGTGCCCGGAGCTGGTCCTCACCACCTGGTACTACGGAGTCTTAGTAAAGTGGGCATTAGTACACCCAATCTGTACTCCTATGCCCTGTGGATATATTGGGGTCCCTGCTCGGTTACAGTGTCCACGCCAGCGTCGCAGTCCATCTCCTTAGACTGCGATCGGAACACGATTTAATGACGGGTCCCGTCTGGGGGACCCTCTTAACTCCTCCCTTCTGTAGCAGCCACGCCAACCAGGAGAGCGCTGCGTCTGTGTGCCCAATACCGGAGCGTCCCCGCCGCAAGTACCCGGGAACAGAGCCAGCAGGAGTATGCGACGCCGCTGGGGAGGTGAAGGAGCCGCAGCACAGAATGTCACCCTGACATGTAGGTGCAGCAGCCCTTGAAGTCTTCTAAAAGTTTTTTCAGGGCTGCCCATTGCAGTCCCCCTGTTAAGTGACCTGCTTCTGCAGGCACCAATTCGAAACTGAGCTCACAGTGCCTGGAGGCGGGGTTATAGAGGAGGCCCCAGTGAATCCTAGGACAGTCTAAAGCTTTAGCCTGTTGGTGCCTGGATCAAGATCCATCCCTACACCCCGATGGAAACCAATGAACCCTGCTGCAGAAACAAGGGTGAACTTGGGATGCAGGATTGCCAAGGAGGGTCTGACTGTTTTTGTAAACAGAAAAACCCAGTGGCAAAGAAGGGAGTCTGACATCTGTCAGATATGGACAGTTGTTCATTATGACAGATCTGTTGTGACAGCTAATAACTAAATACAAACAGCACACAGTGAGTGATTCTTAATCCTGCTCTGATTATATACTAGATAGACATCATACAAAATGCAAATGTATCCCAGATCCCAGATGGTGTCCTATTAATCATGCAGCATCATGGAGTATGCTTTAGACAGAGAATGCCACAGATGTAAACATCAGCTGCTTAATTCAAAAGCAATTTGCTGTTATACGTATATGAAGCTTGGCATTATATGCTTTGTTTTGTAAGCCGTTGGTGCCATTCAGCAGAAGATTGCTCACCACAATGTCATGTGTTATTAGACACTTTGGAAACTACCTGATTGCAATTATTGATTAGTTTAGAAATATATAAAAAAAAAATCAATACTCAAGCACCCACCTGTTCATCAACCAACAGCATGTGGGAAGATTTCAGTAACTTACTACGGGCTAAGTATTCCTTATCTAAAATTCCCAATTTTTGGGTTCCCTAATGAGATGTATGTATATATATATATATATATATATATATATTTTTTTTTTTTTAAATAATATATAGATAGACAGTTCTGATCAGACTAGCTGTAAAACACACTAGTTGAACTGGTACACAAGTAACTATGGACAAAAGGGGTCATTCAGATCTGATCGCTGGGCTGCTAATTTTGCTGTCCTGCATTCAGATAGTCGCCGCCTCCAGGGGGAGTGTATATTTGCTGTACAAGTGTGCGATCCTATGTGTAAACTGAGCAGCTAAAATCCACTTTGTGCAGTCTCAGCGCAGCCCAGGACTTACTCTTCCAGTGCGATCACATCGGGCTGATCAGGGCCGGAGCTGACGTCAGACAAACTCCCTGAAAACACTTGGGCACGCCTGCGTTTTTTCAGACGCTCCCAGTAAACGGTCAGTTACCACCCACAAACGGCTTCCTCCTGTCAATCACCTTACGAACGCCCGTGCAATCGGATTTTTAGCACCATCCCGCACTGACCAGCGATGCACTTTGTTTTTGTCTGACATGTATGCGCAGTTAGGACCTGATCGCCCGCTGTGCGAAATCACACAGCAGCGATCAGATCTGAATGATCCCCAAAGATGTAACACAGAGAAACTGACCAGAACTGTCATTTTCTAAACTGTACTAAAAATATTTATATATAAAAAACAAAACAGTAAAAATGAGATCCTGAAACTACTGGTGTAATGAATGCTATATGTAATTTAGCTAGTGTTTTATTTTATTTTTATTGATTTCAATTCTTTTGGATTTTTATGACTGATGAGCAAATATATCTTCATATTCAGAAAGTTCCCCTTAGTTGCTGACATTTGCCAATCAGAATTTTCCTAGACATTATATTAAAAAAATATAATGCTTACTATACTTTGTTACAAACAAATTTACAGCATAATGCATACTTGCCGATATTGCTGCCCCCTCTTCCGGGAGGGGGCAGCCTGGTCGGCGAACAGGGGGGCTTGTCCGGTAGTGAGGGGGCGTGGCGGCATAAAAATGTCATTGTGCTCCACCCCCCACTATTCAGTGCCGAGGAAACGGCCACTGGAGAGTGGGGGGGGTGGAGCTACGATGACGTGATTCAGCGCAAATCAAGTCATCGGGTCCCCCTCGGACCGCCCACTGGTGCTCCATTGTGGACGGCCAAGGGGGGTGCGGGAGCTGGCGGTGGATGACACTTTCTGACCTTTCCGGGGGGCCGGGAGCGCCACCCGATTTTCGGGAGCCTCCCGGCCATTCCGGGAGGGTAGGCAAGTATGGCATAATGCTGTCAACCATGTTATTACACTAGAGAACCAGAAAAAAAGAAGTATACCAGTGCTGGCTGATTGAGAAATAGTGGAACGGCTTGTCAATTAAAAAAGTAGATTTTTTAGTCACAAATATACACAGTGAAATACTATTGGATGAATAAAAACCATGAAATCATGTTAGAAAGCCACATATTCTACTGTGCTAATATTTATATTGCTACATTCAAAGTACAAGTTTCAATTCCACAGAACTGATTAGGACTTTCCCATATGGAGAATGGTAGTGTCACTGAAATAACCCGTTGTCTTTGTTGTTATCCCGCTATAAGAAGGTGAAGAAGTTGGTAATGGTAGGCCAATCCCCGTGGGTGTCAGCTGGGAATAGATCTGCTAGTTGCTGAAGGGGTGATAAGGCCAGTAGTGCTGCAGTGAGAACTCCAAAGTATAAGGGGTGTCCAAATATCACCAGCGTTGGATTTTGAAGATGTTTATGGGGTATATTCAATTAAAGTCGGATTCATTCCAACATGCATTTGTCGAAATGAACGGCCAAATCCGCCGTTCCCGGTATCCCATCCTGCTGCTGCTGTCAGTGCTGGCCGGGAAGCGCTGCGGCAGAGAGGAGCCTGGCCGTGGGGATGCCCATAAAGTACCTGCACTGCCGCGAGACAGAGGGACGGCCGTCAAGTACCTGCGCTGTCGGGAGAGAGAGGAGCCTGCCGGGGGGAACGCCCTGCTATATAGAGTTACCTGTGCCCTGCTGCCCCTATAGCCCGCCACACCGCTCCCCCATCTCATCTTCTCAATCTGACTTTTTTTAAGTCGGATTGAGATTTTCGGAAACTGGGCCAAAAGCTGTCGAATTTGGCCCCGTCTCTGACAGAAGCACGCGGATCATGGCTATTTCGCCGATCCACGTGCTTTCCGACAAGTCGAAATGCTGAACTTGTCGGAAAAGTATGGGGTAAATTGAATACGTCGGAACCCCTTCCGACTTTAAAAAGTCGGAAACTGCCGTCTTTCTGACAAGACGGCAGTTTTGACTGTCATTTAATATACCCCTATGTGGTAAAGCACAGTGGTGGGACCACAAAAACACAGTTTGCACCTCCCACCTGGACGTCCCTCTCTTGAAGGGCATAATAAGAAAGCAGGCAAGCATGCTCTGACCATAGTGGTCAAAGCAATATTTCTCCTTACATTGGCAGGAGGTCTAGATACTGGGACTAATTCAGACCTGATTGCTAGGGTGCGTTTTTTGCATCCCTGCGATCAGGTAGTCGCCGCCTACAGGGGGAAGGGGATTTCGGTGTGCAAGAGTGCGATTGCATGTGCAGGAGAGCTGCACAAACAGAAATTTGTGCAGTCGGGGCCGGAGCTGACGTCAGAAACCCTCCCTTCAAACGCCTGGTCCCTCCTGCGTGTCTCCGGACACTCCTTAAAAACGGTCAGTTGCCACCCACAAACGACCTGTTCCTGTCAGTCACCTTGCGATCGCCCGTGCGATCGCTTTTTGCGCTGATCCCATCGATATGCACCGATGCCCGGTGCAGTCGTCCAATGCGTCAGCGGATTGCGGTGCATATGCATGCGCAACACAAACCCCGATCGCTCGCTGTGCAAAAACAGCAGCGATCGGGTCTGAATTAGGCCCACTATCACTGAACAATAAAGTCTGTGGCAATCCTCTTTGGCCCTCATTCCGAGTTGATCGCTCGCTAGCTATTTTTTGCAGAGCAGCGTTCAGATAGTCGCCTCCTATAGGGGAGTGTATTTTCGCTTTGCAAGTGTGCGAACGCCTGTGCAGATGAGAAGGACAAAAAAGTTTTTTGCAGTTTCTGAATAGCTCTGGATTTACTCAGCCCTTGCGATCACTTCAGTCTTTTTGGACCCGGAATTGACGTAAGACACCCGCCCTGCAAACGCTTGGACACGCCTGCGTTTTTCCAAACACTCCCAGAAAACGGTCAGTTGACACCCACAAATGCCCTCTTCCTGTCATTCTCCTTGCGATTGGCTGTGCGAATGGATTCTTCGTTAAATCCGTCGCCCAGCACCGATCCGCTTTGTACCCGTACGATACGCCTATGCATTGCGGTGCATGCGCAGTTTTGACCTGATCGCAGCACTGCAAAAAACAGCTAGCGTGCAATCAACTCGGAATGACCCCCTTTGTCCCATAACCTGCCTGTACATTTTACTAATGTGATGTTTTCCCATAGCAGGAACACACATCTGCTCCATGGAGCTGCTTTACCCCGAGCTCCTGTTTGTTGAAATAACAAGTTAGTAAAATGTATATACTGTACCCATATGTAGTCAGCAGTGCTGCTTTAACATATGGGTAACATTATCAGATAAAGTAGCAAAGCTCCCATCGTTACAATGATAACTACTGTACAAACTGCATAACTATATACATCTTTTCTCAGTAGGGTGTGACTCACAAATATTTAAAGTAGTAGCCAAGCCTGAAGTTACCAATCCCAAATTTGGGACCTAGAAAAGAGACAGCACCACCATGTATGAAGGGAGCCCTGAATTTTGTAAACTATTTGACTGACTGATTATTTCATTTATGTTATCACATTTGTAATTACTTATAAGCAGAATACGCTGATGATGGCGGATTGTTACCTATACCCCTGAGATTATCGCACCACATCTCTGATGAGGGCCATTTTGCTATTTACTTTAATAGCCTTATTTGTAAAGGCTATGGATAATTCACTCATTTATATTCAATATTTATGAATAGAAACACCACTGTTATTTCTAACAAATATATTTTTATTTTGCGATCCATAAATGTACATTCTGTATATAGTATGTGTTTCCATAGAGTATACTGCACCTACTAATTCTATATCAAACATCAGATAACTATATAGTCATGCCTGGGGCTCTCTCCTAGGGTCCAGCCTTCTATCCACCCCCAGGAGAGATGCACCACACTGACCACCGGGCACTACACCCGGCTGCACTGACTGGAGTCAACGCTCCCTGCACCTGACAGTGCTGATCTGGGCCACCCCCCCACCCCTCAGGGTGCCAGACACCACCATCAGTGCCTCTGCCACCAGGCCCCTTGTAACTACAATGGAGGAGAGGATGAGTCAGATGGCCGACCAACCGCCCCTTTCTTCAGTTTATCACTGTCCTATCACTACCTGTATTCTGTTTGCTGAATATGCTGTTCGCTGTTTTGTAACATGTTTTTTTTTTACCATGTACTACCACCCTACCATTTGCTACGCCTGTATGCTTATCACCCACAACATAACCTTCGTAGTGTGCCCAACATGGCTGCCTCACCTGGTGCACTCGTGGATTGGATGAAAAGGATATGGACCTGACAGTTATGTTGGGACCCTACTCTTAGCATTATTAGGCTGCAACCAACCATTTTGCGTCATCTCTTCTTGGTGCAACCTATTCCACCCAGGGTAATCCTACATAGTGGGCCCAAGACGGATGCCTCACCTGGTACCTTTTATAAGTGTATTGGACAACTCGTGGAAGTTATTACGCAAAATGTCCGCACCAAACCCCGATATGCCTATTTTGTTCTGTAGGTTTTTGTTGTTCTTTATTAAGTCTGTGTAGTTTGGACTTGCTGTAATTCCAAATCCTCTGCATAATGTATCATGTTTTTGATGTCTGTTAAAGCGACATGAGTCCTGCGGGAGAAAATCGCTATATAAATAAAATTATTAATTATTACTATACCCTTCCCTTAGGGTCCGATTCAGAGCTCGTTGTAGATGTGCTAAAATTAGCACATATACAATCAGATTCTCAGACATGCGTGGGGACGCCCAGCACAGGGTTAGTTCACCCCACAAGTCAGGCTCTACCCCCTGCAAAGGTGCGAAAGTATCGCACGGCGGCGATGCTTTCGCACCCGCTGAGTAGCTCCCTGCCTGTGCAGCCTATCTGCGCTGGCAGACGGCTACCCGTCATGTTTTGGGTTGCAGCCGCCACGGCCCTCCCCAGCAATATTCCGGACATTCGTGCGTGGGGGGTAATTCCAAGTTGATCGCAGCAGGATTTTTGATAGCAATTGGGCAAAACCATGTGCACTGCAGGGGAGGCAGATATAACATGTGCAGAGAGAGTTAGATTTGGGTGGGTTATTTTATTTCTGTGCAGGGTAAATACTGGCTACTTTATTTTTACACTGCAATTTAGATTGCAGATTGAACACACCCCACCCAAATCTAACTCTCTCTGCACATGTTATATCTGCCTCCCCTGCAGTGCACATGGTTTTGCCCAATTGCTAACAAAAATCCCTCTGCGATCAACTTGGAATTACCCATGTTGTCCGGACCGCACCTCTACCCAACAGCGTTCTAACGCTGTTGGCACGCTCCCTCCCACCTTGCGACCGCATCTCCCTGTCAATCACTGAGTGCGCAGGTGCAGTGCGGCCGAAGGGCTTCAGAGTGTGATCGCTGCTGTTGCAGCGATCGCCTCTGAATTATGCCCTTAATTACCTACAAACTGCTTGTTGCTGCTCTCTACATGTGCGCTAACTGCTCCAAGCACAGTGTATTGAGCATTAATAGTTGTTGTATTCTTTGATGACTTCCTAGATTTATAACTTGGTTTTGTCTGATATTAAGGAGGAGGAACAGTAGAACACCATCACTTCTGTAAAAGTACCGCATACTAGCTCACACATTACAAATAACTCATACGACATGTTACGCAGATATTTTCAACTCTTTACTAATACTGATTTTCAGTGGTCTCTGTAGAATCCTTCATTGATGCTTTTGTAGAAATCAGTATATTATAAACTGGAATAATATTTTTCAATAGTAACAGACTCATTAATGTAATTTAAAAAAACATCTTGGAGGCATGCAAACTTCAGATGGAAAAGTCCCCAGGCCCAAACAGGATATCATTATATAAAATATATCACATTATATGTAACTATGGGGGTAATTCAGATCTGATTGCTGGGCTGCGTTTTTTGCTGTCCTGCGAACAGATAGTCACCGCCTAAAGGGGGAGTGTAGTTTCGCTGTGCAAGTGTGCATTCCTAAATGTTAGCAGAGCTGCTAAAAATCAATTTGTGCAGTCTCTGTGCAGCCCAGGACTTACTTATCCAGTGCGATTGAATCCTGCCGATCGGGGCCAGAGCTGACGTCAGACACCCTCCCTCAAAATGCTTGGACACGCCTGCGTTTTTCTGGACACTTCCTGTAAACGATCAGTTGCCACCCACAAATGGCCTCTTCCTTGCAATCACATTGCGTACGGATCCTTTGCACCATCCCGTCGCTGACCGGTGATGCCCATTGTAGCTGTCTGACATGCCTGCGCATTGCGGTACATACACATGCGCAGTTTGGACCTGAACGACCGCTGTGCAAAAACGCACAGCAGCGATCAGATCTGAATTACCCCCTATGTTATTTAGTTGAATGCAATCTTCTTTTCCTTTATTGATTCACTTTAGCCTGTCACTGACTCGGTTCAGTATGATACACCGATCGTCAGAATGCTGGTTGTCACAGTATTCCCCCCCCCCCTCCCCAACCCTCCAGGGGTGGTGGCTAGGGCTATCCTTCCTTCCCCTCACCGGACCCTAAGTTACCCCGATACTTACCTTCAGGATGTCGGTCTTCCTGCGCCGGTCTCCAGAGTGGTGTCAGAATTCCAGCGTCAGTTGCATGACCGCCGGTATCCCGTCCATTGGAATGCTAAACATAGTTAGTGAGGTTGAAAAGAGGCAAAATGCCCAACGGGTTCAACCTGTATTCTGTGTTAAGCTGTGCATATTATAATGCTCCTGCTGAATTACCACTCCCAGATATTTTATGTCAATATATTAAATGCTATAGCCCTGGATACTTTTTCCAGTTAGAAATTTGTCCAATCTGTTTCTAAAAGCATTTACAGAGTCCGCCATTATTACCTTCTCCGGCAGGGAGTTCCAAATCTTTATTGCCCTTATTGTGAAGAACCCTGTCCTATGTTGTGTACGGAATTTTCTCTCCTCCAGCCTCAGCAAGCGCCCACGTGTCCTATTCAGAGTTCTTTGAATAAACAAATCCCCTGCTAACTCCTTGTAATGACCCTTTACATATTTGAAGATATTAATAATGTCTCCTCTTAGACGCCTCTTTTCTAGTGTATACATATTTAACCTGGTAAGCCTTTCCTCCTCATACTGTCGCTAAACCGTTAATCAATTTAGTAGCTCGCCTTTGAACTCTTTCTAGTTCCCCGATATCTTATTTATAATATGGTGCCCAAAACTTAACACAATATTCCAGGTGCGGACGTACCAATGATTTGTATAGCGGCAGGATTACATCCTCGTCCCTTATCTCAATGCCCCGTTTTATGCACACAAGCCCTTTAGTTGCCTTCTTTGCTGCATTTTGACATTGTGTACTGTTATTAAGCCTATTATCTATGAGCACCCCCAAATCTTTTTCCACCACAGTTACCCCTATATTTTCCTCATTTCGAGTGTAGGATGCAAGTGTGTTTTTTGTCCCAAAATGCATAACTGCACATTTTTCTATATTGAACTTCATTCTCCATTTAGACGCCAAGGTTTCAAGTATAAATAAGTCATTCTGTAGAGACTCCTCAACGCTTTCTGAATTATTTACCTTACACAGTTTAGTATCATCTGCAAAGATTGACACTGTGCTTTCCAGGCCTATTCCTAGATCACTGATAAATATATTGACAGTAGTGGGCCAAGTACGGACCCTTGCAGTATTCCGCTGACTACTGGTGCCCGGCTGGAGAACATCCCATTGACCTCTATTCGTTGTACTCTGTTATCCAGCCAAATATTTATACATGTACAAATAGTATATCCTAGGCCAAGTTCCCTTAATTTGATGATCAGTCTCCTGTGAGGCACTGTATCGAAGGCTTTTGCAAAATCTAAAAAGACCACATCCACTGCTTTTCCATGGTCAAGATTCTCGCTCACTTCCTCGTAGCAGCTAATTAAGTTAGTTTGACATGATCTGTCCCTTACAAACCCATGCTGACTTTTGCTAATAATCTTAGTAGACTGCAGATAATCCTCTATGCTATCCCTTAAAATTCCTTCCAACATTTTACCCGGTATAGAGGTAAAACTAACTGGTCTATAGTTACCAGGATTATATTTAGTTCCCTTTTTAAATAAGGGCACTACCTCAGTTATGCGCCAATCCTGATGCGTACCATGCCTGATCTAACTGAACTATAGAAAATCAAGTATAGGGGTTTTGCTAGCTGTGACCTAAGCTGCATAATAACCCTCGAATGAAAGCCATCTGGGCCTGGTGATTTATTAATCTTTATGTTGCTTAGTCTCTCCAGGACTTCTTCCTCACTTAAAAAAGTATCAAGCCAAGAGTCATTGCCTTCACTACTCTCACCGTCTGATCCTCCCCTTGTGAATACTGAGGGAAAAAAATAGTTCAGTATTTCCGCTTTTATTTTGTCATCGTTTATGAAAGCACCCAGATCATCTTTTAATGGGCCTACATTCTCCTTCTTTAACCTTTTACTGTTTATGTACTTATAAAACATTTTAGGATTGGTTTTACTCTCTATAGCGATTTGCTTTTCGTTTACAATTTTAGCTGCTCTTATTACATTCCTTATAATACTGGAATGACTCCACCCCTCCATTAGATTTAAATATTTTGAAAGCACACCTCTTTTTAGCCATTGCTTCTTTGTCCTCCTTATTAAGCCACATTGGTTTGTGTTTAGTACTCCTGCGTTTGCTGTTCATGGGAATTAATTTGTGAATATTGCTATCAAGCAACCCTTTTAAAGCATCTCACATTTCCGTTGTGTCTTTAACATGAAACAAAACTACCCAGTCAATGTCGTTTCATGCCCGTCTTAGCATATTGAAGTTAGCTTTTCTAAAGTTAAATGTTTTGGTTGATCCCTTATAGCTATGTTTCTTTAAACTGATATCGAATGTGATCATATAGTGATCACTGTTCCCCAAGGTCTACCCAACTTTAGTGTTTGATATAATGTCCACATTATTGGTAATAACTAGGTCCAGCATAGTTTTACCTCTAGTTGGGTCCTCGACTAATTGAGTCAAGTATTGATCCTTTAATGTATTTAAGAATCTGCTGCTCCTAGTTTTTACACATGAATCATTACTCCAATTTATATCAGGATAGTTAAAATCCCCTAACACTAGGATGTCCCCCATTCCCACAGCTTTTTCAATTTGCTGTAAGAGTTGTTCCTTCTCATGTATGCTAATTTCTGGTTGCTTATAGCATGTGCCAATGACTATTTTCTTTACTTCAGTGCCCCCACTAGTGTTCTCAACCCATAGCTACTCCATGTTATCTCCAGTCCCCTCGTAAATAACATCTATTAAGTTTGGTTTTAGAGATGGTTTAACAAAGAGACATACCCCTTCTCCCCTTGTGGTAGCCCTATCCTTCCTGAAAAGTTGTCCCACCATGTTTCCGTAATACCTATAATATCATACTGATACTTTGATACAAGCCATTCCAATTCCCCCATTTTACCTGATAGGCTTCTTGCGTTCGCAAGCATACATTTTAGCTTAGTATTTCCCTTGTCCGTTTGTTTTAATGGTATCTTATCTATATTTACAAGTGCCTTTCTAGAATTACCCTTACCGACTGTTATTCTTTTACCTCCCTTTCCACCCCCATCATACTTAATACAGCCTTCCTCACTATATCTCTATTTGACCTATTTAGACTTTTTAAACCACCCGATGTTAGTATCTTCCCTTATGCTATGGACCTCATTTTCTATAAACCGTATGGGTGAGTCATAATCGTCATTAGGTAATAAATTGGTAAAATCTTAGCCAATACCTGTGTCAGTAATTCCTGTGTCAATACCCATGCAAATACCCTTGCTGGCTTATCTTTCGCTCCACCCTTCTCCACCCCCAAACTGTTCACTACCTCCATCCTTACTGTTCTCACTGTTTGACCCGTAGCTTATTGCTAAACCTTCCCCCCAGGCTCCTAGTTTAAAAGCTCTTCTAACCATCCTGCCCCCCAGCACCGCAGCCCCCGCCTCATTCAGGTGCAATCCATCGCGACAAAAAAGATGGCGCCTGACTGAGAAGTCTGCCCAGTGTCTCTAAGCCACACATTTACCTCCCTAATCTTCCTCTGCCTCCCTGGGCTAGTGCGTAGCACTGGTAATATTTCGGAGAATATTACCCTAGTTGTCCTTGCCTTAAGTTTCTTGCCTAATTCCCTACAGACTCTTTAAGGACATCCCACCTATCACTAACTTTGTCATTGGTGCCAACATGCAGCCCAGACCACCGGGTCTTTACCAGCCCCTCCCAACAATCTTCCCGTACCCAAGCACCTGGAAGACAACAGAGTGTACGGCGATCACGCTCCCGGTAGCAGATTGCCCTGTTTGTCCTCCTGATAATATAATCCCCTAACACCACAATCTGACTAGGTACCTCACTATCTTGTTTCCCATCTGTACCGTGGAGACAGCTCCTCTGGATGCTAGAGGGAACAGTCTCCTCTGGTTCCGTCATTTCCTCACTGCCATCCTCAGAATCATCGTACAATAGGGCAAATTTGTTGGGGTTTGGCAGATCGGAGATGTCCTGTCTCCCCCTCTTCTTCTTCCTTCTAACCGGCTCACCAGTTAATCTGGAAAATGCATAATGGGCTGGCCACATTGTCTGAAGGAGAAGTTAGTGCACATTTTGGAAGTAATTGTATTATATTATATTATACAGTACATTTATATACAGTATTAGCCGGTCTGGAGTAAAATTCAGTAAGGCATGATCTGTGCAAAATCAATTCATGAAAGGGTCAATTCAGGGGGTCAATTTACAGGAGACATAATCTTGCAGAATAAAATTAAAGGGTCCTCATGATTAGAATCAATGTTAAAACTAAGGATGTGGGAGAATTTACTTGGGGAGATCATGTGGGATAACTTTAATTCAGGTAGACCATGACATGGGGGAAAATATATGACACTGGGGGGAATCAGCAGTGGCAATCATGTAGGGCAAAATTCTTTCATGGGTGTCTTGAAATTGGGGTTTTTATCAGAGAGCCATGACATGGGTTAGAATCTGCGCAGGGAGTAACTGGTAAGGAGAATCAGGTCAGTATAATAAATTTAAGAGAAGATCGTTTTGGTGATAAACAATTTGTATAAGGAACATCAGGAGGGTGGGATGCTGGTGGGTGGTATTAGATAAGAAATTGGTTAGTATGGTCTTGGGGAGGGGAAAATAGCTTTAAATGATTTGGGAGGGAAAAAAATAGGATTTTAATTACCTACCGGTAAATGCTTGCGCATGGATCTCTAGGGCATGGATCTCTAGGGCCATTGCTAAATGGTCAGGTAATCTAATTGACGGGTTAGATTACTTTTTACAAACAAATTCTGAATAACCTGCGCTGTGGGGAAAATATTCTGTAATACTCTCTATGGTACTAAAACACTCAAAAAAAGGATTTGTTATTATTTTAAAAATAAATCAGTGTCACAGCTGGTATCCTGGTCGTCTTCTTACTCTTGTTTCTAATGCTCTGTTTAGCAGATATCCTTTTGGATACAGGGGTACAAGAAATGAATGGCCAACACTTACATTACATTCCTGACCCGCATACACTTCAAGGTTTCTTTAAAATCACTCAATCTCCCCAAGGTACGTCTTATATGCAATAACTCACTTTCAATTTCTGTCCCACGTTCATCAAACGGTATCTTTATCCAGACGTACTCTTCAGTAAAATAATGGTTTTAATAGGACCGTTAAAAAGTGTACTCCACAGTAAAAAGCATATACAAATGATCCCTCCATGAACAAAAATAGAGAGACTGGACTGTCCGAGGTAGGAGTGGCGCGGTAAGCCTCCGTATGCCCGCCTGCTGCAGTCGGCGGACACCTGCGGCTGTCAGATCGATCTCAGCAACCCGGCTTCTCCCTCCTCACGTCCTGCATCTCTCAATAACGGAGATCGATCTGACAGCCGCAGGTGTCCGCCGACTGCAGCAGGCGGGCATACGGAGGCTTACCGCGCCACTCCTACCTCGGACAGTCCAGTCTCTCTATTTTTGTTCTTGGAGGGATCATTTGTATATGCTTTTTACTGTGGAGTACGCTTTTTAACGGTCCTATTAAAACCATTATTTTACTGAAGAGTACGTCTGGATAAAGATACCTTTTGATGAACGTGGGACAGAAATTGAAAGTGAGTTATTGCATATAAGACGTACCTTGGGGAGATTGAGTGATTTTAAAGAAACCTTGAAGTGTATGCGGGTCAGGAATGTAATGTAAGTGTTGGCCATTCATTTCTTGTACCCCTGTATCCAAAAGGATATCTGCTAAACAGAGCATTAGAAACAAGAGTAAGAAGACGACCAGGATACCAGCTGTGACACTGATTTATTTTTAAAATAATAACAAATCCTTTTTTTGAGTGTTTTAGTACCATAGAGAGTATTACAGAATATTTTCCCCACAGCGCAGGTTATTCAGAATTTGTTTGTAAAAAGTAATCTAACCCGTCAATTAGATTACCTGACCATTTAGCAATGGCCCTAGAGATCCATGCGCAAGCTATAGTGGGTCTCTTGGCCACCTTTCATGCACCTGAACTGTATTTCTAATTGATTTGAGCAACTTACATTTTGTTCTGTTAGTATGAGGGGCATGGATGGGACCTGTGTTTGGAGGGTATGCTGGTCTCTGTAGTGCCATTTGGAGATCCCGGGGGTATCTTCAGGTGAGTTAGCTCTCAATTCGGATACATTTGCTCAGATGCCATTATCATGTGGCATTATGTTATATTACCCGGAAGGGCTGTTATTATTATTATTATTATTATTATTAGTACCTGGGGCGGGTCTGGGGTGCGGTTCCCCCTGGTTTGGTGGGGCTGGGCTGCTTTGGGGTAGCACACTGCAAGATCTTATTTAGCACCCTCTTAACACATTTATTAATCCTTCTGGTCTTTTAATTACACTTTCACTAGTATATCAATTTTTGTATATAGATTTTGTTTTCCTTTATTAACACATACTAACACTTTACCTTCTCGCTTTGTGCTGCCCTGGGGTTAGCTGGCCTTTGCCGGTTTGTGGGGTTCTACACCCCAGGCCCAGACCTAGAGTTAGGGGCCACCAGCATCAGAAGAGCTTTGTCGGGGCCTGGTGGCTTATTATACATTTGCAAACTGTATGTAACTAAGACCTCTGGATTTCTATTATATACCCCTGGTGTGCTGGGGGACACCAGGGGTTTATACCCAATGTATTTCTAGCTTTTTAGAGACGGCCTCAGGCTCATCAGACACCTGAAGAATGAGCCTAATTGCCTCAATCAAATCCGGGACATCCACCACTGATTTCCCTTCCCCATCAGAAACATCTGAGTCAGTGTCTGTGGGATCAGTATATGCACCATCCTCCTCAGATGACGTGTCCAGGATAGCAGTGGATTGGGAGGAGGTAATGGCCCGTTTAGAAGTTGACTTAGTCTTAGGCGGACGAGAGTGACACTTAGATTTGGACAATGACCGGTTCAAATGCTGTAACTGAGTGGAGATTTGATCTGCCCATGGCAGATTAATAGCAGGGACCATAAACTGCTGCACTGGCACAGGTGGTCCCACAGGGGGCGCCAATTTAGTTACAAGCGTGTTTAACAGTGTGGAAAAGGTAGCCCAAGGTGGGTCCTGTGATGCCCCAGGTGCTATGGACCCACTGGGGGGTAAGGAACCCCCTGAACCTGAACTCTCAGCTGCCATATTCTCCTCCATCACGTCTGCGGCATCACTACCACGCAATGTGGGAGAAGCCCCAGCGTCGTTTCCACGTGCAGCTGACATACTAATGTGCACAATATCGGGCAACCTGGTACAATGTCTTAGCAGCGATATGCATAGCAAGAACTCCCAGTGAAGTGACTATGACAGCACAACCGGCAGTTCAAGATATATATATATATATATATATACTATAAATCACAAGTAAAAATACACAGCAAGTATATCTTGTGATACAATCCTATATTATACAGAAAAACTTGATACACTTAGCCCCCTCATGTATAGCAATATAGGAGTAGCCCACTGAGTGAAATACCCTTTAATAAGGCAGCCACGCAGCAGCTACATGCATAGACACAGATATAGTCACAAGTGTACCATGCATAAATTATTCACCATAAAACTTCACTGGACTAGCAATACAAAGTAATACTCAGTATGGCTATATGTGTCGACAATAGATATAACAAAGCACAGTAGATACTGGATGTATATCAGAGGGTGTTTGTACCACACAACCCTGAATGTATGCACTCTTTCTTAACTAACACTGTCCCAGTGACAGGTAGAATACTTAAGTGTCCTGTATGAAGCACAGCGCTGGCTATCAGGCGGCTCTACAGAGGAGGATTTGCTCCAGCATTCCCAGGAACAGCTCAGCTCTGTCTCTGATGGCTGCTGACAGGGAGTGAAGGAGAGAAATGCAGCTCCAGGGCGGGAACATTTGCAGAAATGGCGCTCTGGGGCTGGGGGATGGGCCACAGATCAGACCTGCTCCCCCTGCTGGCTTCCACACCGGGCACTGCGGGCATTGAAAAGCGGGATTATTTACATTAAAAAAAAAACAGACCTGTGCCCTGTTATTGTTCCTGGTGGCTAGTGGAGAGGCTGCCCAATAACAGTGTCCACGCCCGCCTCCCACAGCCGCGCTGGATCGCGGTAAAGTGTGGCCAAAGAGACCCCTTACCTCCCCCGTTCCTGCGGCCCCACGATCCGGGAGGACAGTGGTGTGTGTGTGACTGATGTTTGGAAGGAACCGGAGCCTCCGCTGCAGTGACTCGGCAACCAGGGCGCTGGAGTATACAGCGCAGCTGGGGGTGATGGAGCTGCAGTCAGAAAAGTCTAAGAGACTTTACCTGCTGCAGCCCTGAAGTCTTGTTAGAAGAGTTCTTCTGTCTTTTCTTCAAAAAAAAGCTATCAATAGGCTGCCTAAGGCAGCCCTCCTGTTAAGTGCCTGCTTACTGCATTGGCACCAACTTACAAACTGAGCTCTTGTGCACGGAGGCGGGGTTATAGAGGAGGCGGCGCTGTGCATCTTGGGAACAGTAAAAAGCTTTGAACCTGTTGGTGCCTCGGATCAAGATCCTACTCTACACCCCGATGTGAATCCTTGTGGAGCCCAGTGTACCCCACAGCAGAAAATGAATTTATGAGGGGTCAACCATGAGTTTTGGAGAAAAAACTATTTAGAGAGTTATATTCAGGGGAAAACCAATTCATGGAAAGTGTCATGTTTAAGGGAAGATTCAGTTCATATAGGTCTCCCAGGTTAGTTATAGAATCAATTCAAGTTGAGATGTCATGATCTTGGTGAGGATCAATTTATAGGTGGAAGGTGTCAATCTGAGGCAAACAGAATAAATACTTTTTATACGGGTGTGTGTTACTTTCATATTCAGAATGAAGGCTGTGAAAAACAACTAGGTAATTTTCTTACAGAGTATGAGAATCCCAAACTAGGACTTTGTTATATTACAGGGGGTTTAAATACCAACAGCAGTCGCTGACAAGAAAAGACGACACAGGCCAATCACAGCTCAATGACCCAGTTCTATCTAGTGTCAGAGCTATTGCAAGTTTCCACCCACAGTTAAACTTTGCAGTACAGTACTTCCAAAATGACTAATGTGTTTATCACATTTTATAAAAGCTCATTTTGACTTCCTGTAAGCAATGAGAAGACACATTGGCAGTCATTTACAATTGAAAAAGAGTGTTACCTGTTTATATATGCACATATATGCATCAGCACACTTTTGTTTCCAAACCTGATTTTGAGTTACATCCATCTTAAAATGCAACCTCAAATCTTGTATCTATCTATCTATCTATCTATCTATCTATCTATCTATCTATCTATCTATCCTTCAATCATCAGCAACTCAATAACTACACCTGCCTTTTTTAGGTGGAACATTTAGCTAGACTCAGTAATTAACATATTTCAAATATATACTTACATATATTTACTGCACAAGCATGTAAAATAGCCTGATTGACTTTTCAAAGCACAATGGGCCACAAATGATAAATAAGTGCAACTCAAAATACTTGTATGAGTTTTGTGTATGGTGCGGTGCAACATTTACACAGTGCAAATGACCTTGCAACCAGCTCTCAGTCACCCCCACAGTATACATAGTGTATTCTATTTCCTGCAGTTATGTAATGTAATGCACGTGGTATACATGAGGAATCCTTAATTATAGATTGCAATATGTATAACATCCTTGCTGGAAATATACGTATTTTTGAGATCTTTGCCTTATCTCCCTGAGGCAGCATGCATTCCTAGGACTTGCAATAGAAAGAGCTTAAAATTCTCATCAAAATTATGAATTATGAATGATTCAGACATAGCAATAGCGTCTATTAACAAATGATTTTTAACTTGTAATGTAAACATATTAGTTTCATAATGTACTGACAGCAGTATCTACCTTACATGCAGCTTTGGTTCTCTGTTGGGATCCCGGCAGTCAAAATACCGACACTGGGATCCCCATTCAGAATCCCGACGTCGGAACTCTGAATGGCCCAGAAGATTGACGTCGGCATCCCAATAGATGGAATCCCGACCGTAGGTATACCCGCATTTTTCAGTTTAGGGCCAGGGGTGAGGGGTTAGGTTAAGCATGAGATGGGGGGCTAGGGTTTGGCTGCGGGGAGGGAGGGTTAGGGACCCCTTCCTGGAGGGGGGGTGTTAGGATTAGGCTGCGGGGAGGGAGGGTTAGGTTTCGGCAGCGGGGATGGGGGTTAGGATTAGGCACAAAGGGGGGTGGTTAGGGTTAGGCTGAGGGAAGGGAGGGTTAGGTTTATGAGGGTGGGGGGAGGAAAGAACACCCCTCACTCACCCCTGTTGGACTTTTCTGCAGCGGGATCCCGGCATCGGTATTACCACAGCTGGGATCCCGTACGCTGGGATCTCATACTGTTTCCATTCTTTCTTTGGGGGTGTAGCAGAAACTGACAAGCTGCTAAAATTATTTCCTCCCCAAACAAGCAAACATTGTTTCCTTTATAGTAACATAGTTTCTGAGATTGAAAAAAGACAATTTGTAAATCGAGTTCAACCTACTGGCGGTCTCCTACACTGTATTATTTTATAGCACTAATTTTATACGTTGAAATTATGAAGAAGATGGCCGTTATTTAATTATTTTAAATATAGTGCGTGATCTACCCACCATAACCCTGTATATCCTTATCCATTAAGAAATTGTCTAGCCCAGTCTTAAAAGTGTTAAGAGTCCGCCATTACCACTCTCTCAGACAGGGAGTTCCAAACACGTATTGTCCTTACTGTGAAGAAACCTTTTTGTCTCATTGTGCGTAATCTCCTCTCCTCTAACCTAAGCGGGTGTCCACGTGTCCTATGTGTTGATCTTACCAAAAACAGATCCTCCGCAAGTTCTGTGTATTGTCCCCTTATATACTTGTAAATGTTGATCATGTCCCCTTTTAATCGCCTCTTTTCCAATGTGAACAATGGGAACAATGTGAGCAAGCCTTTCTTCGTATTCTAGCTTTTCCATCCTCTTAATCAGTTTGGTCGCCTGTCTATGAACCTTTTCTAGCTCCAGGATATCCTTTTTCTAGTATGGTGCCCAAAATTGTGCACAATATTCGAGATGTGGCCTCACTAGTGATTTATATAATGGGAGTATAACACAGTCATCCCTTGCATCAATTTCCCGTTTTATGCATGCCAATACCCTGTTTGCTTTCTTTGCTACAGTACTACTTTGGGTACTACTGCTAAGTTTGTTATCTATAAGTACACCTAAGTTATTTTCCAGTACAGAATCCCCTAGTTGTACCCCATTTAGTATGTAGGTGGTGTTTCTGTTCTTTCTACCACAGTGCATTACCTTACATTTGTCTGTATTGAACTTCATTCTCCATTTTGCTGTCCATGCTTCCAGTTTAACTAAGTCGTTCTGAAGAGACACAGCATCCCCCTCTGAATTTATAACCTTACACAGTTTGGTATCGTATGCAAAAATTGACACCATGCTCTCTAGATCTACTGTTATATCGTAATGAAAATGTTGAACAATAGTGGTCCAAGTACAGACCCTTGTGGCACACCACTTAGTACTTCAGTCCAAATTCAAAAAAAGTTCTATTTACCACAACTCGCTGCTTCCTATTATCTAACCAATTTCTAACCCGGGCCGGAAGTAAAGACAGTATGTGCACAATCAGCTCGCTGGGGAAGGACGAGGCACTGATGTCCCCACACAAGGCCATGGGGGAGACTGAGGAGCAGCAACGAGCGACGCTACCAGTAGCCGAGTGTTCACTCTGGGCACTGGGGGAAAACAGACTGACGGGGCAAGGGTCCTGGGAGCATTGCGCCGTTACATCTACCACTTGTGCCCACTTGAGCACCACTGGCGCCTCAGGACAATGAGAATGCAGGGTTGAGCTGCCTGGCTTTTCATCTGTCACTCACGGCAATCCCTGCCGCGCTCCACAGAGAGATGGTGCAGTCTGGCCAAGCCGCGTTCACTAGGACTGTGCTGCAGGCTGCTACAACTGTATTCCTCTGCGGGGTGGTCATGTTCAATCAAAATTTATATGTAGGACACACGTGTCGTGTAGCTGGGCAAAATGAAGCAAAAGAGGGAGTAACAGCAGCACCTCTTCTCCCAACCTTGTGTATTTGGCATGGCCCAGGCTCTGAGGGGAAGAGCGTTGCAGAATCAGGGAGCTTAGTAACACGTTAAACAAAGGGATGGGACATTGAAAGGAAACATAATTTTTACAATGGTCAAATCTTTGCTTAGTCTTAAACATTGGTTCTGGAACACCAATGGTTTTGTACTTTTTTGATGTAAACTAGCTACTTAACACTCCAATAAAGGGATTTGAACACAAAACCTGTTATATCAAATTCTTCGCTTAGCATGAGAGCTATCAGTCATTGTGGCAGATGTATTAAACCTGGAGAAGTGATAAAGAAGTGATACGTGGAAGGTGATAACGGACCAGCCAACCAGCTTCTATAATTTTTCAAACCTGTAATGATTGGCTAGTGCGTTATCACCGTCCACTTATCACTTCTTTATCACTTCTCCAGGCTTAATACATATGCCACATTGTGTAATTTGTGTGCCCCTTGTCATTCAGTCTGGGCCGGCTAATTGCGGCAGGCACGCAGCCGCATACTGCGCCAAGCTGCAAGGGTGCCATCTCCCGCCACCACACTGACAACACCTACTGTCACCTTCACCTGTTGTCAGCTCCCGTTCCCCGCTGACTAATCCAGTCTTCCTCCCCTCCTTGCCTATGTGGCCATCACTCGAATGGCTGCCTGCCCGTCTGTGCCTTCCAGTCCCAACACCCACACACAGTATAGTAAAGGTACAGTATGTAGAAAGTTTGTCATGTAATTTTCTTGTCACTAACTATATGGATCAAGTGGCACATGTAAATACAGTGTTTATAGCTATAGACTGAAACTGTTTTGATTTGTTAATGAGGAATATAATGGACAGGTATATTTACCTATTGTTCCAATTCACAACAATATCCCCCTATGTGTTTGGCCTTTTCGTGTGGTGACCAATGTGTGTATTTTTGTCATATGAAGCCTGTCACGATCCGGGTAACTGGATGCCATTTTCTACCAGTTATGTGTCTCCTGAGATTGGCTCAGCGTGCCAGGGCCGGGTCATAACTATGTTTTGTTTTACATTTCATTTGGTGTTACCCGCAGCGCTGGCTCAGCGGCCTTCTTAGTGTTTTCACTTAACTTTAGTATGGCGCTCTCAGTCCCGCCGCGGCCGTCACCGCCGCGCCCGTGATCTTGCCGCATGGAGGCTGAGTCTGGCGTTCTCTGTGAGCCGCGGCCGCTGTCCCTGTGGCTGCTGTGCGTGTATGGGAGAGCGTGGAGTCTTCTGCTGCTGCGGCCTTCGCCGCCATTGCTGTTTGGCACATGGTTCTTCAGATCATCTTTCCCCTTCAAACTCTGTCATGGGCGCAGCCATGTTGGATGAAATCACGTCACTCTTCCCACCAATCTGCAGCGCTGCTGGTGCCTGTGTGTAATTGTCAGCCAATGCCTGCTCTCCAGCAGGTATAAATATCCTGTCCCAGCACCCAGGAAATTGTCAGTGCTTCAATTGTCTTCCCAGTGATTCCAGTCTTCAGCTTCACTAGAGACTCTCCTGTGGTTACACTCTGCGGTACAGCCTAACTCCCCTGAGATTACACTCTATGGTGCAGCCTGACTCTCTTGCTATTGCACCCTGCGTGGGCAGAGTGTATGCCTTGGCTCCCAGCAGCTTTTCTCCAGCGGTACTTTGCTCTCACTATTTTCAAGAATCTGCTATTACAGCTAAGTGCTTTCTCTACGATCCCTAACATCACTCAAGTGCTTTCTCTACGATCCCTAGCATCACACAAGTGCTTTCTCTACGATCTCTAGCATCATAAAGCACTTTAAGCCAATTCTTAGTTACTGGTCTCAAACCAGTAGGAACTCAGAGACTTTCTTTAACGGTTATTGTTTTGTTGCACCTTCTATGACTTTTATTATTTAATAAAAACCTTAAAGTCACCTCCAGTTGTCGTGGTCACGCCTTCGGGCATTGGTACTGCAGTCCCTGCGCATGTCTAGGAGTCCCATCTCACCTCCTAAGTTCAGGTACCCGTCAGCCCCTACAGCTGAGGCTTCCCGCTACCAACAGTAGCCCTCAGTTGTGACAAAGCCTATGTGTTTTATTATTTTCATGTGGGGGCCTATGTGTGTGTTTTTTTCACATGAAGCCTGTGTGTCAATTTTTTTCATGTGGGGTCCTATGTGTTTGTTTTTTCTCAAGTTGAGCCTATGTGTGTTTTTTTTTTCATGTGAAGGCTGATGTGTGATTTTTTTTCCACATACTGAGAAAATTAGTTATAAAGATCTGAGGGTTTTTTCCACCAAAGGGAGCCATAATCTATATCCGCTTACCAAAAAAATTAGGCTCGGGCCGACCCTGTTTCCTACATTACAATGTAATCATCATTGCTTTCTTTGTACTGCAGCATGCTACAAGCCTACATGTCTGAGTTTGTCACTCACTGAATGTTTTGGAGTGGAGACAGACTAGAAAACCATAAAAATATAGTATGCATTACAGGGAGAGCCTTGGGAAGACAGAATGCAGTAATTCTGTCACATGGAGGAATACAACACTTGTCAACCAGGCATTACTGTGTCCTCCACTGCCCCAAGCATTGCACTCAGAAATGAAATAGTAGTAGAATACATTGCTATCATTATTCTTATCCATAAAGGGGAAGTAGAATGAGATAAAATAATTTTTATAAATGGAGAACTCATTTAAACCAACTCTGGGCCTAATTCAGACCTGATCGTAGATGCAGTCACACAGATATGCGGGGGGACACCCAGCACAGGGCTAGTCCGCCCCGCATGTCAGGCCCGACACCCCCCGCACAAGTACAAAAGTATCGCACAGCGGCGATGCTTTTGTACTGTAGGAGTAGCTCCCAACCAGTGCAAGAGCTACTCGTCGCTGTGAGGGTCGCAGCAGCTGCGTGTGACGTCACACAGCCGCCGCGGCCCCCCCCCCCCCTCCCAACGGTCCGGGCACGCCTGCGTTGCCTGGACCATGCCCCGTAAACGGGAGCCAAATGCTGCCAGCACGCCCCCTCCTGCCCAGCAACCGCCTCTGCCTGTCAATCAGGCAGAGGCGATTGCAGGGCTGAGACAGCAGCGATCGGGTCTGAATGACCCCCTCTTACCCTTGATCACCGACTTACATTAAGGAGGTACAGGGAGGTGTTATCCAATTAGCCTCTAAAATGTTTTGGCTGTGAACTTCCACCTTATATTTTTTTTTACACTATCGCCAATTTTTTTTCAACCTATCCAATTAATCCACGCTTTTTTTGGGCAACATGTTTTTTTTTTTTCTTTGTATTTTCACCCGAAAATAAATTCCCAGGTGTGTTTTCGTGAAAAAACTGGGCTTGTTATCACAAATTTCTTCTTTGCCTGCTTCTGGAAGGTGAAAAAAAATTCCCCGATAACTGCAGACATTCGGGGCTAATTGGATAGGCCCAGGGGATCAATTAGTCAGGCTAATTGTCTACCACCCTATGTTTTTAAAGAAATCTTACATGTAAATCCTAACTTGGGCACAAACAGTGAAGTGAAACTGCCTATGCCAAAAGTGTGTTTACAAGGCCCAGACTAGGGAATGACATCTCGGGTGTGGTACCGCAAGGATTATTACCATACATAAAGTCAAATTAATTTCCATTCCTTTGTTTCCAAAATAGATATACCAAGCCTGTATCTATACCTCAGCTGTGTCTTGTACACATAAAATGAAAACCAAGATGGCACAATGGTCAGCATTGCGGTCTCACAGCACTGGGGTAACAGGCTCAATTCCAACCTGGGCATTTCCTGTGTGGAATATGGGGGAGTTTACTTGTTTCTTTGTGTGCCTGGTACCCAACAGACCCACACAGTTGTTGTGCCAACCGGGCATGAGGGCAGCAGGCGCCCATTATTTCTGCTCGTGGCGAGCAGAAATGTGCGAAACATCTTTCTTTTCACACATTTTCAGTTAGATGGCTTTAGCTACGCATCTAACTCTGGTGCATTTTGGTGCGACATGCGAGGAAGTATTGGGCGCCCAGTTAATCGCACCCAATCGACAAACCAATTGAGTATACCCACATCACTTTAAACGGAAGATTGTGTGTGAAATGGCGAGCAAAAACAATTGTGTCACCCCTATATGTTCTCCATGTGTTTGTGTCGGTTTTCTTCCACGCTCTAAAGACATACTGATAATTTAGGTTAATTAGCTACTGATGAAATTAACCTGTATGAGACTATGAGCCATACAATACATAATGTAATCTCTACTGGGACAGGTGATTGACAGGTGCTGGGATTGATGTAAATGCTAAAATATTCTCTGTGAGGCACTGCTATATAAATAATGGCTACTAAAATAATATGTGAGTTACAGTACATTAGTTTCACAGGGACTTCAGATCACTAATGCTGTTGAGGACAATGCTTCTTCCACTATGTAATTCTGGGGCAGATGTATTAAGCCTGGAGAAGTGATAAAGCAGTGATAAGTGGAAGGTGATAATGCACCAGCCAATCATTACGAGTTTGAAAAATGACAGTTAGGAGCTGATTGGCTGGTGCGTTATCACCTTCCACTTATCATTGCTTTATCACTTCTCCAGGCTTAATACATATGCCCCTCTGATACAGAATTCTGCCCCTTTCTCCTGTACCAAACAGGGGCCCAAATGTATTGAGGCTTAAAAAGTGATAAAGTGGAGAGTGATAAAGTACAAGCCAATCAGCTTCCTAACTGCCATTTTTCAAACGCATGTAACATGGCAGTTAGGAAGCTGGTACTTTATCACTCTCCACTCGTGGGGATTTTCTGCCCTCTCTTATGACTTTCTATATCTAGTACTCTGAAAAGATAACAGCACAAATAACCATAATAATATAAAATTAAACAAGAGTGAAATAATAAACAGTGACTTACCAATATTTCCTACTACTGTAACTGGATTTCACCACATTTCTTCAAGCTCCGCTGAAGTAAAGACCCTGAAAGATAAAACATGCCATTTTTAAAAACATACCTATCGTTCAAAACACTTTATTTACTTAGATAACAGAAACACATTTATGGTGCACCTGGATAGTAATATGAAGCGTTGGGTATACAATCACACTTTTACAGTATACACCTGGTGTTCTTCCATACGGTGCTGTGATTCCATGCATTATTGTGATTCCATACGGTACTGTGAACCCATTTAGGTGCTGTGAATCCATACCATACTGTTAAAATGCAGCTGAATGCAGGAAAACTGCTTGACATTTGCAGATGGTCATAAGGAAAATTGATCCTTATATAATGACTAATACCCCTTTCACATTGCAAAAATAACCCGGTATCGACCCGGTACATTGCCAGATTGACACAGGTTACTGTGCAGTGTGAAAGGGGCCATGATGAATTCCTGGGTTAAATACCAGGTCAGTGTGAACGGTTGCCGGGTCGATGCGATCTGGCACCCGTTCACTGCATAGGGAGAGGCGGCGATTATGTCATCCCCAGCACCACCTCCACTCCTGCCCCCCGATGATGCTGCGGTCCCCGCCCCCCCATGACAACCCAATCCGGCATAGGAAGGACCCGTTTCCAATTCCTGGGGGAGACTCGGCATTGCGTTCTGAAAGGGGTATTAGTAATATAGGCCTAGTGTGCTGTTTGTATTCAAGCCCATACTGTACATTATTTTTTCATGTAACTACAATTAAATAAAATTGATAAGAACCATTCAACAGAGAAAGTTATTTACTAATAAAGTGAGTAGTGAAACCAAGAGAGGAACAAGAAACCTCTCACCCTCACAGCCAGAAAAATGGGTACACGGTCTCAGAATGACCCTTATTCGCAAACAATCAAAGAAAATATCCATTCAAATAAATAACTGAGCAGAATTGGATAGTTGTAAAAAGCTACACATATGGTAGTAACGGGTTGGTATCGGGATCCCAGCGATTGGGATGCCGGCTGTTCAAATACAGACAGCGGCATCCCAATGATTAAAATACCGGTATTTTGACTGCCGGGATCCTGATCACAGTGACCCTGACCGGATCCTGGTAGTAACACACTCTGGCAGTGCTTAATGTACTCCAGCAAGTGCTAGTGGTGTGATCTAAGGTAATCATTCGCAAATGATAGCCCTTTCTGGGAGGTGGAAAAGGGCCATTCTCGTCTAGTGTGTACACTCAATATCGTTAATAATTCATACTCCTGTGCATCGTTAATGACCCCCTCCTTCGTCTGAACAGTCCAGCCGAGGGAAGACCTCATCAACGAGGGCCATGCTGCAGCCCCCGCCCCCACCCTCTGTCGCTTGCCGATGCCGGCACCCCGCCGCAGCCAATATTGCCGGTTACACACATCGGCTAGTGTGTACCCGGCTTAACTAAAATGCTCTCAGGTAGCAACCTTCACAAACTTGTACAGCACCATCCCTATTCAAACCTCCAGGAAGCCCCTTCTGTTAAACCAGAGGTACCCAAATGCGGTCCTCAAGGCACCCCAACAGTCCAGGTTTTAGGTATAGCAATGCTCAGCACAGATGGTTACATCAAATTGACTAAGGTGCTAATTAAGTCACCTGTTGCCAGTTATGGATACAATTAAAACCAGGGCCGTTGGGGTGCCTTGAGGACCGCATTTGGGAACCTCTGTGTTACACCTTCCAAATGTTTTCCAGTTACCTCAGAAGCTTTCTTTGACAAAGACTTGTGTGAAGACCTCAAGCTTGCATTAACACTATTAGCCTATGCTCTCCCCTCCCTTTTATGTCTACTGAGGGCTACTTAATACAGTACACTATGAATGAAGCAACTTCACAAACCTTCTGGCTTCCCTTTTTTTTTATTATTATTGTCATTGATTTGCAAGTTTTCACCACACCAGCATTCTGGGACACCCTAATTTGAAAGAGAAGAGTCTCCTCAGTCAAACGATGAGCCACCTTAATAGTGACTAGCTATTGTCTGGTGACCCGCTGCGATCACCAGCCAAATACACCTCACACTGCAGAAAACATTACAGGCCCTATACTTAGTTAGATGTATAGTATAGTATGTCTGTTTGCAGAGCGGATCCTGCATATTTTTTCACTGCATTCTCGGAAGAATATGTAGGTGCAGGTGATACAGTCGCATGGATCTCATTCGCATGTCCACATGCAAGTGTCAGACCTGTTTCATGAATTTTACATGGCTTAAAAAATCTTTGAAAAATAATAAGAAAGCCAGTTGGTATGAGCCCTTATGTGGGTTACAATTTATTTTCTCAGATATTAAGCATCTGATGTCAGATACACTGTTTTTCCTACATGAATATGTCAGCACCCTCCATCTGTACTGCATTATCACATCAAACAGCTGTGTAGTTCCGAAGTCTGACTGGTCTACTAGCTTTGCAGACAAACAGTTCCTACTGGTGTACTCCATTTAATACATGACCCATTTTATTAAGACAGGCATAGAAATAATTGTACATTTATAACCAAACTGCAATCTTAAAGAGACAAGAATATCTCTGGGAAGTGAAAGATGTAGGTCAGTTCAATCAGAGGGCACTATACCGGCAATGAGCATATAATGCCATATACGCGACATCAGAATCATGACAAAATCGCTGATGTTTGTGAGTATCTCTATGAGGGCAAACAAATATCCACAATGTTGGTGTGATGCATAATCGCTTTCCGCAAAGTGATCCGTACCTAACTGAATCACCCCTGTACTGTTATATATAGTAACAAACCTAACAACAACAACAACAACATTATTATTATTAATAAAATAATAGTACTATGGGGGCTATGCTAGCAAAATACGAGCAATTACCAAAATTTGAGCATCCACATATTATGCGACATTCAGTTAGAACCTCAGAGATAATTGAATCTGGCCACAATAGTGTGACAGTTACCAATATACTACACATAATCCGTTAAATGAACAAGAAACAAGATTACTGCATGAAATTAGTGTATCATCGAACTGATGCTGTATCTCATCAGTTTTATAATCATGTACCCACCTAAGAAACTAATCAGATTAACAAATCTGAGTCACTTTCTTGCCTCCTACTCCAGAATGATTTTATGACTTTAACAGACTGTTATTTATGCAAGTCGTGATACAGGCTGAAGTGACACATTGCAGACCATAATATATTTCAAAATAATTAGTTTGTTTTAAGAAAAAGGATAGCACAAATAGACACACTCGTCAAAGCACAGACCATTATCAATATGCTGCCAGATCAGGCGATACGTTCAGCGTATGCTGTTATGTTACATATGCTACTACTTTCTATGACTTGCTGTACAGTTCAATGTGAAAATAACCAATGTCAGAGAGAGGTATACAGGACCAAGAAATCATTTCATGTTACAATTAAAAATAATAGGCATACTTAACATCACTTACAAAATAACTTTTTTTCTGTGTATTTCTTGTATCAGACATATAATTAGGGCCAACTAAAGCTTACAACTCAGCCACTGATAGTAAAATGAGCAGATTCTGACAGAGAAATCAATGGGATAATGTCATGTAAATGGAAAGTTTGCCTTTCTGACAATTTTTTTTTTTTGTATAACACAACTGAAATGAATATAAATGTCAGGACCTATACATATTGTACATGAGTTTCCTATAAACAGCTAAGAGTTTAACAGCAGTGGTATAATGTCACCATTAATACTGAACATGCATGTATTATAAGAAATCATTATCTGTATTGAAGCAATACAGTTTCCAGCCTGTGTATGATTACAGAAGCACTCAGTGACTTATAACTATATATTCTGCGCAATGGTTCTCATTATCCAATATATACATCATACCTCCACATACACAGAATGAGCCCATTTATTAATGGCATCCTTCTCCAGTTATAACAATTTGACAAAATGGCTATGGGCTTCACTCATTGTGCAAACCAGCAGAAATCCTACTGCAAATAAGAAATGTGCTCACTTTGCTGAGAATAAAGACAGATTAGTTACAACTAATTTACATTTTATCCTTAAGGAACAAAACCATGATGTGTGCAGTTCTTGTTTAATAGTCTCTGTATCTTAAATATAAAGGAAAAAGGAAAGCAGACTTAAAACAACATCTTGACAATGTTTTGTCAAACATAAAGGATGCAATTAGTACAATAATTTTTCAGCCACTCTAAACAGATAATGGTCATTATCGCGCTATCCAATTATGGGCTGTTTTTAACAGCCGAAAAAGCACCCGCGATCATGCGATAATACATGGGATCCGGGATGTATCTGAGGGCTGCTTATCACAGATTATATTTTGGGTCCCTAGGCACCCGCAACATAAGCTCCAATAAATGCCGGTCTATGGGGCAAATTGGATAGTCTTTGGCAAACCTATTAGCAGTGGTAAATTATCGCTGCTAATAGAATACTGGCCTATAACAGTAGTGGTCCAATGACTTTTGCCGCAGCCACTACTTAAAATATATGGTAATGCCACAGCCAATGGGCTGTCTACTGAGACTCGCACAGGCTGCGACTATTATCTGCTGTGGTGCACAAAAGGTCACACCATTGGACTTCTGAGCAATCCTGTGGGTGGTCGCCGGTGTCAGTGGAACTGCATCTTTCAACCCAGTCCCTGACACCGTCCTGCCCCCGACACGCCCAACAATGGAAATCATCTCATCACCACCCAGGAATGCATGGATCTCTGTGCAATTCCGTTCTGGGTCCATAGATGGTAGCCATGAGGATACATACTAATTACGCCTCAAATGCATATACAGATGCAGAACATCGAATACTTGCACCCAATGTTTTACATCTATCCACTTCTGAATCCGGCCCAGTGTTGCTGTTATAGAAGGAGAATTAGAATATATAACAATTACGCTGGCCATACACATCTCTACAAGCTAGTTTTTCCTTAAAGACCTTAAAAAAATACTCTTATTCATATAACAGTTTCAGGGGGCAGGTAAATGTCCAGATATTTTCATGTCTTCATGTTTAAGTCAGCAGATCACCAGAAGTCAGCAAGACATAATTTGAATTTCTTCCACATTAGGAGAAAAATGATGTGCAAACCAGGTTTTTCAAGTGGATAATGCTCTATTAATGGAAGTCTACCGGTGGATGTTTTGGGAGCATGGTGCCGCACTGGTATCATGGGTACTATCTTTGCAGTTTCATCACATGGGGCCTGATTCAGGGGTGGATGTAGTGCCAATGTTTGTGGATTTTTGTGCTGCGTAGAGGTCTGAGTTGCACTGTGCATGCACCAAGTTTGATTTCTGATGGCTGTGATTTGGACAGAGTGATTGACAGTCAGACAGTGTTTGTGAGAGGTAACAGTGGTGTGTGACAAGACTGTTTTGGGGGCATCTCTCAACCTGTGACTGCGTCTTCATATGCAGTTTTAAAGGCTGGCAGTGACTTACTTCCTAAAGACATTCTGAGTTACCATAGGATTGCTCAGTAGATCAATGGCGGACTGATCAGGATGCCAGCAGTCGGAATCCCGGCATTGCTCGGAATACCGACATGGAGCGAACAAAGGACTGCCACCGCTCTACACTGGTACGCCATGGGGAAGGGGCAGATAAGGTTTAGGCTGCGGGGGGGGGGGGGGGGGGATTAGTGTTATGCTGCTTGAGGTTGGGCCGCGGGAAGGGTTAGGCACCACCCGGGTGGGTTAGGCTGTGGGGGAGGGAGGGTTACATTTAGGCTGCGGGGAGGATGGATTAGGCAGCACCGGGGAGGGTTAGGTTTACAGGGAGAGGGCCAGGGTCAGGCTGCGGGTAAGGAGGGTTAGGGTTATACTTGCGTTATACTTACCAAGTAGGTGTCGGGATCCTGAGCGTTGCTATGCCACTGACGGTATCTGACTGCCGGCATCCGAAGTGCCAGGATCCCGATACCATCCCCAATGGTGCAACTTGTGTGCATATGATGGAGCATCTTTGTAAGCAGGAGGCAGATTGGATATGTCGTCTGTGGGCGCCTCTGTACTGTCACGATCTCACTAGTTGGGAGTGGGTGAATCCAGACTTGGTTCGGGTTGGGGAACGGACTCTCAAAGTAGGAAGTGGGTTGGCTGGATGAAGTTCCTTTGCATGAAGGGTAAACGGTTCTGGAGGGGTAGAGTTCATGAATTGAGTCCTTTTTAGAAGCTGATTCAATTACTGGGAGAGAAAAAAAGGCTGAACGGAGTGGCACCCCCTTAGCTGGCGGTCACTTCAGAGGTCTTACTGAGTGCAGAACCCAGGAGACCAGGATACCATGATCCGGGCGAAGCGGGGTGTTCATGAACAGGCTTCAATGACTGCGGCAGCAGGTCAGGCACCAAGGAACAATAGCAGGAGCAAAACACAAAGTGCAGGCACACGGTAAGCAAACGCCTTGCAGGACTGAAGGTCGCTGATGAGGGCTGGAACCAGGACACTGAGTTTCACTCAAGATTCTGGGAGCATAGAGCACTAGTATACTGACTAACTGTACTAGACATTCCCAGCAAGCACCAGAAATACCCTCAGCTCACCTGTGATTGGCCACCGGAGTTAGCTGGAACACCAGAGCCCCGGATTGGTCTAACACTGCCGTGTGACCAAATCCAAGATGGCGACGCCCAGGACCCGAAGCTCACCCTGCTGCCGACCCGCTGATCCCTGCTCGCAGCCTGCAGCTGATGACATCCGCCAGCCGTCCGCACCCGCCGATCGTCACCAGCGCTGCCGCTGAAGAGACCCAGCCACAGCACCTGGATGGGTTAGCTCCGGCACCCCCGCTGCACTTCAGAGCTGCCCGAGACATGTACAAATAGCTGCTGCTGCGTATGGATTCTCAGTCGCAATCGGGATTTGCGTGCACCTCTGAATCAGGCCCACAATCCCATTACATAATTCAAAAATATACTGGTAGTTTAAATGGCTTCTGAAAAAATTAACCCTCTGTATAAGTGATAAGGAATACAGATTGTAAGCTCCACCTGGGCAGAGACTGATGTGAATGACTAAATATTTTTGTAAAGTGCTTCATAATAAGTGTGCACCATATAAATAGCTAATAATAATAATAATAATAATAATAATAATATTAATCATTTGTTTGGAGCATATTAAATTAAGCCAGGGGACAATTCTATAAGTCAGTTAACACACTATTCAACCCAAGGCAAACTTTCTGTTACACTCAGAAATTGGACATCACTGAAGTGGAAAAGAAGTTGGTTATTTTCAGCAACATTTTGAAATCGTGTTTT
Organism: Pseudophryne corroboree; assembly: GCF_028390025.1. Lineage (NCBI taxonomy): Eukaryota > Metazoa > Chordata > Amphibia > Anura > Myobatrachidae > Pseudophryne > Pseudophryne corroboree. The sequence goes on from NC_086447.1 coordinate 495,075,015, forward strand.
CCAACTTCCAGGCTTGATGGAACCTCAAAAAGTACATGTTTACCATGCTCGAATATGCTGGAACACAGGTGTATTTACTACTGACTAATATCATTTATAAAACATCCACAGGTAGTACTAATGCGTTCACTTCGTGTCCTTTGAGACCTGTGGGCTGGGAACTAAGGCGTTGGGAAGTGAATAAAGAATTTCATTGATCCCCAACAGATCACCAAACATTGATGCCGCCTATTGGCGGATCCGATCTGCATTTCCGGTTGGGTCATCCAGTATGACTGACATTCTGTGGCGTTTGGGGCACAGAGCGGGGGCAGCACCCTGCACCGTTCTTTAAAATGGTTCCTTGGGGCTGTGCAGTTCCTAACAATCACGATTTAGTCCCTAAGTTCATAAGGGGGACACTTCTACTTGCATCGTGAGTGATACACACTGAGTTTATGAATTTCCTGCTAATGTGCAGAATGTTTCAAGATCAAAACATAAACAAGATACAATAGAAATACATTATAATCGGTGACATTTAAAATGTGTAAACAAACACAAAAATATTTGAACATTTCCATAAACAGTTGACTGGCAGGAACATGTTGACAATATGTTCATCTTATTTGTTACTAAAAACAGAAAAGAGGATGCTCTTTTATAGCAGAAAGGGTTAATTATGCTGATGGAAGTAAAGGATGACTCCCTACTGCGGCAGAAGGAGCCCTCTGCTGCATTTCAGATGGGACAGAAAGAAAGAGAATTGCTGCAGTCACATCTGGACGAGGAGGAGCTTACTGTACACTGGGGAAACTGTGCAAGTGCCGGAATTCTAGAATCGAACATTCAATGCACCAACCCCAGAGGGCAGCAGGAAAATGTCTTTACACAGGATGTACGATTCCAAGCATGCAGAAAATACAGATGATGCATGTGTGACTATATAGATATGTGTGTGTTTCAATATCCATTTCACTCACGAGGCATTTCTACTTACATGTGAATGGGATAAATCGTATATTAAACAAACTCAGTTCTACAATCTCAGCTTTTGTCAGCTTAGAGCTGGGGACATTTTTAGGAATTTGGCACACTGTGTAAAAAATCCTATGAAGTGATCATTGTCCAGTTCTTCTTCTCAAGATAAATATAAAACCAGGTTAAGAGAATTCAATTACCTGCGGTAAATTACAGCGGCTAACTCAGAGGTTCCCAAACTGTGTGCCTTGGCTCCCTGCGGTGCCTCGGGACACTTGCAGGGGTGCTTTGGGTTGGTGGTCCAGGACCAATTCAAATTATTTATGGTCAATATAATTGGCAAAACCAGTGCCGGTGGCTGCCAGTCATAAAATATGTGGCCAAACAGAAGCACATCTTGTCCCTCACCACACAACTGATCCTAAGGATGACATATAAACGCAATCTACTTATTGTAATATTTCTTTCTAAATTTCTCAATAAGAAATTTTTGGCCTAGGGGTGCCGTGAAAAAAATTCTGATATTTTAGGGCGCCGTGATTCAAAAAAGTTTGGAAATCACTGGGCTAGCTGATCCACCAGGGGTTATACAATTAGCCCTGAAAGACGGCACTACTAGGAAATTTTTTTCCACCTGCCTGCATCATTGGAGGCCAAAAAAATCCCCTATAACTGACCTGTTATCATGAAAACTGGTCAGTTTTCGCAAACAATTTACCAAGCATAATTCAATTCCCCACTAAATAGGTAAAAGCCTGCTGCAAAAAAAAGTTGCTGCTTGATTCTCCCCCCTCCCAGCCCCCAATGGCTTTAACGCATTGTGACAATAAAACTTGTTTGATATTCAAGCCAATATACAAAATGACGACACCAATTGTATAATGTATGCCAGTCCGACACAAAAAACTTGCTGTGTTATACTTTGACTTCATAAAAAATAATAATACTTATAATAGTTACTATAATAATTATTTTCATCAGCAGACTTATCTGGATAAACTAAAGGTGCATACACATGGTGAGATTCGGGCTAACCCCGATCCTCACTATGCAACAGAGGGTAGGTCGACATCGCAAGTACATAATGAGTGTGCTTACGATACTGACTATGTGCGATTCTGGCTAAGTGTCAATTATGACTATCTTTTCTACGAGATAGTCAAAATTGACTTGCCTGCACAGTCTATCTGGGCTTGCGATGCCGACCGCGCGCTCAGCACAGGTTACTATTCCCAATCGTAGTCCGCATGGATCGTTAAGTATGAAAAAGAAAGAAAACATGAAAAACTCATGTCGACCTTTTGACCTGTCGACCTAGAAACCATGTCGACCTAGTGATTGTCGACCTAAACATTGTCAACCTAGACACTGTCGATCTAATGATCCACACCCAACCACAGATAGGTAACAGTGTTTATATGACACTACAGGAATGATTGTACTGGTGCAGTTGTGGGTAAATAGTTTTAAAAAATTAATACAATCAAATGATGTATGTAAAACATATAATGAATGAATTTAATATATCAGTGCCACAGCTTAAGTCACTGAACTAATTCATATGCAGAAAGAAAGACATAATATATGAGCATTTTGTTTGCTGAGAAACTCATTGACGCAGGAGCTTAATATGATCAGACATTGCAATGATGCCACTGGTGCTGTACAGTCACTAAAGGGAGCATTCAGCCATGAAGTGCTATGCACGATGATCACAGCAATAAGGCCTTCAATGTGACAGGAATAGCAGAGTACTTTGTATTAGGGATTTCAGGTCTTAACATTCCAGTATCCTAGTCATGAACCCAAGAGGCTACGCAGTTACTACATTTCTATCACACTAAAAACCTCTGAGAAATCAGCGTCCCCGTCTCCTTTTATTAGTGCCAATGCAAAGACACAACATAAAAACCAAATCCAGTAGAACTGAAAAGTCTGTACTAGTGTAACCTCTCGTCTCTTTGTCACATGTCTATGCTTTCATTAATTATTCTTTTCATCCATCATCCCTAATCAGACATTTCATAACTATTCAAGTAAAAGATAATATATTACTATTCACAGCCTGTGTGTATACTGATTACAATTATTATATACTGTACATCCATGTACAGAACTGTACCATTTTATTCTCATATAAACAGATTTAACAGAACTCCTCCTTGATTACACCTACATCATTCATTAAGGTTCCTGTCAAGCAGTTACTGAAGCATGCAATATGATGAGACTTGTTTTATTTAGGAGGAACAGACATGAAGCAGCCTATTAAAGAACATCGTCATTTTCAACTAGCATAGTACATTTTAGAGAGAGTGTATACAGCAAACGGAGAACTAAATGTTTGATATACACGCCTGTCTGTCTTCGTCGGCCATTCTATATGTTTTTAAACGTTTTCTTTTAAAATCTTAAAAAAAAATCTTTACAAACAGTTTAGAAATTTAAAAATGGGGAAAGAGAAGTGGAGATACAGGAAAGACAATGGATGGAAAATAAAAGAACCTTATTTTCTAATGTCTTAGATGGAGAGAGGTAGGAGGTGCAGGATACGTAGTTAAGCGTAAATTATGAACTATGTCAGTTACCACTGTGCAATGCTGCAATTTGCAGTCTCAGCAGCTCACAGGGTCATGATGACGTGATTAACCATACAGCAAGCCACCAAGTCACAGGGTCTAGCCACTTCACTAGGGAAGTGAGAGCAAGGAGACTGGTCTACTCTCCAGCACTTCTAATAAGGGGAAATATTCCGGGAGAGTAGACAAATATGTCACTTCCACTGCTGTCCTATTGCCCCTATGGGCCCCAATCAGCCACAGGACTTACCATAGGCCTTTAGCTCCCAGAGTAAGTGACTAGAGCTATTCAATTATATGCCGCAGTAAACCCCATATTCTGTGGTAAGTCCAGCAGCTAAACGTGCATTAAGACAAAGGTTCCGTATTAAGTGCTTTGAGCTATTAAATTATGCATGCAGTAAGCTCACAGTTATTCCCAAGGGTACACTTAACGCAGATTTCTGTTCACAACCTGAGGGCTCCTAACCTGGGAACTAAAAGCCTGTGGTAAATCTTCAGTTATGGATTTGCCACCTATATTTGTTACATTTACACTTTTGCCTACTGTTTTTACTGTTATCTGTCTGAAATAAAACTGCAGCCATGTCCAAAAACTGTTTATTATTGTTTACCTAAGCAGCGCCACCATATTACTCAGCGCTCTACAGATAAATGGCTCAGCTTTTTTATTCATTTCAAAATCAGAGGAAACTCACCAGGATTCCGCTGGTGTGCACATGAACAAGACAGCTCATGCATGCTAGTGTTCAAAATATGACTTCATTGTTGAAAAAACGGAAATGTGAATGGTGAATGGTTGCACATTTGAATACAAGTCTATGGACAAAAAGTACCCTGAGCATGTTTGGGGCTTTTGTACCAAATTCCTTAGAATTGCAGCTCAGTTTTGAATGTATTTTAGCACCTAAACTGTTGGCTATTGTACTTTATTCATATGACTTTCTTATTACTACACAGACTCCCATATGACAGAGCATTCATTATGCTTCCCATTATCAGTCATCGTCAGTTCTCATTTTGCACCAGTTGTCGAGTACATATAAGTGATGCACCTCATAGAAGATATGCATCTTTCTCGTGGTCAGCCATGGACCTAGTTTGTGTGAAAATCTCCTTTTTTTTACGTTAAGTAGTTTTTTATTGATTTTGTAAAAAAAACATACAATGCAAGTAAACAAAAAACTTAATACAAACAGCGTTGTGTCATTATTAGTAGGTACATGTTAGTGATTCAAATAACAATACAAGTAGAGGTCAGGCATAACTCAGAAGTGTAGCAGCATTCCATACAAATATGTGAGGAGGACATAAACACGTAACGATGCAGGAACAGGGGCATGACAAATGTGAGATATTGCCCTCGTAGCTGTATCAAGCATCAGTGTAATAATAAAATGCAGATTGTTGCAGAGAGATAACAATCGCCAAATTAGCGACAATCACAGAATATCAGACATATCCCCCTTAAGCATCACTAAGGCTAGCTCATACAGGGTTCACAGAGTGTGAACACCTCCTTACTGTACTTTCCCTGCATTTACACCCCTCCAACCCACGTCCCATCCTCACAAAGGGTTGTAAGTAGAGAGGCCAATCCCAGGCCATTTATTCAATCCCAGGTATCGGGGGTTGAAAAATGGTCAATCCCGGGATTCCCGCGATTGGCTATTCCCTATGTGTCCGCCCCCTCGCCCCGCACAAGCAATACTCACCATACTAGGGGGGCGGGTGAGTGGGTCGGAAACAACTGTCGCTCTCCGCAGGTGACGGCAGACGGCGCAGCGTGACCTGTCACTGCACGTCACGTTGCGCTGGGGAGCCGGGAGGTGGGAGCCGGGCAGCGTCTGAGTGTCCTGAGGACACTCAACGCTGATCCCTCAATCTCCGGGATTGGAGCTGATTGGATTGAATCCCAGACATTTTTGGGCCTATCACGAGATTGGCCTCCCTAGTTCTGAGGCTAAATGGGGACAGATACAAGTGGCCAGTAGGAAAATCCCGGGATATTGCACGTGAACGCGCATCATCCCGGGATTCTTCTCAGTGTAAATGGGTACATGGACAATTTCCCGGGACGAGCATCCCGGGATTTCATCCCAGGTCAAAAGCAGGGTTGAACCCGGGACCGTCCCGGGAAGCTGTGTAGTGTGAAAGGGTCCGTCCCGGGATTCACTATCCCGGGACTGTTAAAAGGACTTGGATTGGAGCTTTCTTGGGCTCAGAAAAGCTGATGTCATCTTTTCTGAGCCCAAGGCCATTTCTAATGACATACTAATGCATTTGCAGGGATATCCCGGGATCAGTGTAAATGGGGCTGTCCCGGGTCGATCCCAGGTCTTAATGCAGTGTGAAAGGGGTCAGTCCCGGGAATGCATCCCGGGATGCATCCCGGGAAGCATCCCGGGAGTGACCCGGGAGTGCGAGTGTAAAAGTGGTATTAGCTTGAGGACAAGAGCACAGGAACTTTTAGTACACACGCACAGCTGTAATAGGCACGGGGTAAAAAGATGAAAATTGCATCAATGCCCAACTCTACATGAGCCTCAATAGGTCAAAATGCAGAAGTGCAGGAGGGGTTTTAAAAGAGAGAAAACTTAAATAAAAGTCACAGCATCACATTTATAAACACGTTATCATTGTACCGGTCTATGGCAATCAGCATGAAATTACTTCATACAGTTTTTTACACCTTTACTTTAGTAAATACCTCCCAACAGACACTCCCCAGTAGTGAAAGTACATATTTAGCAAGGGAGCTAAAGATGATCTCTGCCCATTATGTTTCTGTTTAGATTTAATTCAAACTATTTTTCAAAACGAAAAACACAAATATTATTTATAAAAACCATAAAAACATCATTAATCTGATCAGTGTTAAGCTAATAGCTTGCGTGTATTCTGGACCTATTCACTAAAACAGACATTGTTCTGAACGTGCTTTCAGCTGGCAGTGTGAATGATGCACTTATTCTCTCATATAAAGGCCTGTGCTGATGGATATATGAGTGAGCCTGCACTATGCATTGCTCTGTCTCACACTGACACAGATTATCCCCTTACCCTGGCTCTAAATAGGTCTGCTCTTAGCAGCTTTTCTCTATAGAAATGTGGATAATAGTCTGCAATGTACAATTAGTGCCCCAATACACTGATTGCAATGCACGTTATTGGGATCTGTGCAGAGAAAACAATCAATGGAACAAGAATACCACAAGCACACCATTGATACACTGGTGGAAAATGCAGTCACGCTCGATAATCTGCATTCCTCCTCACAGGTGCCCCACAAGCAGGCTCACTTATATGTATGAGAAACAACCTCCGGAAGATAAAGTGGCTGTGGTATTTCTTCTAGTAATCACTCCTAAATATTTGTAAAACTGTAAATCAACAGGCAAGGTGCTCACAATCCATAAAAATTCAGAGATAATTACTGACATAACTAATTACTACAGGATCCCAAATATGCTCTCAACCGATCATTTTGAGTAACGTTACAGAATATTTAAAACCTATGGTTTTCTGGATAAGGTTCCTTTTCTGTATTTTGTAACAAAATATACTAAAGTAATTTTAATATATTATGGGTGTGTGGATCATAGGATCGACCACACTTAGGTCGACAGTCATTAGGTCGACATCTGAAATAGGTTGACATAGCCATTAGGTCGACCTGAACAAGGTCGACATGGAAAAAGGTCAACACGAGTTTAAAAAAAAAATTGGTGTCATTTTCTTCGTAAAGTGACGGGGAACCCCAATTAGTGCACTGTGTCCCCTTGCTTGGCTCGCTTTGCTCGCCATGCTTCGGGCAAGTTGCCTCGCTCCGCTACCGCTGCACTCGGCACAGGTTACTATTCCCAATCGTAGTCCACTTGGATCGTAAAGTATGATAAAGTTTAAAATAATGCAAAAAGTTGTGAAAAACTCATGTCGACCGTTTTCCATGTCGACCTAGTGACTTTGTCGGCCTATAGACCATGTCGACCTAATACATGTCGACCAATAGCGGTCGACCTAAAGACCGGATACCTAATATGGAGCACCATTTCAAAGATATACTAACGTATATAACAAATTATTCCTGTTTTTTTTGTTTAGTACTGCTGTGTCCCTACTCACTGAAGTAGGAAATGCTTAATAATCACGTGTGTACAAGAATATCACTGAACGCACAGGGTTTCTGAATAACAGGTATGGTACCATACCTGTATGGGATGTAGTCTGGATCCCAATGGTCACAATCCCAAAAGATCCTAACGGTTAGTTTTAGGGCTAGACTCTAAGGGGTGGTCAGGATTAGGCTGTTGTTTAGTCTGCAGAAGTGGATGGTTAGGGTTAGTCTGCAGAAGTGGATGGTTAGGGATAGGCTGCCAGAGGGGACTGTTAGGGTTAGGCTGCTGAAGGTTAGGATCAGGCTGCAGGGGGGGGGGGGGGGGGATACTTACCAAAAGTCGTCAGCATTGTGACTGCCGAGATTCCGCTGCCGGGATTGTGACCGTCGGGGTATTGAACCCAATCCGCCTGTACATAGCTCACAAATTACATTTTTAAAAAGTACAAAAAAGGAAAACTATGTCGCTGAACTGATGGTGAATAGAAATAGACTATGGGGGTAATTCCAAGTTGATCGCAGCAGGAAATTTTTTAGCAGTTGGCCAAAACCATGTGCACTGCAGGGGGTGCAGATATAACGTGCAGAGAGAGTTAGATTTGGGTGGGTTATTTTGCTTCTGTGCAGGGTAAATACTGGCTGCTTTATTTTTACACTGCAATTTTGATTGCAGATTTAACTCACCACACCCAAATCTATCTCTCTCTGCACATGTTATATCTGCCTCCCCTGCAGTGCACATGGGTGGTCATTCCGAGTTGTTCGCTCGGTAATTTTCTTCGCATCGCAGCGATTTTCCGCTAATTGCGCATGCGCAGTGTTCGCACTGCGACTGTGCCAAGTAAATTTGCTAAGAAGTTTGGTATTTTACACACGGCATTACGATATTTTTTTTCCTTTCTGGTGATCGTAATGTGATTGACAGGAAGTGGGTGTTTCTGGGCGGAAACTGGCCGTTTTATGGGAGTGTGTGAAAAAACGCTGCCGTTTCTGGGAGAAACGGGGGAGTGCCTGGGCGAACGCTGGGTGTGTTTGTGACGTCAAACCAGGAACGAAACTGACTGAACTGATCGCAGTGGCAGAGTAAGTCCCGAGCTACTCAGAAACTGCTTAGAAATTTCTATTCGCAATTTTGAGAATCTTTCGTTCGCAATTTTGCTAAGCTAAGATTCACTCCCAGTAGGCGGCAGCTTAGCGTGTGCAATGCTGCTAAAAGCAGCTTGCGAGCGAACAACTCGGAATGAGGGCCATGGTTTTGCCCAACTGCTAAAAAATTTCCTGCTGCGATCAACTCAGAATTACCCCCTATATTGGATAGTTTATGGCTATTTATTTTTTCACTTTTTATTAAACCAAAATACAAACTGCAAAATATAATGGTTAATAAAAACATTGCTTAATAAATATTCAGAGATTTAGTACCATAAAATAATAATGATAATATTAAATAAATGAAAAAAATTAACATATTTAGTATAGGGTTTTGATTTTGTGGGACTCTTTTTTTAATAAGAACATAAATGTTAATATTTTGACTTTCTTACATGTATGAGTCAGATATACAAATTGTTTCTTGCATATCTGTATATATCTTATTATTTCCAGATAATTTAGTTAAAAGATTGCCAGAATGACTGATGACAATGTCACACGTGCCATTAGTTAATATAGAGGATCCCTTGAAACTTTAGTTTTCAACGAAGATCTTTGACTCTATTTCAGGCTACATTTAACCAGGCTAAAGGACCTTAGACGTCACAACCACACGATCCGCGACAGCAGGAGGAGGAACAAGGACGGAACGTGGGGCACAAAAACTACACTCGTCATGCTTCGGGCTCGGTTACTAAAGGGAATAGATGTTGATATGGATGGTGAAACTGCCAGCACACCGTCCTTGCTACTCCCCCTGCTGTCGCGGGTCACATGATTGCGACGTCAGAGGTCCTTTAGCCCACTTGGATCTAGAATCTACCCTTTGACTATGGTACCAAAGCAAATAGTCATGGTAAGCAGTTCTAGGCAATGCTGTGTCATATATACAGTTGCACATAATGCATGCAGTGTTCTGGAGGTGTGAATGGGTTGCCGGGTCGATGCGACCCATTCCCCTTTCACACTGATGGACAGGCAGTACTTGGAGATCATCTGATCTCCAAGCGCCGCCCCCACACGCGCCACCGCTGACGTTACCAACCTGGCAATATGCTGGGCTGCTGACGCCAGTGTGAAAGGGTCCTGAGGTGGGTCGCACCTGGGAAGAACCGTGTATGGTTCCTGGTTGTGACCCGCCATTCGCGTTCTGAAAGGGGTATTAGTGTGAGAAGGTTACATAGATATGCATAGTAGGCAGACTACGGAGTAAAACAGACATTCTGAGAACACAGGTAGATACAGCAGGTGTGGATTGATACATTAGATGAACAGTGAAAAGATCAACAATCAATAGGTAGACGCCAGATGGTCGACAGTGAATAGGTCAACAGTGTCAAAAGGCTGACATGGTCAAATGGACAACAGACTATTGGTCGACAATGACTTAGGTCAACAGGGTTAACATTTTGACATTCATATGGATGACACAAAAAAGGGCAAAATGTGATTTTCTGTTATTTTAACCTAAATCTAATAACCCCCATCCTGCAGCCTAACCCTATCTCTTCCCCCAAGTGCCTAACCCTAAGCCTAACCACAATGTGGACCAATTACCTGTCAACCTTTTAACTTTGTCAAACTATTCACTGTCGACCATCTGGTGTCGACCTTTTCACTGTCCCGATACCATATGCAGTTAAATCATGTTATTGTAGAATGTTTTATTAAATGCTCTGGGTCTAGTTCTTGTGTTTTCTAAAGGTGGGTACACACGGTAAAATTTTAGCTAAGTTGAGATATCTTACACTATTTCCCAGAGCTCCTGAACAAACTAAATAGTGCATGCACATGGTAAGTTATGGCATAAGATTTAGCACAATAGATTTAGCATCAGATGTAGCATAAGATATGGCTTCTCACTTTATTGTGATAACACAAATCGGATATAATATCTACGTTACATACACACGGTACAATATGCACTAGATAGTGTACTCTATAGCTAAAAATGAGCTGCATGTTCATCCAATATAGAACATCGGGCCCAACTCGCGGGACTGCGCACCGCACTATGGGGATCATTCCGAGTTGATCACACGTAGCAACTTTTTGCTGGCCATGCGATCATCTAGACACCGCCTATGGGCGAGTGTATTTCTGCATAGCAGGGCTGCGAACGCTTGTGCAGCCCTACTATGCAAAAAAAGATTCCTGTAAAACAAGACCAGGGTAAGAGTTACTTACCCTGTGCGATCGATCCAGCGATGTAGGTCCCGGGACTGACGTCAGACATCCGCCCTCCGTTGGACTCACCACTCCCCAAAAAATAAGAATTTACTTACCGATAATTCTATTTCTCATAGTCCGTAGTGGATGCTGGGGACTCCGTCAGGACCATGGGGAATAGCGGCTCCGCAGGAGACAGGGCACAAAAAGTAAGCTTTTAGGATCACATGGTGTGTACTGGCTCCTCCCCCTATGACCCTCCTCCAAGCCTCAGTTAGGTACTGTGCCCGGACGAGCGTACACAATAAGGAAGGATCTTGAATCCCGGGTAAGACTCATACCAGCCACACCAATCACACCGTACAACTTGTGATTTGAACCCAGTTAACAGTATGATAACAACGAAGAAGCCTCTGAAAAGATGGCTCACAACAATAATAACCCGATTTTTGTAACAATAACTATGTACAAGTATTGCAGACAATCCGCACTTGGGATGGGCGCCCAGCATCCACTACGGACTATGAGAAATAGAATTATCGGTAAGTAAATTCTTATTTTCTCTAACGTCCTAGTGGATGCTGGGGACTCCGTCAGGACCATGGGGATTATACCAAAGCTCCCAAACGGGCGGGAGAGTGCGGATGACTCTGCAGCACCGAATGAGAGAACTCCAGGTCCTCCTTAGCCAGAGTATCAAATTTGTAAAATTTTACAAACGTGTTCTCCCCTGACCACGTAGCTGCTCGGCAAAGTTGTAATGCCGAGACCCCTCGGGCAGCCGCCCAAGATGAGCCCACCTTCCTTGTGGAGTGGGCATTTACAGATTTAGGCTGTGGCAGGCCTGCCACAGAATGTGCAAGTTGGATTGTGCTACAGATCCAACGAGCAATCGTCTGCTTAGACGCAGGAGCACCCATCTTGTTGGGTGCATACAGGATAAACAGCGAGTCAGATTTTCTGACTCCAGCCGTCCTTGAAATATATATTTTCAATGCTCTGACAACGTCCAGCAACTTGGAGTCCTCCAAGTCGCTAGTAGCCGCAGGCACCACAATAGGCTGGTTCAAGTGAAAAGCCGAAACCACCTTAGGCAGAAACTGAGGACGCGTCCGCAGTTCTGCCCTGTCCGAATGGAAAATCAGATATGGGCTTTTGTACGATAAAGCCGCCAACTCTGATACTCTCCTGGCTGAAGCCAGGGCCAGTAGCATGGTTACTTTCCATGTAAGATACTTCAAATCTACCGATTTGAGCGGCTCAAACCAATGGGATGTGAGAAAATCCAAAACTACGTTGAGATCCCACGGTGCCACTGGAGGCACAATCGGGGGCTGTATATGTAGTACACCTTTGACAAAGGTTTGTACTTCAGGCACTGAAGCCAATTCTTTCTGGAAGAAAATCGATAAGGCCGAAATTTGAACCTTAATAGACCCCAATTTGAGGCCCATAGACAATCCTGCCTGCAGGAAATGTAGGAATCGACCCAATTGAAATTCCTCCGTTGGGGCCTTCTTGGCCTCACACCACGCAACATATTTTCTCCAAATGCGGTGATAATGTTGTGCGGTCACTTCCTTCCTGGCTTTAATCAAGGTAGGAATAACTTCCTCTGGAATGCCCTTTTCTTTTAGAATCCGGCGTTCAACCGCCATGCCGTCAAACGCAGTCGCGGTAAGTCTTGGAACATACAAGGTCCCTGCTGAAGCAGATCCCTTCTTAACGGTAGAGGCCACGGCTCTTCCGTGAGCATCTCTTGAAGTTCCGGGTACCAAGTCCTTCTCGGCCAATCCGGAGCCACGAGTATTGTTCTTACTCCCCGTAGCCGTATAATTCTCAGTACCTTTGGTATGAGAGGCAGAGGAGGAAACACATACACGGACTGGTACACCCACGGTGTTACCAGAGCGTCCACAGCTATTGCCTGAGGGTCTCTTGACTTGGCGCAATATCTGTCCAGTTTCTTGTTGAGGCGGGACGCCATCATGTCCACCTTTGGTTTTTCCCAACGGTTCACAATCATGTGGAAGACTTCTGGATGAAGTCCCCACTCTCCCGGGTGGAGGTCGTGTCTGCTGAGGAAGTCTGCTTCCCAGTTGTCCACTCCCGGAATGAACACTGCTGACAGTGCTATGACATGATTTTCCGCCCAGCGAAGAATCCTTGCAGCTTCTGTCATTGCTCTTCTGCTTCTCGTGCCGCCCTGTCTGTTTACGTGGGCGACTGCCGTGATGTTGTCCGACTGGATCAACACCGGCTGACCCTGAAGCAGCGGTTTTGCCAGGCTTAGAGCATTGTAAATCGCTCTTAGCTCCAGTATATTTATGTGAAGAGACGTCTCCAGGTTCGACCACACGCCCTGGAAGTTTCTTCCCTGTGTGACTGCTCCCCAGCCTCGTAGGCTGGCATCCGTAGTCACCAGGACCCAGTCCTGTATGCCGAATCTGCGGCCCTCTAACAGATGGGCACTCTGCAACCACCACAGAAGAGACACCCTTGTTCTTGGTGACAGTGTTATCCGCTGATGCATGTGCAGATGCGATCCGGACCATTTGTCCAGCAGATCCCACTGAAATATTCGTGCGTGGAATCTGCCGAATGGAATTGCTTCGTAAGAAGCCACCATCTTTCCCAGGACTCTTGTGCATTGATGTACTGACACATTTCCTGGTTTTAGGAGGTTCCTGACAAGTTCGGATAACTCCCTTGCTTTCTCCTCCGGGAGAAACACCTTTTTCTGAACAGTGTCCAGAATCATTCCCAGGAACAGCAGACGTGTCGTCGGGGTCAATTGAGATTTTGGAAGATTCAGAATCCACCCGTGTTGTTGAAGCACTACTTGGGTTAGTGCTACTCCGACTTCCAGCTGTTCTCTGGACCTTGCCCTTATCAGGAGATCGTCCAAGTAAGGGATAATTAATACGCCTTTTCTTCGTAGAAGAACCATCATTTCGGCCATTACCTTGGTAAAGACCCGAGGTGCCGTGGACAAACAAAACGGCAGCGTTTGAAACTGATAATGACAGTTTTGTATCACGAACCTGAGATACCCTTGGTGTGAAGGGTAAATTGGGACATGCAGATAAGCATCTTTTATGTCCAGGGACACCATGAAGTCCCCTTCTTCCAGATTCGCTATCACTGCTCTGAGTGACTCCATCTTGAACTTGAATTTCTGTATGTACAGGTTCAAGGATTTCAGATTTAGAATAGGTCTTACCGAACCGTCCGGCTTCGGTACCACAAATAGTGTGGAATAATACCCCTTTCCCTGTTGTAGGAGGGGTACCTTGACTATCACCTGCTGAGAATACAGCTTGTGAATGGCTTCCAATACCGTCGCCCTTTCTGAGGGAGACGTTGGTAAAGCAGACTTTAGGAACCGGCGAGGGGGAGACTTTTCGAATTCCAACTTGTAACCCTGAGATACTACCTGCAGGATCCAAGGGTCCACCTGTGAGCGCGCCCACTGTGTGCTGAAAATCTTTAGTCGACCCCCCACCGCCCCTGAGTCCGCTTGCACAGCCCCAGCGTCATGCTGAGGGCTTTGTAGAAGCCGGGGAGGGCTTCTGTTCATGGGAAGTAGTTGCTTGCTGCACCCTCTTACCCCTTCCTTTGCCTCTGGGCAAATATGACTGTCCTTTTGCCCGCTTGTTCTTATAGGAACGAAAGGACTGCGGCTGAAAAGACGGTGTCTTTTTCTGTTGGGAGGTGACCTGAGGTAAAAAAGTGGATTTTCCGGCTGTTGCCGTGGCCACCAGATCCGATAGACCGACCCCAAATAATTCCTCTCCTTTATACGGCAATACTTCCATATGCCGTTTGGAATCCGCATCACCTGACCACTGTCGCGTCCATAAACTTCTTCTGGCAGATATGGACATCGCACTTACTCTCGATGCCAGAGTGCAAATATCCCTCTGAGCATCTCGCATATAAAGAAAAGCATCCTTTAATTGCTCTATAGTCAATAAAATACTGTCCCTATCCAGGGTATCAATATTTTCAGTCAGGGAATCCGACCACACCACCCCAGCACTGCACATCCAGGCTGAGGCTATTGCTGGTCGCAGTATAACACCAGTATGTGTGTATATACTCTTCAGGGTAGTTTCCAGCCTCCTATCAGCTGGATCCTTGAGGGCGGCCGTATCAGGAGACGGTAACGCCACTTGTTTTGATAAGCGTGTGAGCGCCTTATCCACCCTAGGGGGTGTTTCCCAGCGCGCCCTCACCTCTGGTGGGAAAGGGTATAATGCCAATAACTTCTTTGAAATTAGCAGTTTTCTATCGGGGTTAACCCACGCTTCATCACACACGTCATTCAATTCCTCTGATTCTGGAAAAGCTACAGGTAGTTTTTTCACACCCCACATAATACCCCCCTTTGAGGTACCTGCAGTATCAGAGATATGCAAAGCCTCCTTCATTGCCGTGATCATATAACGTGTGGCCCTATTGGAAAATACGTTTCTTTCTTCACCGTCGACACTAGATTCATCTGTGTCGGTACCTGTGTCGACTGACTGAGGTAAGGGACGTTTTACAGCCCCTGACGGTGCCTGAGACGCCTGGACAGGTACTAACTGGTTTTCCGGCCGTCTCATGTCGTCAACTGACTTTTGCAGCGTGCTAACATTATCACGTAATTCCATAATTAAAGCCATCCATTCCGGTGTCGACTCCCTAGGGGGTGACATCACCATTACCGGCAATTGCTCCGCCTCCACACCAACATCGTCCTCATACATGTCGACACACACGTACCGACACACAGCAGACACACAGGGAATGCTCTTATCGAAGACAGGACCCCACTAGCCCTTTGGGGAGACAGAGGGAGAGTTTGCCAGCACACACCAAAAGCGCTATAAAAATGTATATAAACAACCCTAAAAGGTGTTGTTTCTGTTATATGCGCTTAATATATAAAAATATCGCCAAAATATGCCCCCCTTCTCTGTTTTACCCTGTTTCTGTAGTGCAGTGCAGGGGAGAGTCCTGGGAGCCTTCCTCACAGCGGAGCTGAGCAGGAAAATGGCGGTGTGCTGAGGAGAATAGGCCCCGCCCCCTAAAACGGCAGGCTCTTCTCCCGGAGTTTGCGATATATGGCAGGGGTTAAATACATCCATATAGCCTCAAGGGCTATATGTGATGTATTTTAGCCATAGAAAAAGGTATTATACATTGCTGCCCAGGGCGCCCCCCCCAGCGCCCTGCACCCTCAGTGACCGCTGGTGTGAAGTGTGCCGACAACAATGGCGCACAGCTGCAGTGCTGTGCGCTACCTTATGAAGACTGAAAGTCTTCTGCCGCCTGTTTCCGGACCTCTTCAACTTCGGCATCTGCAAGGGGGGTCGGCGGCACGGCTCCGGGACCGGACTCCATGGCTGGGCCTGTGTTCGATCCCTCTGGAGCTAATGGTGTCCAGTAGCCTAAGAAGCAAATCCATCCTGCACGCAGGTGAGTTCACTTCTCTCCCCTAAGTCCCTCGTAGCAGTGAGCCTGTTGCCAGCAGGACTCACTGAAAATAAGAAACCTAAAAAACTTTTTCTAAGCAGCTCTTTATGAGAGCCACCTAGATTGCACCCTGCTCGGACGGGCACAAAAACCTAACTGAGGCTTGGAGGAGGGTCATAGGGGGAGGAGCCTGTACACACCATGTGATCCTAAAAGCTTACTTTTTGTGCCCTGTCTCCTGCGGAGCCGTTATTCCCCATGGTCCTGACGGAGTCCCCAGCATCCACTAGGACGTTAGAGAAATGGTGAGTATCCGCCCCGGAAGGCCTCCTCGCTGTCAATCTTCTTGCAATCGCGCTAGCGTTCACTTTCTTCTTGTCATTGCCCGGCGACGGCTGTTGCTGGGTAACGACGCGCGTGCGCATTGCGGGCACCGCGCAGCCGCAGTCCAGACCCGTTCGCACCGCTGCAACAACCAGCAGCATGCGAACGGGTCGGAATGACCCCCTATATTACATACAATATAGTGCGTGCACACGGTGTGATATAGCGCACTATATCGCACTCTAGCCAGATAGTGTGAGATATAGTGCAACAAATCGCAACGTGTGTACCCACCCTTAGTGTTCTTTATACAATACATGTTTCTCCCCTTTACATTTCTGTTATGTATTTCTTTGCAGTGACCATTCTTTTTGTTTCATTATATAGCTGCATTGATTACTACGTACAGCATGCAGCTAACAGCCATTGTGTGAGCCCTGTGAGACACCTTTATCAACAATATACAGAAGTGGTTAAGATGCGTTTGATTTCTAATACTAAGCTAAGAAAAGTACAGATTGTACAAGGCTGCTTTGCAGTTTTAACACATGCTTTTTCTTTGCACATTTTCTTTCTATGAGCTGTTTGTTTCTCAAGGATAAAAGGCTCACTTGTACCATACCAAACAAAGCTTAGGGAAAAAAAATCTCCTTGAATATTGTGTATTCTGTTTGGCAGTCACCAAATGTGAAAGTCACATCAATAATAAACTGCTCAGAAGGAGAAAAACTGAAGACAGCAAAATGGAATACAAATGTATAATGTATTGATACAGTGAACTAGCTGGCCTTTCTTCCGGTAAGATGTTGTGAGTGGCTTTACTGAGTAGACAGCATTATGTTTCATGTCTTTATTCATACTTGTCTACTCCCAGAATGTAGGCGAGACTCACAAATTTTGGGGTTCCCCATGACTCCTATGAGAGTAAGCCAGCCAGCCGGATTCCATCCAATTCCCTAGGGAGATGGTGAGGCCCCTAACTACCTTGTGTGATGACATGAATTGCACAAGGATGCCATTTGCGAATCATAACCCCGCCCTTTGTATATCTCCTCCAGGGTCTCCTGGAGAGGAGGTACAAAAAGTAGATGTGTCGTTTTGCTCTTGCGCCCAACATACAGTATACTGTCCTAGTCTCCTTTAAGTGTCCAATAACTACAAAACAAATCAAGAAACACCCTATTACTATTATAAGGGCACCTGTCACCTACACAAAGAGTAGGCAACTATTTTGTGCGCTTAATCTATGGGTCTTCAACCAGCGGCCATTCAGTTGCTGCGAAACTATGCATCCCAGCATGCCGTGCCTCAGTTGTAGCATGCTTAATGGCAAAACTGTGGCAAGGCATGCTGGGATGTGTAGTTCCACAGCAGCTGGAGGGCCACAGGTTGAACACCCATGAACATATACATGAGAATTCTCAGTTCTGCATGTTTTACAATCATGATTTAATAAACAGGTTCGGTATGCGTGACCGGCGGTCTCCAGCATACCGATGCCAATATCTCGGCAAGCTGCGCTTGCCACAGATTCTATTCCCACTCTATGGGTGTCGTGGACACCCACAAGTGGGAATAGTCCCCGTTGGTCAGCATGTCAACCTTCGGGATTGTGACCGGGCGGGATTTAGGGGCCGGTATTGTGACAGGCGGTCAGTCACATAACTGCAACCCCCATAAACAGATGCATGTTAGATTTCAGAGTGTGGTCATTACTGTAATGCTACATATAGCTGTCTATATGCTGAGCTTTATCTTACTTTTTCATGAAACGAAAGACTGGTGTGTTTTTCTAGAAATGTTGGAAGTTGCAACAACATAAAACTAAACTATGAGGCAGATATTCAGCTTGTGCGCATATGACTAAGCACTTCTTAGAAACAGTAGCAGAGTTCACGGAATCCACTGGTTTTACTTCATACCCCTTACATACTGTAGCTCCTCATCTGGAAGAGGAATATCGCTTTTAAAAACTTTGTTGCTGTTTTTTTTTCCTACACATTATGTACAACTCCTATTAATGAATATATAAACTGTTTATCTTTCTAACCAAGCTAGGATAAGAATGCTGGTGTACTGTATACAGTAAATAAAATAAGATATTAGAATCCATAGTATATTCTTACATAGTAAGTTTATCTCATAACATCATCATACTTAAATACCATGTCAGACGGACAAACCGACATCTGGACCACTAATGTTAGCAGAAATCATACTTTTCACTCTATATGTTTAGCAATGAGAACACTAGTTATTGACTTCCTCGAACAGGAAGGAAATTATTAGCAGACTAAATGATGAGTGCACGTCTGCCTGAGTGCTGAGAAAAATCTATAGTATTAACATAAAGAGCAATGGGGGTCATTCCGAGTTGATCGCTAGCTGAATTTGTTCGCAGCGCAGCAATCAGGCTAAAAATCGGCAGTTCTGCACATGCGTATGCGGCGCAATGCGCACGCGCGACGTACGGGCACAATGAACGATGTAGTTTTGCACAGGGTCTAGCGATGCATCTCAGTTGCCGCAGAGTGATGACATGAAGTGGGCGTTTCTGGGGGGCAACTGACCGTTTTCAGGGAGTGTGCGGAAAAACGCAGGCGTGCCAGGAAAAACGCAGGCGTGGCTGGGCGAACGCTGGGCGGGTTTGTGACGTCAAATCCGGAACTGAATAGTCTGAAGTGATCGCAAGCGCTGAATAGGTTTTGAGCTACTCTGAAACTACACAACATTTTTTGGTAACTGCTCTGCGATACAACCGTTGGCACTTATGCTAAGCTAAAATACACTCCCAGTGGGCGGCGGCATAGCGTTTGCACGGCTGCTAAAACTAGCTAGCGAGCGATCAACTCAGAATGAGCCCCAATATCCGAAGTCTTGTGACTGTCTCAATACAAAAAAACATGTAAGGTAGAACTGCCTGTTGAGAAAGTCCAGTGAAATATATATGCAAATCAATTCATAAAGCTTCACCTTGTCACAGAAAAAATAAGATTTTAAACCTACCGGTAAATCTTTTTCTCGTAGTCCGTAGAGGATGCTGGGGACTCCGTAAGGACCATGGGGATAGACGGGCTCCGCAGGAGACATGGGCACTTTAAGAAAGACTTTAGATCTGGGTGTGCACTGGCTCCTCCCTCTATGCCCCTCCTCCAGACCTCAGTTAGAGAAACTGTGCCCAGATGAGACGGACAGTACGAGGAAAGGATTTTTGTTAATCCAAGGGCAAGATTGGGGATTATACCAAAGCTCCCAAACGGGCGGGAGAGTGCGGATGACTCTGCAGCACCGATTGAGCAAACAGGAGGTCCTCCTCAGCCAGGGTATCAAACTTATAGAACTTTGCAAAGGTGTTTGAACCCGACCAAGTAGCAGCTCGGCACAGCTGTAGTGCCGAGACCCCTCGGGCAGCCGCCCAAGAAGAGCCCACCTTCCTAGTGGAATGGGCCTTGACCGATTTAGGTAACGGCAATCCCGCCGTAGAATGCGCCTGCTGAATCGTGTTACAGATCCAGCGAGCAATAGTTTGCTTTGAAGAAGGGGCGCCAATCTTATTGGCTGCATACAGGACAAACAGTGCTTCTGTTTTTCTGACTCTAGCCGTTCTGGCCAAGTAAATTTTCAAAGCCCTGACCACATCAAGGGACTCGGAATCCTCCAAGTCACGCATAGCCACAGGCACCACAATAGGTTGGTTCATATGAAAAGATGACACCACCTTAGGCAAAAATTGAGGACGGGTCCGCAATTCCGCTCTATCCATATGGAAAACCAGATAGGGGCTTTTATATGATAAAGCCGCTAATTCCGACACTCGCCTAGCCGAAGCCAAGGCTAATAACATGACCACCTTCCAAGTGAGATATTTCAAATCCACCGTTTTAAGTGGTTCATACCAGTGTGACTTAAGGAAACTTAACACCACGTTACGGTCCCAAGGCGCCACCGGAGGTACAAAAGGAGGCTGAATATGCAGTACTCCCTTCACAAAAGTTTGTACTTCAGGGAGAGAAGCCAATTCCTTTTGAAAGAAAATGGATAAGGCCGAAATCTGAACCTTAATAGAGCCTATTTTCAGGCCCAAATTCACTCCAGTTTGTAGGAAGTGAAGGAAGCGGCCCAGATGGAATTCTTCCGTAAGAGCATTCCTGGCCTCACACCAAGAAACATAATTTCGCCATATACGGTGATAATGTTTAGATGTCACGTCCTTCCTAGCCTTTATAAGCGTAGGAATGACCTCATCCGGAATACCCTTTTCCGCTAGGATCCGGCGTTCAACCGCCATGCCGTCAAACGCAGCCGCGGTAAGTCTTGGAACAGACAGGGCCCCTGTTGCAACAGGTCCTGTCTTAGAGGAAGAGGCCACGTATCTTCTGTGAGCATGTCCTGCAGATCCGGATACCAGGTCCTTCATGGCCAATCTGGAACAATGAGGATTGTTCTCACTCCTCTTTTTCTTACTATTCTCAACAGCTTGGGTATGAGAGGAAGAGGAGGAAATACATAGACCGACCGGAACACCCACGGTGTCACTAGGGCGTCTACAGCTACTGCCTGAGGGTCTCTTGACCTGGCGCAATACCTCCGTAGCTTTCTGTTGAGGCGGAACGCCATCATGTCTATCTGGGGCAGTCCCCACCGACTTGCAATCTGTGCGAAGACTTCCTGATGAAGTCCCCACTCTCCTGGATGCAGGTTGTGTCTGCTGAGGAAGTCTGCTTCCCAGTTGTCCACTCCCGGAATGAACACTGCTGACAGTGCGCTTACATGATTCTCCGCCCAGCGAAGAATTCTGGTGGCTTCCGCCATTGCCGCTCTGCTCCTTGTGCCGCCTTGGCGGTTTACATGAGCTACTGCGGTGACGTTGTCTGACTGGATCAGAACTGGTTGGTCGCGAAGTAAGGTCTCCGCTTGCCGTAGGGCGTTGTAAATGGCCCTTAGTCCAGGATGTTGATGTGAAGACAAGTCTCCTGACTTGACCAAAGACCTTGGAAATTTCTTCCCTGTGTGACTGCTCCCCAACCTCGGAGGCTCGCATCCGTGGTCACCAGGATCCAGTCCTGAATGCCGAACCTGCGGCCCTCTAGAAGGTGAGCACTCTGCAGCCACCACAGGAGAGATACCCTGGCCCTGGGGGACAGGGTGATCAACTGATGAATCTGTAGATGTGACCCGGACCACTTGTCCAGTAGGTCCAACTGGAAGATCCTCGCATGGAACCTGCCGAAGGGAATGGCCTCGTATGATGCCACCATCTTTCCCAGGACTCGAGTGCAGTGATGCACTGACACCTGTTTTGGTTTCAATAGGTTCCTGATCAGAGTCATGAGTTCCTGGGCCTTTTCTATCGGAAGATAAACCCTTTTCTGGTCCGTATCCAGAATCATGCCCAAGAAAGTCAGACGAGTCGTAGGAACCAACTGCGACTTGGGGATATTGAGAAACCAGCCATGTTGCTGTAACACCTTCAGTGAAAGTAATACGCTGTTCAGCAACTACTCTCTTGATCTCGCTTTTATGAGGAGATCGTCCAAGTACGGGATAATTGTGACACCTTGCTTTCGCAGGAGCACCATCATTTCCGCCATTACCTTGGTGAAAATTCTCGGGGCCGTGGAGAGACCAAACGGCAACGTCTGAAATTGGTAATGACAATCCTGTACCGCAAATCTTAGGTACACCTGATGAGGTGGATAAATGGGAACATGAAGGTATGCATCCTTTATGTCCAGAGACACCATAAAATCCCCCAACCCCTTCCAGGCTGGCGATGACCGCTCTTAGCGATTCCATCTTGAACTTGAACCTTTTCAAGTATAGGTTCAGGGATTTTAAATTTAATATGGGTCTGACCGAACCGCCCGGTTTCGGGACTAGAAACAGGGTCGAAGCAGGGGAACCTAGACCACCACCTGTTGAAGATACAATTTGTGAATTGCATTTAACACTATCTCCCTTTCCTGGGGAGAAGATGGTAGGGCCGAATTAAAAAACCGGCGAGGAGGCACCTCTTCGAATTCCAGCTTGTAACCCTCAGAAACAATTTCTATTGCCCAGGGATCCACCTACGAGTGAACCCAGATGTGGCTGAAAACTCGAAGATGTGCCCCCACTGGGGCGGACTCCTTTAGTGGAGCCCCAGCGTCATGCGGTGGATTTTGTAGAGGCCGGGGAGGACTTCTGTTCCTGGGAACTAGCTGTGTTGTGCAGCTTTTTTCCTCTGCCCTTACCTCTGGCAAGAAAGGACGCACCTCGTACTTTCTTGTTTCTTTGTGATCGAAAGGACTGCATTTGATAATGTGGCGCTTTCTTAGGCTGTGAGGGAATATAAGGCAAAAAATTTGATTTACCAGCTGTAGCTGTGGAGACCAGGTCCGAGAGACCTTCTCCAAACAATTTCTCACCCTTGTAAGGTAAAACCTCCATATGCCTCTTTGAGTCGGCATCACCTGTCCATTGCCGGGTCCATAGGACTCGTCTAGCTGAAATCGACATAGCGTTGAGTCTAGAACCCAGTAGACTAATGTCTCTTTGAGCATCTCTCATATATAGGACAGCAGCTTTTATATGCCCTAGGGTCAATAAAATGGTATCCTTATCTAGGGTCTCAATTTCCGCTGATAAGGTATCTGTCCATGCTGCTACCACGCTACAAACCCAGGCCGACGCAATCGCCGGTCTGAGTAAGGTACCAGAATGTGTGTAAATGGACTTCAAGGTAACCTCCTGCTTGCGGTCCGCAGGATCCTTGAGGGTAGCCGTATCTTGGGATGGTAGCGCTACCTTTTTGGATAAGCGTGTCAATGCGTTATCCACCCTAGGGGAGGATTCCCACCGTATCCTGTCCCGTTGGCGGGAAAGGATACGCCATAAGAATCCTTTTGGGAATCTGCAGTTTTTTGTCTGGAGATTCCCAAGCTTTTTCACATAATTCGTTCAACTCATGTGAGGGGGGAAAGGTTACCTCAGGTTTCTTTCCCTTATACATGTGTACCCTCGTGTCAGGGACAGGGGGTTCCTCTGTGATATGCAAAACATAACATCACATATCTTGTCTTTCTTTAGTCTCACACCCTCCTGACACTTGGATAACTTTGTGGGGTATCATCATACAACCCATTAAGAACCTAGCAATCTGGTGGACCATTATGCAATAGGTAGCATCTATCCTTGTGTATCTATGCCTATTTCCCTATAGATTGTAAGCTTGCGAGCAGGGCCTTCCTACCTCTATGTCTGTCTGTTTTTACCCAGTTTTGTTCTATTACTGTTGTTCTAATTGTAAAGCGCAACGGAATATGCTGCGCTATATAAGAAACTGTTAATAAATAAATAATAAATAAATAAAACATCTTTTATTGCAATAATCATATATCGAATAAATTTAGCCAATTTTGGCTGCAACTTTGCATCATCGTAGTCGACACTGGAGTCAGAATCCGTGTCGGTATCTGTGTCAACAATTTGGGATAGTGGGCGCTTTTGAGACCCCGAAGGTCCCTGCGACATAGGGGCAGGCATAGGTTGAGTCCCTGGCTGTACCCTAGCTTCAGCTTTGTCTAATCTTTTGTGCAATAAATTTACATTAGCACTTAAAACATTCCACATATCCATCCAGTCAGGTGTCGGCGTTGTCGACGGAGACACCTCATTCATTTTTACCTCCTCCTCCTGAAAGCCTTCTACCTCAGACATGTCGACACACGCGTACCGACACACCACACACTCAGGGAATCCTCTTATCTGAAGACAGTTTCCCCACAAGGCCCTTTGGAGAGACAGAGAGAGAGAGTATGCCAGCACACACACCAGCGCTATATGACCCAGGAAAAAACACTATATAATTATGTTTACCCAGTAGCGCTGTTTGTAATTTATAAATGCGCCAATTATGTGTCCCCCCTCTTCTTCAAAACCCTCTTTCACCGTGGATTAAGCAGGGGAGAGTCCGGGGAGCTTCCTCTCAGCGCTGTGCTGTGGAGAAAATGGCGCTGGTGAGTGCTTAGGGAGAAGCCCCGCCCCCTCGGCGGCGGGCTTCTGTCACGCTCAAATATACTGAAAACTGGCGGGGGCTCTTATATATATACAGTGGCCAGCTGTATATAAACTATTTTTGCCAGAAAAGAGGTTTATATGCTGCCCAGGGCGCCCCCCCTGCGCCCTGCACCCTTACAGTGACTGCCGTGTGTGAGGTGTATGGAAGCAATGGCGCACAGCTTCACCACTGTGCGTTACCTCAGTGAAGATCATGAAGTCTTCTGCCGCCTCTGAAGTCTTCTTTTCTTCTCATACTCACCCGGCTTCTATCTTCCGGCTCTGTGAGGAGGACGGCGGCGCGGCTCCGGGACGAACTCCAGGGTGAGACCTGTGTTCTGACTCCCTCTGGAGCTAATGGTGTCCAGTAGCCTAAGAAGCAGAGCCTTGAAACTCACAGAAGTAGGTCTGCTTCTCTCCCCTCAGTCCCTCGATGCAGGGAGTCTGTTGCCAGCAGGCTCCCTGAAAATAAAAAACCTAACAAATATACTTTCTGTCAGAAAGCTCAGGAGAGCTCCCTGAAAAGCACCCAGTCTCCTCTGGGCATAGTAGTAAACTGAGACCTGGAGGAGGGGCATAGAGGGAGGAGCCAGTGCACACCCAGATCTAAAGTCTTTCTTAAAGTGCCCATGTCTCCCATGGCCCTTACGGAGTCCCAAGCATCCTCTAGGACGTAAGAGAAAAAGAATCTGTTGAGAATGAGACAGGAAATCATATTCTGCGGCACTACAAAATCAGGCATGTTACTCTAAAGGGCCATAATATAAGGGGCTTCCTGGCCCAAATGTTGACCTCCTTGTGGACTGTGGCTGGAATTGCCAGGCCCTCTCTCAAACTGTGCCATGTTCCACCTCTGTTAAAAAACATTAAAAACATTTGCATAGTAATTATTTGTCCTTGGACAGAGATTCAAAGCTGCACTAAAAATTACTTTTAAAATTCGCTAATCGTTTCTGTAAATGCATGACCCAGTTACATGTCTGCAGATACCAGAACTATGTTACATTTTTTTAATATTTGAAATTAAACAACAATGTACTGCCGGCTATCAACGCAGCTAACTGCACAACAATTGCATAAAACCAAGGTAATTCTCCCACACTAACTGTTGTCCCCCACTAACCTGTACTTGCCATTTGCAGGGCCAGTTCTACCACAATGCTGCCTAGGGAGGGTGTTAGCGGTTTGTAATTTCCTAAGACACTGAAGGGAAGATGTATCAAGCCTTGGAGAGAGATAAAGTGGAGTAGTTGCCATAGCAACTTATCAGCTCCTGTCATTTCAAAGACTATGCAAGATAAATGACAGTTAGCAGCTGATTGGTTGCTTTGGGCAACTTGACCAGTTTATCTCTCTCCAAGACCTGATACATCTAACAGTGAATGTGTGACATTGTTTGACTTCAGATTGGATGGTGGGCAGCTGAAGAGGGCTGCCGAGGACACCCCAAGGGCGTCCACTAGCACTAGTCAGGTGGTAGCAACCCGCTGAGACATTTACTGTTATTTCTTTCAAACAGGAAAGATGATGAAATCTAAAAACAAATTTTATTTTTCCAACAGCACAAATACTTTGCTACAATTACCTGCAAAGCAGTTTTTATAAATGTCTGCCATCATTAGTAGAAGTGACACAATGTTAAGAGTGCGTTTGGGGATCCAGTAAAGGAACCGTCAACTAATTACTACATACAGTACAAGGGCACTAGTTAGGGTGCATGGATGAACATCTATTTTACACCAACAATCAGGTCGTTTATTTCCATCAGCAATTCAACAAGTGATCAAGCTGGTGGCAGACTTTACTCAAGCAATGCAGTTTCTCACAGGAAGGAAGCTCAACCTTTAAAATAGAAATGTTCTACCAGTGAGAACGTGGCAAACTTAATTTACTCAACCTCATAATTCTGTAGTGGTGCTGTATGTGGTACATTAAGAGATATTAAT
This sequence comes from Pseudophryne corroboree, assembly GCF_028390025.1. Lineage (NCBI taxonomy): Eukaryota > Metazoa > Chordata > Amphibia > Anura > Myobatrachidae > Pseudophryne > Pseudophryne corroboree. The sequence continues at coordinate 495,101,762 of NC_086447.1, forward strand.
ATTACTTTTACTAATACATTTACTCTTATGTGTTCAACTATTTTAACAAGTTTATACTTCTATTTTACCCACAGTGAGATGATAACATCTGTGATTTGCAGACCAGACTCATTCCCCTGTGTCTGTATGTATCACTGCTTTTCAGTAATTAACTTATTTTGTTCTGTATGGCATTTTCAGTTTTCAATTATAATGAATATGTAAACTCCATAACTAATTTCTGTAGTGTACCAGATGGTATATGTTATAGATCAGTGTCACTATTCACTTTTAGTGAGATAAAGTCTAATTGGTATTAACTACCGAACCAAGGGGGTCATTCCGAGTTGACCGCTCGCTAGCTGTTTTTAGCAGCCGTGCGATCGCATAGTCGCCGCCCACAGGGGAGTGTATTTTTGCTTTGCAAGTGTGCGATCGCATGTGCAGCCGAGCTGTGCAAAAACATTTTGTGCAGTTTCTGTGTAGCTCTGAACTTACACAGCCCTTGCGCTCACTTTAGCCTGTCCGGGGTCGGAGTTGAAGTCAGACACCCGCCCTGCAAACGCTTGGACACGCCTGCGTTTTTCCAAACACTCCCAGAAAATGGTCAGTTGACACCCACAAACGCCTTCTTCCTGTCAATCTCCTTGCAATCGGCTGTGCGAATAGATTCTTTGTACAATCCATCACCCAGGAACGATCCGCTTTGTAGACGTACAATGCACCTGCGCATTGCGGTACACATGCATGCGCAGTTTTGACCTGATCGCAGTGCGGCAAAAAAAACAGCGTGCGATCAGGTCAGAATGACCCCCCAAGTGCCTTACTAAGGCTGCATTAAAGCCTACTTCCCCTGTTTATGAAGCAGGAGACGTAGGAGTGTGGCGTGAAGTAATTGTTTAGAATATAGCTAGGATTCTAAGTTTCCCTGACTGAGCTGAGCAGTGTTTTTGTCTATTTTGCACTCCCCTAACCAACCCACCCACGCAATGAAATGTAGCAATGACAAAGGTGTCTTTTCGCTTGTTGACTGACAGACAGGCTTATGTTATCATCAGAAGAAAAGATCTTCTGCCCAACCTGTTTGACATTGTATAGCATACAGGGGCTGATGCAGAGGTGGATGCTAATAGCACAGCTGCTATGCACAACTGTGCGACATTATGCAAAAGCCGCAGGATGTATCTTAAGTAAAAAGACACCCACTGTCACCTTCTCTGATGTGCTGCTGCATCTCATGATGCAGCATTGGATTAAACTGCATGATCTCAGTATGTCCAGCAAACTCACGCTGCTGGGGCCAGTGATGCTGCATCTCAGGACACAACCACTGGCTCCCACCTGCCCAGAAAAAGGGTTTGACGCGCCCTTATTTTTTGTAACAATCCTTGTCGCCGTCCAAAAGTGCAAGCAACATGTCAATCATGTTGTAGCTTTTGGGGCACTGTAGGAGATTTAGGTAAATATCACATTTACATAAATCTCTAAAACATGCTCATAATTTAAAAATATGGGCAATTACTTTTGGCTTACTTGGTCATTTTGGGCAACTTAGGCCTATGGGTAAAATTACCACAGATGTGTCAGCTTAATAATGCAGAATTACTTGGTAAAATACTTCTTACTAACAGGCCCCACTCCTTAAATGGAGACCCGGAAAACACATTCTCTTACAGTACTGACAGAAAATCAGGATGGAGGTGTGTGAGAAAGAGGATCAAGCATATATGTCCCTGACTGCACAGCCATTTAAGTTTGGAAATACGTTTGCATGAAGTACCCCCATGGGATTTGGCTAGGAGAATGGGCACCTTAGTAAAATAGTTTTCTAAGTGGTAGTAGTGGTAGTGCTTTAATAGTGTACAATGTATCTGAAGTTCAAATACGACAAGAGCTGATATGTTTTTTTTGGACTTGGGCGTTATTCAGGTCGTATCGCTAATCAATGCAACCGCAATAACCCCGGCAGCGGTGGCATTGCGCATGCGCAGGTCCCGTCCTGTACGTGCGATAGCAGCCAATGCAATCTGATCACATTAGGGTCCAATACAGGCAACATTAGGTAAAATCCACTTTCTAGATTATGGGGTATATGCAATTGCCGGCGAATCGCGGCAATTTTTCGCCCGTTTTTTAATTTGACACAATTCGACCGTCAAATTCCGGCAAGTGGGTGCCGGAATTCAACATATTCAATAAAAAACGGATTCGACAGTCCCGCTGTCGAAAAACGGACGATTTGACGGATTTTGATTAGATTTTTCAAAAACGGGAAAAAACGGGAAAAAAATCAGAAAAAAAATTGCGTGGGGTCCCCCCTCCAAAGCATAACCAGCCTCAGGCTCTTCGAGCCGGTCCTGGTTCTAAAAATCCGGGGGAAAAACTGACAGGGGATCCCCCGTATTTTTAAAACCAGCACCGGGCTCTGCGCCTGGTGCTGATGCAAAAAATACGGGGGACAAAAAGAGTAGGGGTCCCCCGTATTTTTTACACCAGCATCGGGCTCTACTAGCTGGACAGATAATGCCACAGCCGGGGGTCACTTTTATACAGCGCCCTGCGGCCGTGGCATTAAATATCCAACTAGTCACCCCTGGCCGGGGTACCCTGGGGGAGTGGGGACCCTTCAGTCAAGGGGTCCCCCCCCAGCCACCCAAGGGCCAGGTGTGAAGCCCGAGGCTGTCCCCCCCATCCAAGTTCTGCGGATGGGGGGCTGATAGCCTTGACAAAAATGAAAGAATATTGTTTTTTCCAGTAGTACTACAAGTCCCAGCAAGCCTCCCCGCAAGCTGGTACTTGGAGAACCACAAGTACCAGCATGCGGGAGAAAAACGGGCCCGCTGGTACCAGTAGTTCTACTGGAAAAAAAATACCCAAATAAAAACAGGACACGCACACCTTGAAAGTAAAACTTTATTTCACACATGTCGACACATACATACTTACCTATGTTCACACGCCGACCGCTGTCCACTTGTCCATGTAGAATCCACGGTGTACCTGAAAATAAAATTATACTCACCTGATCCAGTGTCCAGATTATAATCCACGTACTTGGCAAAAAAAAAAACGAACACCCGGACCAGGCGGACTGAAAGGGGTCCCATGTTTACACATGGGACCCCTTTCCCCGAATGCAGAGACCCCCCCGTGACTGCTGTCACAGAAAGGTCTCTTCAGCCAATCAGGAAGCGCCACTTCGTGGCACTCACCTGATTGGCTCTGCGCGTCTAAGCTCAGACGCGCATTGCACAGCTCCCTCCATTACTTTCAATGGTGGGAACTTTGCGGTCAGCGGTGGGGTCACCTGACCGCGGGTAACCCCACCGCTGACCGCAAAGTTCCCACCATTGAAACTAATGGAGGGAGCTGTGCGATGCGCTGTCTGAGCTCAGACGCGCATACAGCCAATCAGGAGAGTGCCACGAAGTGGCGCTTCCTGATTGGCTGAAGAGACCTTTCTGTGACAGCAGTCACGGGGGGAGGGGTCTCTGCATTCGGGGAAAGGGGTCCCATGTGTAAACATGGGACCCCTTTCAGTCCGCCTGGTCCGGGTGTTCGTTTTTGTTTTTTTTGCCAAGTACGTGGATTATAATAACAGACCACAGGACATGGATCAGGTGAGTATAATTTTATTTTCAGGTACACGTGGATTCTACTTGGACAAGTGGACAGAGGTCGGCGTGTGAACATAGGTAAGTATGTGTGTGTGTCGACATGTGTGAAATAAAGTTTTACTCTCACGGTGTGCGTATCCTGTTTTTATTTGGGTATTTTTTTTCCAGTAGAACTACAGGTACCAGCTGGCCCATTTTTCTCCCGCATGCTGGTACTTGTGGTTCTCCAAGTACCAGCTTGCGGGGGAGGCTTGCTGGGACTTATAGTACTACTGGAAAAAACAATATTCTTTCCATTTTCTCAAGGCTATCAGCCCCCCATCCGCAGCCCTTGGATGGGGGGGACAGCCTCGGGCTTCACCCCTGGGTACCCCGGCCAGGGGTGACTAGTTGGATATTTAATGCCACGGCCGCAGGGCGCTGTATAAAAGTGACCCCCGGCTGTGGCATTATCTGTCCAGCTAGTGGAGCCCAATGCTGGTGTAAAAAATACGGGGGACCCCTACGCTTTTTGTCCCCCGTATTTTTTGCACCAGCACCAGGCGCAGAGCCCGGTGCTGGTTTTAAAAATACGGGGGATCCCCTGTCAGTTTTTCCCCCGGATTTTTAGAACCAGGACCGGCTCGAAGAGCCCGAGGCTGGTTATGCTTAGGAGGGGGGACCCCACGCAATTTTTTTCTGATTTTTACCATTCCATTTAAAAAAATATATATTTTTAAAAATATATAAATAATACTTGTGCCTCCAAAATAGACAAACCAAGTACCTAATCCCTTCTAATATAAATAGATATGCTATTACCAATAAAAAAAAACACCAAAAAAAACATGCTTTTAACATTTTTTATTAGATTCCGCCACCAAAGTGTGGCGGATTGAAAATGACGAATTTACTGTCTAAAAGCACTGTTGTCGAATTTCCAAACTTCAATTGAATATACTTTTGTCGAATTGCCGCATTTGTACCATTGCAGAAATGTCGAATTTGACAAATGTCGAATTTCAAAAAGTCGAATTTGGATAGTCCGTTTTTTTGACGAAAAGTACTGAATTGCATTGTCGAATTTTTTTTGGGGGCGAAAATGTCCCGTTTTTCGACATTTTCGGGAATTCGACCGCAATTGCATATACCCCAATGTATTTTAGAAGTTTTACACAGTTAGTGTGAGCTAATTATTTCCTAAATCATATAGCTTTTCTATACATAGCAAAACAAAATATTTGTAGGTTATGCTATAGATGTGTCCTCAGTCATGCCAAACAGCCCCTCTTGGCATGCCAGGTTCCGCGAGACTCTGCTAGTGCCGAGCACTTTTTTTTCGTTGTTTCTTTTTTGGCGAAAATGCATCTAAGTAGTTGCGACACTTGTATATCTGTGTGTATAAGAAGTGCCACGATGTAGCGGCTGTGGATTTTTTCCAATACAAGTGTTGCATATCAAATTAAACAGCACTGTCTCCTAGTGTATCCTTGTCGCATAGTGTTTTTCTTTAAAAAAAAAAAAAAGACACCCAATACTTGCAAGGGACCTGTAATTTAAAAGATTAGAAGACAAAAAGATTATTTTGTCAGAGATATAAACTTTAAATTGGTAGCATACTGAATTAAAGCTGGATACACACTAGGCAATTTCAGCCTAAAAAATAAAACGATAACGACATATATGTCATTATCATTTATTTTTAGGCTTATATCGTCCAGTGTGCATGGGTGTATTATTGGTGAACGATGAACGATGCACACTCCCGCACGTCATTCTGCGATCACCAATATTGAGCTGACCTGCAGCTCAACCCGTCAATGTCGGGCTGAGCTGCATGTTCGGGAATGCCAGCGGTGACTTCCCTGATCGTTACTGTTGAGCGTTAACGTTCAGTGAGTATGCGATTTATCACTGAACGCTATATCGTTCAATGATATTCGTTCATCGTCAGCATTTCAGCATCACCTAGTGTTTACCCGACATAAGTCTGTTTATATTATGGTCATAATCACAAACTTGTTTTCTTAAATTCTAAAATGTAACAGCCACAAGAAGGTATGCCATAATGTTACTTCCTAGCTTTACAAAGTATTTAGCTGATTTTCCCCCTGGCTTCCTCCATGATGCTTCCTCAGTACTCCCTCTCATCGCTGCCTAAAGACTTCTACTGTGGCACCACCAACACATCTGTCCAACCAGTACCCAAGCCTGTGGCCATTAAAATGCTCCATGAGCAACAACCATTTTTTTAATTTTATTTTAATTAAAGCCTATCTGTCTCTCCTCGATAATACACAGCTTGAGTTTTATCTGCAAACATCCTAACTCCACTGCTTGTTCTTGCTCATCTTGTAGCAGTATTGCCCTCTGCCCCCTCTAGGCTATAAACTCTTAAAATTTGGTCCTTTCTTATCAACTTTTTCTTGCGCTTAAACTTTTATCATTTTAAGGTACACTCTACCTGGTGCTGTGGATCTCTGTGGCACTGTGATTATGAATATAAACTTTGATAATGATACCAGAATTAGATACTTTTTGTAAATTTCAAAATAGTGGGTCCTAGAAGCAATGGCATAAGTTAATAACTAAAATATACCACTATGAGATATTGCATAAAATATTGCTAATATTGTATGACTGCAAACAATGGGGGTCATTCCGAGTTGATCGCACATAGCAACTTTTTGCTGCTCGTGCGATCAACTAGACGCCGCCTATGGGGGAGTGTATTTTAGCATAGCAGGGCTGCGTACCTGTAACTAGAGCACCCTGGGCTCCTCCTGGATACTGCCAGCAGCAGCAGCTGAGTCAAGCCAGGGAGAATAGAAAAAACTAATTTGGAGAGTTCACTTAACTAGCGCTATCCGTGATTTCTTCCCTGTTTCACTTCATTTCATTAGCACTCTTGTTCTCAGAAGTGTAGTACCATACAAAGCAATAGAAAAATTGCATATAGTGAAGTAATGTTTTAATATACACATATAAACAATACACAATGGGATCAGATTTTTTTTTCCTTTAGGAAGCGAGTGAGATGAGTAATTACCAGTCAGATTCTGACTTAACCTTGAGAAAGACCCCAGCTAGGGGTAGAAACGTGTCGGTATTCCTGTGGAGGCGTCAGTGAGTGCAGTTACATGACCTGGATCCAGCAGTTACGACCTGTGTTGTGTGTGGGCTGATTCGGAGCACCCATATTGTGACACATGCGCTGTTAGGGACTGTTTGACCACAGTTTCCACTGATTCTGGTAATTACTCATCTCACTCGCTTCCTAAAGGATTGTGTCAAAATCTGATCCCATTGTGTATTGTTTATATGTGTATATTAAAACGTTACTTCACTATATGCAATTTTTCTATTGCTTTGTATGGTACTACACTTCTGAGAACAAGAGTGCTAATGAAATGAAGTGAAACAGGGAAGAAAATAAGATTTTAAACCTACCGGTAAATCTTTTTCTCCTAGTCCGTAATGGATGCTGGGGACTCCGTAAGGACCATGGGGAATAGACGGGCTCCACAGGAGACATGGGCACTAAAAAGAACTTTAGGTATGGGTGTGCACTGGCTCCTCCCTTTATGCCCCTCCTCCAGACCCCAGTTAGAGAAACTGTGCCCAGAGGAGACGGACAGTACGAGTAAAGGATTTTGGAAATCCAAGGGCAAGATTCATACCAGCCACACCATCCACACTGTATAACTTGGACTATACAAACCAGTCAACAGTATGAAACAAAACATCATCAGTCAAAGACCGATCAGAACTACAACAAAAAACCCTTGTGCAAGCAATAACTATATACAAGTCTTGCAGAATGAAGTCCGCACTGAGACGGGCGCCCAGCATCCTCTACAGACTAGGAGAAAAAGATTTACCGGTAGGTTTAAAATCTTATTTTCTCTTACGTCCTAGAGGATGCTGGGGACTCCGTAAGGACCATGGGGATTATACCAAAGCTCCAGACCGGGCGGGAGAGTGCGGATGACTCTGCAGCACCGATTGAGAAACATGAGGTCCTCATCAGCCAGGGTATCAAACTTGTAGAACTTAGCAAAGGTGTTTGAACCCGACCAAGTAGCTGCTCGGCAAAGCTGTAATGCCAAGACACCTCGGGCAGCCGCCCAAGAAGAGCCCACCTTCCTAGTGGAATGGGCCTTTACCGAATTTGGCAACGGCAATCCAGCCGTAGCATGAGCCTGCTGAATCGTGTTACAGATCCAGCGAGTAATAGTCTGCTTAGAAGCAGGAGCGCCAACCTTGTTGGCTGCATACAGGACAAACAGGGCCTCTGTTTTCCTAACCCGAGCCGTTCTAACCACATACATTTTCAATGCCCTGACCACATCCAGGGATGCGGAATCCTCCACGTCCCTTGTAGCCACAGGCACCACAATAGGTTAGTTCATATGAAAAGAAGAAACCACCTTAGGCAAAAATTGAGAACGAGTCCGCAATTCAGCTCTATCCACATGGAAAATCAGTTAAGGGCTGTTGTGAGACAAAGCCGCCAACTCAGACTCGCCATGCCGAGGCAAAGGCCAACAACATGACCACTTTCCAAGTGAGATACTTCAATTCAATGGTTTGAAGAGGTTCAAACCAGTGAGACTTAAGAAAACGTAACACCACGTTAAGGTCCCATGGTGCCACCGGAGGCACAAAAGGAGGCTGGATATGCAGCACCCCTTTCACAAAAGTCTGGAAAATGGATAGGGCCGAAATCTGAACCTTAATGGAGCCTAATTTTAGGCCCAAATTCACTCCAGTTTGCAGGAAGTGAAGAAAACGGCCCAGATGGAATTCTTCCGGAGGAGCAGTCCTGGCTTCGCACCAAGACACATACTTCCTCCATATACGGTGATAATGTTTCGCTGTCACCTACTTCCTAGCCTTTATCAGAGTAGGAATGACCTCATTCGGAATGCCATTCTCCGCTAGGATCCTGCGTTCAACCGCCATGCCGTCAAACGCAGACGTGGTAAGTCCTGGAACAGACAAGGCCCTTGTTGTAACAGGTCTTCCCTGAGGAAGAGGCCACGGATCCTCTGTGAGCATTTCCTGCAGATCCGGATACCAGGCCCTTCGAGGCCAATCCGGAGCAATGAGAATTGTCTGTACACCTCTTCGTCTTATGATTCTCAGTATTTATGAGATGAGAGGAAGAGGAGGGAACACATAGACCGACTGAAACACCCACGGTGTCACCAGTGCGTCCACTGCAACCGCCTAAGGGTCCCTTGACCTGGCGCAATATCTCGGAAGTTTCCTGTTGAGGCGTGATGCCATCATGTCTATTTGAGGCAGACCCCACTGACTTACAATTTCTGCAAAGACTTCCTGATGAAGTCCCCACTCTCCGGGATGCAGATCGTGTCTGCTTAGGAAGTCTGCTTCCCAGTTGTCCACTCCCGGAATGAAGACTGCTGTCAGAGCGCTGACATGACTCTCCGCCCATCTAAGAATCTTTGAGGCTTCTGCCATTGCGACTCTGCTCCTTGTGCCGCCTTGGCGGTTTACATGAGCCACTGCTGTGATGTTGTCTGACTGAAATAGAACCGGTAGACCTCGAAGTAAGGTCTCTGCTTGCTGAAGGCCATTGTATATGGCCCTTAATTCCAGCACATTTATGTGCAGACAAGCTTCCTGGCTTGACCACAGACCCTGGAAGTTTCTTCCCTGCGTGACTGCTCCCCAGCCTCGGAGGCTCGCGTCCGTGGTTACCAGAACCCAGTCCTGAATGCCGAACCTGCGACCCTCTAGAAGGTGAGCACTCTGCAGCCACCACAGGAGAGATACCCTGGCCCTGGGGGACAGGCTGATCATTAGATGAATCTGTAGATGTGATCCGGACCACTTGTCCAGAAGGTCCCATTGAAAAGTCCTCGCATGAAACCTGCCGAAAGGAATGGCCTCGTAAGACGCCACCATTTTTCCCAGAACTCGAGTGCAGTGATGCATCGACACCCTTTCTGGCTTCAACAGGTCCCTGACCAAGCCCTGAAGTTCCTGGGCCTTTTCCATCGGGAGAAAGACCCTCTTTTGTTCCGTGTACAGAATCATGCCTAAGAAAGGCAATCGGGTCGTTGGGACTAACTGTGACTTCGGGAGATTGAGAATCCAGCCATGCTGTTGCAACACCCTCAGGGAGAGTGATACACTGTCCAGCAACTGTTCTCTCGATCTCGCTTTTATCAGGAGATCGTCCAAGTATGGGATAATTGTGACACCCTGCTTGCGCAGGAGCACCATCATTTCTGCCATTAATTTGGTAAAAATCCTCGGGGCCATGGAAAGCCCAAACGGCAACGTCTGAAATTGGTAATGACAATCCTGCACCACAAACCTCAGGAACGCCTGATGAGGTGGATATATGGGGACATGAAGGTATGCATCCTTTATGTCTAGGGACACCATATAATCCCCCCGTTCCAGGCTGGCGATGACCGCTCTGAGCGATTCCATCTTGAACTTGAACCTCTTTAAGTATAGGTTTAAGGATTTTAAATTCAGAATGGGTCTGACCGAACCGTCCGGCTTCGGGACCACAAACAGGGTTGAATAATAGCCCATCCCTTGCTGAAGCAGGGGAACTTTGACCACCACTTGTTGAAGGCACAATTTTGGAATTGCCGGCAAAACTACCTCCCTCTCCGGGGAAGAAGCCGGCAGTGCCGATTTGAAAAACCGGCGAGTAGGCACCTCTTCGAATTCCAGCCTGTACCCCTGAGAAACAATGTCTATTGCCCAGGGATCCACCTGAGGGTGAACCCAGACATGGCTGAAAAGTCGAAGACGTGCCCCCACTGGGGCGGGCTCCCACAACGGAGTCCCAGCGTCATGCGGTGGATTTAGTAGAAGCCGGGGAGGACTTCTGTTCCTGGGAACTGGCTGTAGCTGGCAGCTTTTTTCCCTTGCCCTTACCTCTGGCAAGAAAGGAAGACCCCCGAGCTCTCTTGGATTTATGTGACCGAAAGGACTGCATCTGATAATGTGGCGCTTTCTTCGGCTGTGAGGAAACATAAGGCAAAATATTTGATTTACCTGCGGTAGCCTTGGAAACTAGGTCCGTGAGACCTTCCCCAAACAATTCCTCACCTTTGTAAGGCAAAACCTCAATATGCCGTTTCGAGTCGGCATCACCCGTCCACTGTCGGGTCCACAGGGCTCGCCTGGCGGAAATCGCCATAGCGTTCGCTCTGGAACCCAGTATGCCCACATCCCTCTGAGCATCTCTCATATAAAGGACCGCATCCTTAATATGACCAGGGTCAATAAAATAGTTTCCTTATCCATCGTATCCATATCAGCAGATAAGGTATCAGTCCACGCTATTACAGCACTACAAACCCAAGCCGACGCTATTGCCGGTCTGAGTAATGTGCCAGTATGTGTGTAAATTGACTTCAAGGTAGTCTCCTGCTTGTGATCAGCAGGATCCCTGAGGGTTGCAGTATCCTGAGACGGCAGCCCCACCTTTTTGGAAAGGCGTGTCAACGTTTTGTCCACCCTTGGGGAGGATTCCCACCGTATCCTGTCCTTAATCGGGAAAGGATACGCCATAAGAATCCTTTTGGGAATCTGCAGTTTCTTGTCTGGAATTTCCCAAGCACTCTCAAATAACTCATTTAGTTCATATGAAGGTGGAAAAGTAACCTCAGGCTTCTTTTCTTTAAACATGTGGACCCTCGTGTTAGGTACAGAGGGGTCATCTCTGATATGAAGCACATCCCTTATAGCCATAATCATATAATGAATACTTTTAGCCAATTTTGGCTGCAACCTCGCATCATCATAGTCGACACTGGAGTCAGAATCCGTGTCGGTATCCGTGTCTACTACTGGAGAAAGTGGACATTTTTGAGACCCAGACGGCCCCTGTGACATAGGGAAAGGCAGGGTATGACCCCCTGTACATTCCCTGGACTCTGCTTTGTCCAACCGTTTGTGCAATAAATTCACATTTGCATTTAAAACATTCCACATATCCCACCAGTCAGGTGTCGGCGTTGCCGACGGGGACACCACACTCATGCGCTCCACCTCACCCCTAGAAGAGCCTTCTGCTTCAGACATGCCGACACGTACGTACCGACACCCCACACACTCCGGGAAATCTCTAATCTGGAGACAGTTCCCCCACCAGGCCCTATGGAGAGACAGAGAGAGAGTCTGCCAGCACACACCCAGCGCCAATAACCCTGGAAAAAAATACCCAGATAAAGCGCTTTTTATTATATATATATACTGCGCCAAATAAGTGCCCCCCCCCTTCTTTAAAACCCTCTGTCACTGGTGATCAGCAGGGGAGAGTCCGGGGAGCCATCTTCTCAGCGTGTGCTGTGGAGGAAAATGGCGCTGGTGAGTGCTGAGGGACAAGCTCCGCCCCCTCAGCGGCGGGCTTCGGTCCCGCTCTATTTTGAACAAACTGGCGGGGATCTCTTAAATATACCACAACCAAGTGTATGCAGTATTTAGCCAGACCTAGAGGTTTTAACATTGCTGCTCAGGGCGCCCCCCCTGCGCCCTGCACCCAACAGTGTGCGCTGTGTGTGTTCTGTGTGGGAGCAATGGCGCGCAGCGTTACCTCAGTGAAGCTCTGAAGTCTTCTGCCGCCTCTGAAGTCTTCTATCTTCTCATACTCACCCGGCTTCTATCGTCCGGCTCTGCGAGGAGGACCACGGCGCGGCTCCGGGACGAACCGCGAGGGGAGACCTGCGTTCTGACTCCCTCTGGAGCTAATGGTGTCCAGTAGCCTAAGAAGCAGAGCCTAACATTTAAGTAGGTCTGCTTCTCTCTCCTCAGTACCACGATGCAGGGAGCCTGTTGCCAGTAGGTCTCCCTGAACATAAAAAACCTAACAAAATACTTTTATTCCAGGAAGCTCGGGAGAACTCCCTGTAGTGCACCCAGTCTCCTCTGGGCACAGTATTAAACTGAGGTCTGGAGGAGAGGCATAGAGGGAGGAGCCAGTGCACACCCATACCTAAAGTTCTTTTTAGTGCCCATGTCTTCTGCGGAGCCCGTCTATTCCCCATGGTCCTTACGGAGTCCCCAGCATCCTCTAGGACGTAAGAGAAATCACGGATAGCACTAGTTAAGTGAACTCTCCAAATTTGTTTTTTCTGTGCACTTGTGGTGAGGGGTAAAGGAAACCTCATAGGAGAGAGACACTATTTAAGCTGCTGTCCTTGCGCACTAAGTAGTTCTATAAACTCTATACATTTTGAAGCCAGGGAGAATAGTCCGAGGATCGGCATGAGGCCTACACCGCAAGCCTGGAGTCAGAGGATGTGGCCAGGGGGGAGCGGAAAACGCAGAGGGGCGGCCGCCTGGGTGGGGAAGGAGAAGAGGGGAATTAGCGGGGAGAGCAGCTGCGGCATCCAGCCGGGGGCACAGGGACCGAACTGCCTCCACCTATAAAGCAGCGGAGTCAGCCGGGCGGGTGTCCAGTTGGACATGCGAAGTTGAGGATGAGGGGAGGGCGGAAGATCATACGCTTCGTGGTCTCCGCCTCTTCTAAGTTCCTCCCTCTGTTGTTGTGGAGACCAGACTGACTGACAGCACAGGACAGTGCTGCCGGTCACAGCGCGTCCTGGGGGACCCAGCGTTTTTTTTTTTATTATTTCCCCACCATCAATTCTGGGGTAAAATACGCGCTATAGTGCGTTTTTGCGATCACTGGCCAGCCTGGAACCTCCTTCTTCTGTTTGTGCTCCCTTAAAAACTACTCCAGACCCATAAGATATCATTTCATCCTTATCTTATTGTTTTATTGTATAGTGTGTATGCCCGATATCGTATGTCGGGAAATTGTATACAATATCGCATGGGGCGCACATTGTAATAGTGTACAATGTGTATGAAAATTTACCATTTGCTATGACGCACTGGAAAATGGACAAAACTAGTCTGTGATTTAACCAATTTGTATAAACGACAAGTTTTGTCCATTTTCCAGTGTTTCGTAGCAAATGGTCAATTGTCAGTTGATCTCATCCACAACCAGGTTTTCATTCCAACCACAGATTATCTGCAAGATAATTGTATAGTGTATGCCCATCTTAAGCTGTAACCTAATCATGGATTTAACCAATTTCTATGAACGACAAGTTTTGTCCATTTTCCAGTGTTTGAGAGCAAATTTGTTGATTGTCATTTGCTCCCATCCATTACCAGATTTTCATTCCAACCAGCCAGTCTGGCAAATGATCTGTCAGATAACTGTATAGTGTATGTCCAGCTTAAAGGATCAGATCCAAATGGGCTAGATTTGATGGACTAGTACTACATAATCAATTCAAGCAATGATCATCATTCTTTGGGGGGTATTCAAATGTTTGAAAAGTCAGTTGGGAGTCTGTATATTCCTATCTAATAGACAGGAAAAAACAGACACCCAACTGACTTTTCAAACAAATTAATTCCCCCCTTTGTGTGAGAACATCAGCCAGCTCGGAAGTGTAGAATTCACATTAGCGGTAAGCCATCTATTGCATGTAATCTGAAATGGGTGGCTCTATCACATGACGTATTCTCTGGCTCCAAATAAATAATATAGTAATAGTAATGGCCTACTGTAGCTATACTTTGAGTTCTTGTATGGGGAATTCACAGGTGTATGTATGTTACTACTGAAAAGAATAGCAAGGTATATCCACTTGCTCAACTCTATATCTGTGGTTTACAAAAACGTAACACTCATTATATTATTCCTCAGTGCTGCTTCCACAAATGAATGAATGTTAGTTTGCTTACAAATCATACATTTCTAACTTTTCAGTTGGGGATCTGGGAATTGCCCCAATCCATAACTGATTTATGGGGCCTATTAAATATAAGTTCAATTATCTTTTTGTACAAATTATGTTATACAAGTGATCTTTACACATTAGAGTCTAAAATAGATATTCCTCATAATAAGAATCACTATATCATTGAATGATAAAGCATCATAGATTATATAAAGCAGAGGTTCTCAAACCCGGTCCTCAGGACCCCACACAGTGCATGTTTTGCAGGTAACCCAGCAGGTGCACAGGTGTATTAATTACTCACTGACACATTTTTAAAGGCCCACATGTGGAGCTCATCATTTCAATTGTGATTCTGTGAGGAGACCTGCAAAACATACAGTGTGTGGGGTCCTGAGGACCGAGATTGAGAACCTGTGATATAAAGCAAACATGGGAAATTTTCTTATCAATGGATAAAGAAAAAATACTTTGCAGGTTTGGCTAAAGTCTGCAGTGTAGGATTAAAAGCAGGATTTCTACAGGGAAGTTTACAGATGCTTCTCTTTAGAATGCGTATGGCCAGCCCATGAAGAGGGCATAATTATTACTTAACACGCTGTAATCTCTCACAGAATGTGCAGTATATGTAATACTTCAGGGTTGGATACGGGATACCGGCAGTTAGGATGCCAGCGGTCACAATACTAACACCAGCATCCAGACTGCCAATATCCCGACAGGTGTGAGGAATTAAAACTAACCCCAACTCTACTCCTCCCTTCCCGCAGCCTAACCTTAACACTGCCCTCCCGCAGCCTATCCCTAACCCCCCTTCCACCCGCAACCTAACCTTAAACCCCCCCCCCGCACGAAACGGAATCCTTTCCCTGCATATTTATGTTCGGGATTCCGGCTGACAGGATCCCAGCTACATCCCATAATTCAGATATATAGGGAGCCAGTGATTAAAGTTAGCTGTTATTTGTGGCAGCAGGACCAGCCCACCTGAACTGAATGTCTTTCCCCAAATTTGAGAACCATTTGACAGTGCAAGTCCCCTGCTTTGCAAGTCTGCTAGTTTGAGGACAGCAGAAAAACCTAGCACTGGCCCTGGACAAAAATGTACACATTGGTCTACTTGTATGCTGGATACTGTATGTCTACAGTATTTCCCAAACTCCGTCCTCAGGGATCTCTAGAGTGTATGTTTTCCAGCTCTCATAGTGGTTCACTGGTGTATTAATTACTGACTGATACACATCGTTCACAGACATTTCATGTCGGCCCTGCAGCACATATCACGTCGGCCCTGCAGCACAACCGATGGCCGATATATCTGCATATATATCAGGGCATCATGCTGTGTGTACAGCCTACGTCACAGCTGGGTGGGCAAAGTGAAATGCTCGCTCAGCAGCATGACAGGGACTGGCATATCAGCTGATTGGTAAGTGTGTACACTTACCTTGAGGGGCCACTCAGACGGCGCAATGGCGGATCCACAAACATATGTCAGGTGTACCCAGCCTTAGACAATTACTACATAGACTAGTGCAGTAGTTCCCAAATTTGGTCCTCAAGGAGCACCAACAGTTCACGTTTTCCAGGTTACCCGGCAGGTGCACTGTGTATCTCCAACTGTCACATTTTAAAAATTCACAGGTGACCTGCAAAACATGGGGCCAGATGTAATAATGAGTTTGCCAGAGGTGCAACCATGTTTTGTAAGCGATTGCCCCTTTAAAAAAACGTGCACCGGCCAGCATCTTGCACCACCGGCAATCTCCGGCATCATTACTTCCGGCCCATGAACTGTTACTGGTCCTTGAGGACCGAGTTTCGGACCACTGGACTAGTGTATTGGACTTATGCTGGTTAACCCCGCCCCTTCCCTGCTCTGTCCTCCCACCTCCCCGCTGTATATACTTACACCTTCCTGGAACAAAGTGGTCCCCCATCCAAGTTGTCCCATTGCTCCCTACAGTGCATGTAGGAGACAGGACAGACCTTAGGCGAATATTATTATTATTATTATAGATTATTGCAGAAAAATGATTTCAATGTATGTGTTTTCATAGCCAGTATTAACGTGTAGCTTATACCATGTTTGTTCCTTAGCTTATATTTTATAAATATTTGTTATACTTATTACATTAAAAATGTAAGAATTAAGTAGTTTTGTTTAAAACAAGGATAACATAACAGCATAAGGTTTATTAAAGAGTCTGGCCAGCCAAAAGGTACTGTACATACTTACACTTATTCTATGTGTCCCACTATAACTGGAATAGTTAGGAGATCTGCAATAAAACTGCTGCAGACATCGATAAATTAGACATACCAAAATTACCTCATAGATCATAAACATTGTTACTGCAGGAATTTCCTGGCCAAGTAAGGATATCTATTATGGAGTTATTCAATATAAATAAATAACAAGTACAGATACTTATTATGGAGTTATAAAATATAAATAAACAATTAGAAAACTGCACAAGATATTTCACAGGAGTATCAGTTGTCAAAAACTTCTATACAGATACATGGAAGAAAATATGTCTACCGTATGTATTTTAATATAGTGCAAGGATACTAAAAATTTGGAAAATCTATAGAGATGTACACTTAAGATGTCTTAATTTAAGTAAATATTAATCCATGGTTCTTGGCGTTAGTAGCACCCCTAGCAAATACAGTAAAAAGTGACAGGACCAGCAAATCTTAAAAATGGTCAATGATACAACATTTAGATGACAGGATCTAAGGGGAGGAACCTCAGTCATTATCACTGCACTGACCCATTATGCAAAGTAATTTCAGCTCTCATTATCCCATAAACCACGGTCACAATCACATTTCAGCATTACTTCAGTCTGTAGCTGTCATCACACATAAGTGAACAAATGGTATTGGTTTTATTCATACATCAACGTATAATGAAAGAAGCAAATATATTAATTTCATTCCCATTACACTGCAGACTCAGTCCATGGTTTGTGTTGACTAATGTGTGCATATTTTTTATTTTATTTTTTAACTAGAGAAACATAACACTTTACAGTGTAACGTTTTATTCCAGAAGGTATTTGTGTATTGTAATCCTCCATTGAAGTTAGAACAGAGCAGCCTGTTTCTATCTACAGATGGTAAAAGATTCAGGACATGTCTTCACTTCCTGTTCCTTTCATTAGACACTCGCTATTTCCTACAATAGAATTCCCTCAGTTTTTAAGGGAAACAGGGCTTCGTTCTAAACACCACTGCAGCATTCTAGGAGATGATATGTGTCAGGAGAACGAATTGGCAGTCTGCAGCATGCCTACGCTGGTTGAATGTGCCTAATCTGCAGATTTGCCATTAAATGCGGCCTTACAATTCCTTAGAGAACAGCGCGCTATTTGTTATGAAGATTTAGCTGCAGACACTTTAATCGACAAACAGAGAAATTGACAAATGCTGCATAAAGGAACGCCAAGCTTGTCACCAAGGTCTCGGCCACCCAGAGCGTTCCCTACTTGCTTGTGATTGCTACCACAACCTCTTCCATTCTACCTCTGTATCAGAAACAATGAGCATATATTGTAAACGCTTTCATACAGGGGTTTCTTAGCTAATACAGGTTGAGTATCCCATATATAAATATTCCAAAATACGGAATATTCCGAAATACGGAATTTTTTGAGTGAGACTGAGATAGTGAAACATTTGTTTTCTGATGGCTCAATGTACACAAACTTTGTTTAATTCACAAAGCTATTAAAAATATTGTATTATATGACCTTCAGGCTGTGTGTATAAGGTGTATATGAAACATAAATGAATTGTGTGTATGTACACAAACTTTGTTTAATGCACAGAGTTATTAAAAATATTGGCTAAAATGACCTTCAGGCTGTGTGTATAAGGTGTATATGAAACATAAATGCATTCTGTGCTTAGACTTGGCTCCCATCACCATGATATCTCATTATGGTATGCAATTATTCCAAAATACGGATAAATCCAATATCCAAAATACCTCTGGTCACAAGCATTTTGGATATGGGATACTTAACCTGTAGTTCCTTACATTCAAGTAGTGTGTGTAGAACACATTTCACTGTGTGTATGTAGGCATGCTTGGTGCTGGATCCAAATCGAAGGACAGCACAGAGGGGAATACAGGTGCTTGGAATACCTACTCTGGAACCAGGTAGCGGACTAAAATATAAAATACAGAAAACCTGTTTCTGCCATTTCTAGCATTGCACAAGCACTAGCACTGGCTCCTCTTTACAGGTCACCATGAGTTGATCTCTTTGTGTAGAGTATTGAGTACATCTAGGGATTCCCAACACACCAGTCTACTCACGGAGAATGATCAAGAAACCAGCTTCTGGGGGGATTGGTGATTTTGTGGTGAACAGCATCATTAAGCCACGACACAACAATTCAGGAGAAGGGTATTATTAATGTGAATTCTGCAGGGTACATTATCTTGGTTACGGTCGGAAAATGAAGTTATACCATGGTACACAAACACATGGAGTCAGAATTGTGTTAGTGAAGCTGACATAAAATGACACTGTATGGTATCTAACCATTACTATAAGGTAAGTGAGGGTGAATATGAATGTTTTAACCATTTATTGCACCAGTTTACCAGCTATTTTTACAAGATCTGCATATAACGCTCATTACCTGGCCAACTGTCCTGCTCAGTTCTATTGCGAAATTGCTTTATTGACTTGTCTCACCAAGTGAAAGACCTCTAAAGTAATAAGGATGTGATTTTACGGATGCTGCATCACTATATGTTCAGCTAGTGTTTTCCTCATTGCACACACTGCAGGACTATTTCCTGTTGGAAACCACCCTTCTCCCTGCAATGACGTCTTGCATTTCCTGTATTCTTCCCATGCTGTATTAGGCATATTGTAATCTGTGTAAAGGACAATGGAAAATATAGGGTTTTGTTGTGTGAAGTAAATATTTCCTTGTGACTTACTTTACATAAAAAATAAATCTATATTCTTATTTGGGTACTATTGTTATAGCCAATCAACAAGTATATAGCCTAACATGTATAAAGCTCTGCTATACAAAAATTAAATATATGAATCCAACCCAGGTAGCGAGCAGGGTTCGTCTCGGGAAGGACCCGGGTTACCGGACAGTGGGAACCGGTGACCTGGGTCCCATTAACACCCTATGGAGAGTTAGCTCACCGACAAGCGGTGACAGAGGTGAAGCCCCGACAATAACCTTAATCCAGCCTGCGGCGTGAATTGGTTTCAAGGTGCCGTGACATGGCTTGAAACCCGCGTTCAGTGACCGTGGCGGGACCCATGATTTTGGTGTGAAAGGGGTGTAATATGTAATTCATTACTTTATTTGTGCTTCTTATCTGGGTTTTGGAAAAAAAATGATCAGTTTTAGTGTTTTCAGTGATATTTCAACTTTTCTTACTCCCATTTATCCAAATATAGACATCAAGAGAAATTGTGAAACTTTCACATACAGCATGCCAAACTGGTTCACAATGATTATAAACAACAAAGGATATCATACATAGGTCAGTATTCAATTAGGTGCGATCCTTTTTTCGACTGATAAAAACAGCCTGACAGCGCGATTTTTGACCGATGTCATTATTGCGCTATGCAATTATAGGCCGTTTTGATTGGCCGAAAAAGGACTCGCGAACGTGCGATAATACATGGAATCCGGGATAACTTCAAGATCCCATGTGTTATTACAGCTCTGACGGCTGCTTATCGTGGATTATGCTTCGGGTGCCTGAGATAAGTGCCACGTATTGGGGATAATTGGATAGCCCAGGCCAAATCCATTAGCTGTGGTAAATTAATGCAGCTACTTGGATACTAGCCAAAGCATTAATAGCTGTAAACAGTGTGTCAATAAAAGAGTTTTATAGAAAAAGTGTGACTTTGTTCTAAATTCCTTGATTGAGTATAATAATTTGCAGACTTTTGGCCATACAGATGTAGCCACGCTACATCGCAGGAGTGGGTGAGCGGCGTGCCTCGGCCCACAACCGAGCGTACACAGATGCTCCCATTCAAAGTGAATGGGGTGCGTGCGCGTCTACGATGCACGCACGTCCCATTCGTTGTATCATTTTGTGAGCCCACATATTTCTAAAGAAACGCTATGCTACTCTAATTCTTGTTTAGGATACACAGTGACTTTTCTAGGCGCTTTAACAATATTGTTCATTTAATGGTAAATGTAGTTGAAAATTGCAGAAAATAGAGATTGTAGATCCGCATGGAAGAAAGCTGTGACAAAACCTATGGTACTTATAGCAAGACTGCATATATACCTGTTCCAATTTCAACCCATCTAAAAGCGTTGTCATCATTGCCATGCCTTCATAGGTTTCTATTATACCAATTTTTGCTTCTTTCATGCTACATTCACCATCAAACTCTGCACAGATCAACATATGTGCCTCCCATCAATACATGTGTGTTTAACTACTTTCGATACAATTTGTACAGAATCTCACCAAGTTCATACTTTGTGTATGAGCCAAAGCAGCTCCTGACTTCTTACTGTTATGATTCATTTACAGGTCATAGGCGGTTGTGCATAACCAGGGATGCTTTAATACACTATTGTCTTGCAGACACACAACCCAAGAGTTGGTCCCTACATCACTCTACAATGCACAAGAATAAAATGCAGCTAATTACCAAACGTATAAAGTTTTCTCTAAAGGACAGTAACAAATAATAAGAATTTACTTACCGATAATTCTATTTCTCGGAGTCCGTAGTGGATGCTGGGGTTCCTGAAAGGACCATGGGGGAATAGCGGCTCCGCAGGAGACAGGGCACAAAAAGTAAAGCTTTAGGATCAGGTGGTGTGCACTGGCTCCTCCCCTTATGACCCTCCTCCAAGCCTCAGTTAGGATACTGTGCCCGGACGAGCGTACACAATAAGGAAGGATTTTGAATCCCGGGTAAGACTCCTACCAGCCACACCAATCACACTGTACAACCTGTGATCTGAACCCAGTTAACAGTATGATAACAGCGGAGCCTCTGAAAAGATGGCTCACAACAATAATAACCCGATTTTTGTAACTATGTACAAGTATTGCAGATAATCCGCACTTGGGATGGGCGCCCAGCATCCACTACGGACTCCGAGAAATAGAATTATCGGTAAGTAAATTCTTATTTTCTCTATCGTCCTAGTGGATGCTGGGGTTCCTGAAAGGACCATGGGGATTATACCAAAGCTCCCAAACGGGCGGGAGAGTGCGGATGACTCTGCAGCACCGAATGAGAGAACTCCAGGTCCTCCTTGGCCAGGGTATCAAATTTGTAGGATTTTACAAACGTGTTTGCCCCTGACTAAATAGCCGCTCGGCAAAGTTGTAAAGCCGAGACCCCTCGGGCAGCCGCCCAAGATGAGCCCACCTTCCTTGTGGAATGGGCATTTACATATTTTGGCTGTGGCAGGCCTGCCACAGAATGTGCAAGCTGAATTGTATTACACATTCAACTAGCAATAGTCTGCTTAGAAGCAAGAGCACCCAGATTGTTGGGTGCATACAGGATAACAGCAAGTCAGTTTTCCTGACTCCAGCCGTCCTGGAACCTATATTTTCAGGGCCCTGACAACATCTAGCAACTTGGAGTCCTCCAAGTCCCTAGTAGGTGCAAGGCACCACAATAAGCTGGTTCAGGTGAAACACTGACACCACCTTAGGGAGAGAACTGGGGACGAGTCCGCAGCTCTGCCCTGTCCAAATGGACAAACAGATATGGGCTTTTTTGAGAAAAAAAACACCAATTTGACACTCGCCTGGTCCAGGCCAGGGCCAAGAGCATGGTCACTTTTCATGTGAGATGCTTCAAAACCACAGATTTGACTGGTTTTAAACCAATGTGATTTGAGGAATCCCAGAACTACGTTGAGATCCCACAGTGCCACTGGAGGCACAAAAGGGGTTGTATATGCAATACTCCCTTGACAAACTTCTGGACTTCAGGAACTGAAGCCAATTCTTTCTGGAAGAAAATCGACAGGGCCGAAATTTGAACCTTAATGGACCCCAATTTGAGGCCCATAGACACTCCTGTTTGCAGGAAATGTAGGAATCGACCGAGTTGAAATTTCTTCGTGGGGCCTTTCTGGTCTCGCACCACGCAACATATTTTTTCCACATGTGGTGATAATGTTGTGCGGTCACCTCCTTTCTGGCTTTGACCAGGGTAGGAATGACCTCTTCCGGAATGCCTTTTTCCCTTAGGATCCGGCGTTCCACCGCCATGCCGTCAAACGCAGCTGCGGTAAGTCTTGGAACAGACATGGTACTTGCTGAAACAAGTCCCTTCTTAGCGGCAGAGGCCATAAGTCCTCTGTGAGCATCTCTTGAAGTTCCGGGTACCAAGTCCTTCTTGGCCAATCCGGAGCCATGAGTATAGTTCTTACTCCTCTACGTCTTATAATTCTCAGTACCTTAGGTATGATAAGCAGAGGATGGACCACATACAACGACTGGTACACCCACGGTGTTACCAGAACGTCCACAGCTATTGCCTGAGGGTCTCTTAACCTGGCGCAATACCTGTCCCGTTTTTTGTTCAGACGGGACGCCATCATGTCCACCTTTGGTATTTCCCAACGGTTTACAATCATGTGGAAAACTTCCCGATGAAGTTTCCACTCTGCCGGGTGGAGGTCGTGCCTGCTGAGGAAGTCTGCTTCCCAGTTTCCATTCCCGGAATGAAACACTGCTGACAGTGCTATCACATGATTTTCCGCCCAGCGAAAAGTCCTTGCAGTTTTTGCCATTGCCCTCCTGCTTCTTGTGCCGCCCTGTCTATTTACGTGGGCGACTGCCGTGATGTTTTTCCCACTGGATCAATACCGGCTGACCTTGAAGCAGAGGTCTTGCTAAGCTTAGAGCATTATAAATTTAGCCTTAGCTCCAGTATATTTATGTGGAGAAAAGTCTCCAGACTTGATCACACTCCCTGGAAATTTTTTTCTTTGTGTGACTGCTCCCCAGCCTCTCGGGCTGGCCTCTGTGGTCACCAGCATCCAATCCTGAATGCCGAATCTGCGGCCCTCTAGAAGATGAGCACTCTGTAACCACCACAGGAGAGACACCCTTGTCCTTGGATATAGGGTTATCCGCTGATGCATCTGAAGATGCGATCCGGACCATTTGTCCAGCAGATCCCACTGAAAAGTTCTTGCGTGAAATCTGCCGAATGGAATTGCTTCGTAGGAAGTCACCATTTTTACCATGGCCCTTGTGCAATGATGCACTGATTTTAGGAGGTTCCTGACTAGCTCGGATAACTCCCTGGCTTTCTCTTCCGAGAGAAACACCTTTTTCTGGACTGTGTCCAGAATCATCCCTAAGCACAGGAGACTTGTCGTCGGGATCAGCTGCGATTTTGGAATATTTAGAATCCACCCGTGCTGTTGTAGCAGTATCCGAGATACTGCTACTCCGACCTCCAACTGTTCCCTGGACTTTGCCCTTATCAGGAGATCGTCCAAGTAAGGGACAATTAAGACGCCTTTTCTTCGAAGAAGAATCATCATTTCGGCCATTACCTTGGTAAAGACCCGGGGTGCCGTGGACAATCCAAACGGCAGCGTCTGAAACTGATAGTGACAGTTCTGTACCACGAACCTGAGGTACCCTTAGTAATAAGGGCAATTTTGGGACATGGAGGTAAGCATCCCTGATGTCTCGGGACACCATATAGTCCCCTTCTTCCTGGTTCGTTATCACTGCTCTGAGTGACTCCATCTTGATTTGAACCTTTGTAAGTGTTCAAATTTTTTTAGATTTAGAATAGGTCTCACCTAGCCTTCTGGCTTCAGTACCACAATATAGTGTGGAATAATACCCCTTTTCTTGTTGTAGGAGGGGTAATTTAATTATCACCTGCTGGGAATACAGCTTGTGAATTGTTTCCCATACTGCCTCCTTGTCGGAGGGAGACCTTGGTAAAGCAGACTTCAGGAGCCTGCGAAGGGGAAACGTCTCGACATTCCAATCTGTACCCCTGGGATACTACTTGTAGGATCCAGGGGTCCTGTACGGTCTCAGCGTCATGCTGAGAGCTTGTCAGAAGCGGTGGAACGCTTCTGTTCCTGGGAATGGGCTGCCTGCTGCAGTCTTCTTCCCTTTCCTCTATCCCTGGGCAGATATGACTCTTATAGGGACGAAAGGACTGAGGCTGAAAAGACGGTGTCTTTTTCTGCAGAGATGTGACTTAGGGTAAAAACGGTGGATTTTCCAGCAGTTGCCTTGGCCACCAGGTCCGATGGACCGACCCCAAATAACTCCTCTTCCTTTATACGGCAATACACCTTTGTGCCGTTTGGAATCTGCATCACCTGACCACTGTCGTGTCCATAAACATCTTCTGGCAGATATGGACATCGCACTTACTCTTGATGCCAGAGTGCAAATATCCTCTGTGCATCTCGCATATATAGAAATGCATCCTTTAAATGCTCTATAGTCAATAAAATACTGTCCCTTTCAAGGGTATCAATATTTTTAGTCAGGGAATCCGACCAAGCCACCCCAGCTCTGCACATCCAGGCTGAGGCGATCGCTGGTCGCAGTATAACACCAGTATGTGTGTATATACTTTTTATGATATTTTCCAGCTTCCTGTCAGCTGGCTCCTTGAGGACGGCCCTATCTATAGACGGTACCGCCACTTGTTTTGATAAGCGTGTGAGCGCCTTATCCACCCTAAGGGGTGTTTCCCAACGCGCCCTAACATCTGGCGGGAAAGGGTATACCGCCAATAATTTTCTATCGGGGGGAACCCACGCATCATCACACACTTCATTTAATTTATCTGATTCAGGAAAAACTACGGTAGTTTTTTCACATCCCACATAATACCCTCTTTTGTGGTACTTGTAGTATCAGAAATATGTAACACCTCCTTCATTGCCCTTAACGTGTGGCCCTAATAAGGAATACGTTTGTTTATTCACCGTCGACACTGGATTCAGTGTCCGTGTCTGTGTCTGTGTCGACCGACTAAAGTAAACGGGCGTTTTAAAACCCCTGACGGTGTTTTTGAGACGTCTGGACCGGTACTAATTGTTTGTCGGTCGTCTCATGTCGTCAACCAACCTTGCAGCGTGTTGACATTATCACGTAATTCCCTAAATAAGCCATCCATTCCGGTGTCGACTCCCTAGAGAGTGACATCACCATTACAGGCAATTGCTCCGCCTCCTCACCAACATCGTCCTCATACATGTCGACACACACGTACCGACACACAGCACACACACAGGGAATGCTCTGATAGAGGACAGGACCCACTAGCCCTTTGGAGAGACAGAGGGAGAGTTTGCCAGCACACACCAAAAACGCTATAATTATATAGGGACAACCTTATATAAGTGTTTTCCCTTATAGCATCTTTTTTATATATTTCTTACGCCAAATTAGTGCCCCCCCTCTCTGTTTTAACCCTGTTTCTGTAGTGCAGTGCAGGGGAGAGCCTGGGAGCCTTCCCTCCAGCCTTTCTGTGAGGGAAAATGGCGCTGTGTGCTGAGGAGATAGGCCCCGCCCCTTTTTCGACGGCCTCGTCTCCCGCTCTTTAACGGATTATGGCAGGGGTTAAATATCTCCATATAGCCCCCGGAGGCTATATGTGAGGTATTTTTTGCCAAAAATAGGTTTACATTTGCCTCCCAGGGCGCCCCCCTCCCAGCGCCCTGCACCCTCAGTGACTGCCGTGTGAAGTGTGCTGAGAGGAAATGGCGCACAGCTGCAGTGCTGTGCGCTACCTTAAGAAGACTGAGGAGTCTTCTGCCGCCGATTCTGGACCTTCTTCTCGTTTCAGCATCTGCAAGGGGGCCGGCGGCGAGGCTGCGGTGACCATCCAGGCTGTACCTGTGATCGTCCCTCTGGAGCTAATGTCCAGTAGCCAAAGAAGCCAATCCATCCTGCACGCAGGTGAGTTCACTTCTTCTCCCCTAAGTCCCTCGTTGCAGTGATCCTGTTGCCAGCAGGACTCACTGTAAAATAAAAAACCTAAGCTAAACTTTTCTAAGCAACTCTTTAGGAGAGCCACCTAGATTGCACCCTTCTCGGCCGGGCACAAAAATCTAACTGAGGCTTGGAGGAGGGTCATAAGGGGAGGAGCCAGTGCACACCACCTGATCCTAAAGCTTTACTTTTTGTGCCCTGTCTCCTGCGGAGCCGCTATTCCCCCATGGTCCTTTCAGGAACCCCAGCATCCACTAGGACGATAGAGAAATTCCATTACCATTGGTACAAATTTTGCAGTGTGATAGTTACTTACTTTTTTAGAATTTGGGGGAAACAATCTTTTCATATTAAACATAGTTTAGCTCTTAAACTAGGTGTGGCCACAGACCCCACAGCCACGTGGATAATGGCGGCCGCGGCACTGGTGGGGTTAACCCTCCGTGCCTGGTGCCATTACAAAAGACAATGGGCGCTTGGCGCCACTTTTTAGGAGACACTGGCGCTAGGCGCCATTTTCAAATGTATACTCGGCGCTAGGTGGTTACTGACAGTAAGCGGGAATCCCCTAATTGGCCAGGTCCCGTGTGACCTAAACTCCATTCTGTTACGGCGGGACGCGAGGCGTAGAGGGCTTTCGAAACCGTCCAGCCACACTAGGATTTTAGGTTAGAATTTAAATTAGATTATTACTGGCTATGTCTAGATAGGGGAAAATTTAGATTTAGGACTAGGGATAATGTCTTGATATGCCAGTTTTAGGACTGAAACTGGATACACACTATAAGAGTATCTATCCAATCTTTTAGTTGGAATGAAAATATGGCAATATAGGGCCTAATTCAGTATGGATTGCAAATTCTGCTAATTAGCAGAGTTTGCAATCCTTTGGATTGCATGCTGGGGGCCGCCCAACGCTAGGCAAGGTCGCCCAGCATGCTGACCGCCGCCTCCCCCCCGTTCAACAAGCAGAAATTGCGAACACATCGCAATTTCTGCTTGTTAGCAGAAACTAAGGATAGCTCCTGCCAGCGCAGCTTAGCTGCGCATGCAGGAGGCCCGCTGCCATGTTCTCGATCACTGCGGCTGCGTGTGACGTCACGCAGCCGCCGTGATTACACCCCCGTTTGGGCGCCCCCATCCCCCGTTCGCATCGCACCGTCTCCTCCCTGGAAATGGAGCATTGCCCGCCCCACCCCACCCCGCCTCTGCGGGGGATCGCATTTTCTGCGCCCCCCACATCTTTTTCTTATTATTTGCGGTTGGATCACACACTGCGGTCCAACCTGAATTAGGCCCATAGTGTATGGGAGCAAATTACAATTGACCATTTGCTCCAAAACTGGCAAAAATGGTCATTCAGATAAAATGGTTAAATCCATTTGATTTAACCAATTTATCTGAACCTTTTTATCCATTTTCTGGCTTTTGGGAGCAAATGGTTGATTGTCATTTGTTCCCAGACATTACCAGATTTTCGTTTCAACCAGCCAGATTGGACAGACAATCTTATGGGCCCTACACACTGGCAGTCAACACTGCATGATATGAACGTTCTCCTTCATTAATGAACGAGAACTCATTCATATCGTTCAGTGTGTAGGCACCAACGAGGAACGATGCGCGGCCCTGCGCTCGTTCATCGTTGGTGTCCCATCGCTTATGCATGCAGGCCAATATGGACAATCTCGTCCATATTAGCGTGCAGTGCTATGGAGCCGGGTGACGGGGGAGTGAAGAAACTTCACTCCCCCCATCACCGGGTCACCTGCCGGCCGTATCGGCCGTCGGGCAGCTCGGCGTCGGGTCGACAAGTGTGTAGGGCCCATTATAGTGTGTATCCAGTTTAAGATTATTAGGTCACTGCAGAGTTCCCAAACTCTGTCATTAAAGTCCAGGTTTTAAGAAAATCCATGCTTGAGCACAGGTCACTCAGTCAATTTGATTTAAACATCAGGACTCAAGCATGGATATCCATAAAACCTGTGCTGTAATGGCGGAGTTGGGAAACTCTGGGTTAATGTAAGCATTAAGAATGTACTAGCATTTATATATGGGTGAATGGATTTATTAATATTTTTGACCCAGGTTGACTAAATAATCTGAACATAAGACTGATCTCTTGCAGCATGGGATTTCTTATTTTGCAGAGCACCGTCCTTATAAACTGTGTAGTCTAATGATAGGAGAAGGCCCACTACAGTACGCATGTCATTATGGTAAATCTGACTAAGGATGCGCATGATAATATGAGAGATCAATGGTACGTACAAGTATCTGCCGTGTCAATAATACAAGACAGAAACAACTAATATCACAAGTGACATGAATGTGGCATGGAGTAGCATTACTGCTGTGACCATAATCTATATATTCATATTCATATATAAAACAGTATTTAATTAAACAGTACACATCTCCAATACAGAGTAAACAAAACCAGTTTAAGATTATTTCATATTGAGAAAAAGACAATACCCTGCTTCGAAATCTTCACACTCAATAAACATAAATATATGTACAGCTATATAGGTTTATAAATATAAATGATATCTCTTTCATAAGCCATAAAATCTTGATGTGAAACTGCATATATGATTTACAGAAGGCATTCCCCGTCTCTCTGCTGCGTACCCACCCCGTACATGTCGTCAAGGGCATCACTGTCTGCGGATACTGTCACATTGGATTTTTATGATTTACTATGACCCTGGTAATTTCGAGCAGTGGCCTCTTATGACGAGGATGCTGTCTACAAAATACATATAAGTATGGCTGCTCTCCTACTGCTCATTAGATGCTTAAAAATGCACCCACCCTGATCGCAACTGTTCATCCAGCTTTCCTTACAGTACTTAGGCTGGGCACACACTATGCCAACAGTTCTGTTAGTATGTGGATTCACCATCATAGCGGCTAATTTGGTAAGCATACACTTACCAATCGGCCACTCAATACGCCTGTGCAGACCTCACAAGTGGGCGGGCATTTGAATCTGCCCACCCAGCTGTGATGTCAGTCCCTGCAGCCAGTGTATGGGCTGTCGGTGGATCGTCTATACACACGGCCAGACATGCCAATATATCTGCAAGATATATCAGCATAGGCTGTGCTGCAGGGACGTTCCTGTATGTATGTGAACTACGTCAGTCACAGACATATGGGTACACACCCGCCAATGCAGATTTATCTCCAGTTCAATAGATCAGGCAATATAGTTATTTATTAGTGTGTACCCAGCTTTAAATGAATTGTACTGAAGGTCATGTGACCTTATTAAATATTTGTAATGGATGTGTGATATTTGTGATATCATCATGGAAATACAGAAAGAAGGAAAAAGGAAAAATCATACATCATGAACAACGCATGATTTTCCTTCAATTACAATATTTTAAGGAAACACTGTTACGATGTTCCTGCAAAAATATGAAAATAAGTGGAAGATTCAGGGACAACAAATTTAGATATTGAAATCTATCTATCTAACAATCAACAATGGCTTGTCCTGAAACGAACATGCATTCTGGGCCTGATTCAGGTTTGTCAGCAAACACAGCACACAACTGGGCAAAACCATGTTGCACTGCAGATGGGGCAGATGTAACATGTGCAGAGAGATTTAGATTTGGGTGGGATATATTGCTTCTGTGCAGGGTAACTACTAGCTGATTCTGCATGTAGCCCACAAATTTTAGATAGCTTTATTTGTACACTGCACTTTAGATTTCAGTCTAACACACCACACCGAAATTTAACTCTCTATGCACATGTTACATGTGCCCCACCTGCAGTGCAGCATGGTTTTGCCCAGTTGTGTGGTTTTTGCTTTGCTAACAAACCCGAATCAGGCCCTCTGAGAGTAAACACCTCTTCCCTGCCAAGGGCTTGCACCTTATACCCCTTTTCCACTAGCTCCTTAAAACACGGGTAAATGCGCGGGGGCGTGCATTTACCCGTGTTTTTCCCTAGTGGAAACGGGTCCCCCGGAAAATTCCCGGATCAAGTGATCCGGGAATCCTACCAGGGTAGCTAGCCGGGTTGAACACGTGTTCAACCCGGCTAGCTGTCTAGTGTGAACGGGAGCCGTGTCGAGGCGACACGGCTCCCGCTCACAGTGTATAGGGAGGGCGGCGCTGGGAGATCATGTGATCTCCCAGCGCCGCCCCTCCGCATCACTAGCCGCGTCACCACATCGGCAATATGCCGGGTTGGTGAGCGCTGCTGAAAGGGGGCTGTAGCTCAGGCGACACGGCTGCGACCCGTGCTTATAGTGGAAAAGGGGTATTAGCTGAAAAAGATAAGGGAGTCATGTCTGTGGTAAGTGTAGCAGAGGTGGGCCAGGCTGAATTCATTTTACTAGTATTCACACAATGGTTTGCTAGGTATAATCTATGAATGTGTGAATTCCATGTTGTGTACAGTATGTTTCGTTTTTTTATAACATCTCTTTATATATTAAGAATTAAAGCACTGTACAATGTTTTGCTTTTTATTTTGAACCTACTTCTTGCTAGACCTAGCAAGATGTACTGCAGGTTTAAATTGGACTGAAGTGTCACAAATTTGCTGAGACATAGTAAATGCTGAAGGTAGTCTTTAAGGAATGTGGTGCTGTAAGGTGTAGAACAGTCAATAAAAGCAATTAAGTAATTAATCACTATTTCTTTGTTTATCCGCATGGATGAATTTTATCAGCTGGGTTACCTTAAGAGTTTTTACCTTAATGATATACTGTATATCTAGTTACAATACTATCACTCCATACCATACATGTGTTTACTGCATAATTCAGGAAAGGCAGCACAGTGGATATCATTGCACCATACTTGCCTACCTGACCCTCTCCATGAAGGAGAAAATGCTCTGTTCCTGGACTTTCCTGGTAATGTATGATTGCCATCACCTGTGGTGAAACACCTTTCTTATCAATTAACTAGCTCACCACAGGTGATGGCAATCATACATTACCAGGAAAGTCCAGGAACAGAGCATTTTCTCCCTCATGAAGAGGGTCAGGTAGGCAAGTATGCATTGCACCCAGGGCCCGATCTGTTTGTATGACCTCCCCATGTTTGTATAGGTTTACTCTGGGAACCTCCCATACCCCCAGCCCAAAATACATAAGGCAGGTTAATCAGCTTCAGACAAATTTAACTCTAGTGTGTCTGTATTGTAGCAAATATAGATTGGAAATTCCACTCAGGCAGGGACTGATGTGAATGATTGTATGCAGTTACTATTTAAATAAATATGTCACTCAATCTGGTATGGTGTCTGCTACTGAGATTTAAATTAACCAAATTAAAATAAGATTTTACTTACCGATAAATCTATTTCTCGGAGTCCGTAGTGGATGCTGGGGTTCCTGAAAGGACCATGGGGAATAGCGGCTCCGCAGGAGACAGGGCACAAAAAGTAAAGCTTTTTCCGATCAGGTGGTGTGCACTGGCTCCTCCCCCTATGACCCTCCTCCAGACTCCAGTTAGGTACTGTGCCCGGACGAGCGTACACAATAAGGGAGGATTTTGAATCCCGGGTAAGACTCATACCAGCCACACCAATCACACCGTACAACTTGTGATCTAAACCCAGTTAACAGTATGATAACAGCGGAGCCTCTGAAAGATGGCTTCCTTCAACAATAACCCGAATTAGTTAACAATAACTATGTACAATTTATGCAGATAATCCGCACTTGGGATGGGCGCCCAGCATCCACTACGGACTCCGAGAAATAGATTTATCGGTAAGTAAAATCTTATTTTCTCTATCGTCCTAGTGGATGCTGGGGTTCCTGAAAGGACCATGGGGATTATACCAAAGCTCCCAAACGGGCGGGAGAGTGCGGATGACTCTGCAGCACCGAATGAGAGAACTCCAGGTCCTCCTTAGCCAGAGTATCAAATTTGTAAAATTTTACAAACGTGTTCTCCCCTGACCACGTAGCTGCTCGGCAAAGTTGTAATGCCGAGACCCCTCGGGCAGCCGCCCAAGATGAGCCCACCTTCCTTGTGGAGTGGGCCTTTACAGATTTAGGCTGTGGCAGGCCTGCCACAGAATGTGCAAGTTGGATTGTGCTACAGATCCAACGAGCAATCGTCTGCTTAGACGCAGGAGCACCCATCTTGTTGGGTGCATACAATATAAACAACGAGTCAGATTTTCTGACTCCAGCTGTTCTTGCAATATATATATTTTTAATGCTCTGACAACGTCCAGTAACTTGGAGTCCTCCAAGTCACTTGTAGCCGCAGGCACTACAATAGGCTGGTTCAGATGAAATGCTGACACCACCTTAGGGAGAAAATGCGGACGAGTCCGCAGTTCTGCCCTGTCCGAATGGAAAATCAGATATGGGCTTTTGTAAGATAAAGCTGCCAATTCTGACACTCTCCTGGCAGAAGCCAGGGCTAGAAGCATGGTCACTTTCCAAGTGAGATATTTCAAATCCACCTTATTTAGTGGTTCAAACCAATGAGATTTTAGAAAATCCAAAACTACATTGAGATCCCACGGTGCCACTGGAGGCACCACAGGGGGCTGTATATGCAGCACTCCCTTAACAAAGGTCTGGACTTCAGGGACTGAAGCCAATTCTTTTTGAAAGAAAATCGACAGGGCCGAAATTTGAACCTTAATAGATCCCAATTTGAGACCCATAGACAATCCTGATTGCAGGAAATGTAGGAATCGACCCAGTTGAAATTCCTCCGTCGGAGCACTCCGATCTTCGCACCACGCAACATATTTTCGCCAAATTCGGTGATAATGTTGCACGGTTACTTCTTTCCTTGCTTTAATCAAAGTAGGAATGACTTCTTCCGGCATGCCTTTTTCCATTAGGATCCGGCGTTCAACCGCCATGCCGTCAAACGCAGCCGCGGTAAGTCTTGAAACAGACAGGGACCCTGCTGAAGCAAGTCCCTCCTTAGAGGTAGAGGCCACGGATCTTCCGTGATCATCTCTTGAAGTTCCGGGTACCAAGTCCTTCTTGGCCAATCCGGAACCACTAGTATCGTTCTTACGCCTCTTTGCCGTATAATTCTCAATACTTTTGGTATGAGAGGCAGAGGAGGAAACACATACACCGACTGGTACACCCAAGGCGTTACCAGCGCGTCCACAGCTATTGCCTGTGGATCTCTTGACCTGGCGCAATACCTGTCCAGTTTTTTGTTGAGGCGAGACGCCATCATGTCCACCATTGGTCTTTCCCAACGGGTTACCAGCATGTGGAAGACTTCTGGATGAAGTCCCCACTCTCCCGGGTGAAGATCGTGTCTGCTGAGGAAGTCTGCTTCCCAGTTGTCCACTCCCGGGATGAACACTGCTGACAGTGCTATCACATGATTCTCTGCCCAGCGAAGAATCCTTGCAGCTTCTGCCATTGCACTCCTGCTTCTTGTGCCGCCCTGTCTGTTCACATGGGCGACTGCCGTGATGTTGTCCGACTGGATCAACACCGGTTTTCCCTGAAGCAGAGGTTCTGCCTGGCTTAGAGCATTGTATATTGCTCTTAGTTCCAGAATGTTTATGTGAAGAGACGTTTCCAGGCTTGTCCATACTCCCTGGAAGTTTCTTCCTTGTGTGACTGCTCCCCAGCCTCTCAGGCTGGCGTCCGTGGTCACCAGGATCCAATCCTGTATGCCGAATCTGCGGCCCTCCAATAGATGAGGACTCTGCAACCACCACAGAAGAGACACCCTTGTCCTTGGAGACAGGGTTATCCGTAGGTGCATCTGAAGATGCGACCCTGACCATTTGTCCAACAGATCCCTTTGGAAAATTCTTGCGTGGAATCTGCCGAATGGAATTGCTTCGTAAGAAGCCACCATTTTTCCCAGGACTCTTGTGCATTGATGTACAGACACCTTTCCTGGTTTTAGGAGGTTCCTGACAAGCTCGGATAACTCCTTGGCTTTTTCCTCCGGGAGAAAAACCTTTTTCTGAACCGTGTCCAGAATCATCCCTAGGAACAGCAGACGAGTTGTCGGCATTAACTGGGATTTTGGAATATTCAGAATCCACCCGTGCTGTTTTAGCACTTCTTGAGACAGTGCTAATCCCATCTCTAGCTGTTCTCTGGACCTCGCCCTTATTAGGAGATCGTCCAAGTATGGGATAATTAATACGCCTTTTCTTCGAAGAAGAATCATCATCTCGGCCATTACCTTTGTAAAGATCCGAGGTGCCGTGGACAATCCGAACGGCAGCGTCTGAAACTGATAGTGACAGTTTTGTACAACGAACCTGAGGTACCCCTGGTGTGAGGGGTAAATTGGAACGTGGAGATACGCATCCTTGATGTCCAAGGATACCATAAAGTCCCCCTCTTCCAGGTTCGCTATCACTGCTCTGAGTGACTCCATTTTGAACTTGAACTTCTTTATGTACAGGTTCAAGGACTTCAGATTTAGAATAGGCCTTACCGAGCCATCCGGCTTCGGTACCACAAAAAGAGTGGAATAATACCCCTTCCCTTGTTGTAGAAGAGGTACCTTGACTATCACCTGCTGAGAGTACAGCTTGTGAATGGCTTCCAAAACCGTCTCCCTTTCGGAGGGGGACGTTGGTAACGCAGACTTCAGGAAACGGCGAGGTGGATCTGTCTCTAATTCCAACCTGTACCCTTGAGATATTATCTGCAGGATCCAGGGATCTACCTGCGAGTGAGCCCACTGCGCGCTGTAATTTTTGAGACGACCGCCCACCGTCCCCGAGTCCGCTTGAGAAGCCCCAGCGTCATGCTGAGGCTTTTGTAGAAGCCGGGGAGGGCTTCTGTTCCTGGGAAGGAGCTGCGTGTTGCTGTCTCTTCCCTCGACCTTTGCCTCGTGGCAGATATGAATAGCCCTTTGCTCTCTTATTCTTAAAGGAACGAAAGGGCTGCGGTTGAAAAGTCGGTGCCTTTTTCTGTTGGGGAGTGACTTGAGGTAGAAAGGTGGATTTCCCGGCTGTAGCCGTGGCCACCAAATCTGATAGACCGACTCCAAATAACTCCTCCCCTTTATACGGCAAAACTTCCATATGCCGTTTTGAATCCGCATCGCCTGTCCACTGTCGCGTCCATAAAGCTCTTCTGGCCGAAATGGACATAGCACTTACCCGTGATGCCAGTGTGCAGATATCCCTCTGTGCATCACGCATATAAAGAAATGCATCCTTTATTTGTTCTAACGACAGTAAAATATTGTCCCTGTCCAGGGTATCAATATTTTCAATCAGGGACTCTGACCAAACTACCCCAGCACTGCCCATCCAGGCAGTCGCTACAGCTGGTCGTAGTATAACACCTGCATGTGTGTATATACTTTTTTGGATATTTTCCATCCTCCTATCTGATGGATCTTTAAGTGCGGCCGTCTCAGGAGAGGGTAACGCCACTTGTTTAGATAAGCGTGTTAGCGCCTTGTCCACCCTAGGAGGTGTTTCCCAGCGCTCCCTAACCTCTGGCGGGAAAGGGTATAATGCCAATAATTTCTTTGAAATTATCAGCTTTTTATCAGGGGCAACCCACGCTTCATTACACACGTCATTTAATTCTTCTGATTCAGGAAAAACTATAGGTAGTTTTTTCATACCCCACATAATACCCTGTTTAGTGGTACCTGTAGTATCAGCTAAATGTAACGCCTCCTTCATTGCCAAAATCATATAACGTGTGGCCCTACTGGAAAATACGGTTGATTCGTCACCGTCACCACTGGAGTCATCGCCTGTGTCTGGGTCTGTGTCGACCGACTGAGGCAAAGGGCGTTTCACAGCCCCTGACGGTGTTTGAGTCGCCTGGACAGGCACTAATTGATTGTCCGGCCGCCTCATGTCGTCAAACGACTGCTTTAGCGTGTTGACACTATCCCGTAGTTCCATAAATAAAGGCATCCATTCTGGTGTCGACTCCCTAGGGGGTGACATCCTCATATTTGGCAATTGCTCCGCCTCCACACCAATATCGTCCTCATACATGTCGACACACACGTACCGACACACAGCAGACACACAGGGAATGCTCCTAACGAAGACAGGACCCACTAGCCCTTTGGGGAGACAGAGGGAGAGTTTGCCAGCACACACCAAAAGCGCTATATATATATCAGGGATAGCCTTATAATAAGTGCTCCCTTATAGCTGCTTTGTTATATCAAAATATCGCCATAAATGTGCCCCCCCCTCTCTGTTTTACCCTGTTTCTGTAGTGCAGTGCAGGGGAGAGACTTGGGAGCCGTCCTGACCAGCGGAGCTGTGAGAGGAAATGGCGCCGTGTGCTGAGGAGATAGGCCCCGCCCCTTTTCTGGCGGGCTCGTCTCCCGCTATTTAGAAAAATTAGGCAGGGGTTAAATATCTCCATATAGCCTCTAGGGCTATATGTGAGGTATTTTTAGCCTTTATAGGTAATCATTTGCCTCCCAGGGCGCCCCCCTCCCAGCGCCCTGCACCCTCAGTGACTGCCGTGTGAAGTGTGCTGAGAGGAAAATGGCGCACAGCTGCAGTGCTGTGCGCTACCTTTAGAAGACTGCAGGAGTCTTCAGCCGCCGATTCTGGACCTCTTCTGATTTCAGCATCTGCAAGGGGGCCGGCGGCGTGGCTCCGGTGACCATCCAGGCTGTACCTGTGATCGTCCCTCTGGAGCTTGATGTCCAGTAGCCAAGAAGCCAATCCATCCTGCACGCAGGTGAGTTGACTCCTTCTCCCCTCAGTCCCTCGCTGCAGTGATCCTGTTGCCAGCAGGAATCACTGTAAAATAAAAAACCTAGCTAAACTTTTTCTAAGCAGCTCTTTAGGAGAGCCACCTAGATTGCACCCTTCTCGGCCGGGCACAAAAATCTAACTGGAGTCTGGAGGAGGGTCATAGGGGGAGGAGCCAGTGCACACCACCTGATCGGAAAAAGCTTTACTTTTTGTGCCCTGTCTCCTGCGGAGCCGCTATTCCCCATGGTCCTTTCAGGAACCCCAGCATCCACTAGGACGATAGAGAAATTATGACCAATATATTTTTTCCTTAATTGTATTTCATAATTATATACCATACAATACTTGGAGTATTGTTAGACAAAGACACAGACGCTCCTGTACATCTAGTTGTGCTTTATGTATAGCTATATGTATAATGTATAGAAACATAGGTGGGAATTTATCAAAGCTTGACGAGAGATAAAGTAACAACCAATAAGCTCCTGCCAGTATTGAAACACAGCCTGTAAAATTTTAAGGCAGAAGCTGAGTGGCTAGTACTTTATCTCTCACAATTTTATCTCTTATCGAACTTTAATAAATACCTTTCAAAGTGTTACTTCTTATGAAGGTAAAGATCTTTGGAGGAACTTACAGTTTTGTTGCAAGAATATATTGTCATTTTTGCACAACACTCTGACTGTGAGACTTTCACCACTGATGGGGCTGCTCCACTAAGTCCTTTACCTGCGATCCATTACCAGTTATTTAGGTGG
This sequence comes from Pseudophryne corroboree, assembly GCF_028390025.1. Taxonomy (NCBI): domain Eukaryota; kingdom Metazoa; phylum Chordata; class Amphibia; order Anura; family Myobatrachidae; genus Pseudophryne; species Pseudophryne corroboree. The sequence continues at coordinate 495,139,527 of NC_086447.1, forward strand.
ACCCAAGCTGTCTGATCCAAGGTGGATTTACCTGCGATCCATTACCAGTTACTTAGGTGGATCCAAGCTGTCTGATCCAAGGTGGATTTACCTGCGATCCATTACCAGTTATTTAGGTGGATCCAAGCTGTCTGATCCAAGGTGGATTTACCTGCGATCCATTACCAGTTACTTAGGTGGATCCAAGCTGTCTGATCCAAGGTGGATTTACCTGCGATCCATTACCAGTTATTTAGGTGGATCCAAGCTGTCTGATCCAAGGTGGATTTACCTGCGATCCATTACCAGTTACTTAGGTGGATCCAAGCTGTCTGATCCAAGGTGGATTTACCTGCGATCCATTACCAGTTATTTAGGTGGACCCAAGCTGTCTGATCCAAGGTGGATTTACCTGCGATCCATTACCAGTTACTTAGGTGGATCCAAGCTGTCTGATAATATACTGTATATGAACTGTTGACTCTAGTGTTCTGTTCCTCATATCTGTTTTATCTTGTTTTGCTTACGGAGAATTTAGCCTATCCCCTTTATTGAGAAGCAATGGTGGCATCTGCATTTTTAATGGGTTTTTTTATTTTTTTTATTTTTATTGAGACATTGGATGACATCAAAGTTATAATGGAGTCGTTTAGTTATATTGAACATGCAAAAGATCTTACACCATAATCATAACACAATGAAGTGTCGAAGTCAGAAAAATGTCTCAATGCACACTGCCATATTTGCACCGCACACTGGTCCGTGCTGCGCATGCGTATGCTCTCCCGTGGAAGCGCATACCCGCAATAGCGTGCACTCGCACGCGCAGTATGCGCATTTACGGTAGAGTTTATGTGATCGTAGCGTGCGACTCATTCGTTACAAAAGTTCACAATTAATGTCGTTTATAGATCATGTTCCCCTCAATAGTTTCTGTAAGTTTGGTTTAGATAGAATGTCCCTGAGCGGAGGAGTCCCTCTTTGTATTGCACGAAGGGTCTAACAGGAGTCATACAGCAGTATTTGGTACCCATCGGAAGAGTATTTAATTAGCAATATTCCGGTGTTGGTTTGGAGCGTATTAATCGCTCGTGCGAATAGTTATGAACATAAGAAGTTTATGTCCATTTCTATTATTTACCCATACTCAGGTATGCGGCGGGAAACCCAGTTTCCCACCCACCTGAGCCGTTTAAACTCAGCACAGCCCACCTGTATGAATCAACCTATGACCTTTGGTTACAGTACAGGGCCGAATTCCTGTGTCCAATAAACTGAAGGATTGTAGGACCAGGAGATTGCATTGTGTGTGGGGCATAAATAGGCAGGCCGACCACATCCAGCTCTCACTCTCTCATCAACGGTTATCTGCTGATAATCGGGAGCTGGATATCGAGGCGCAGGCGATCATACCCTTTGTGCGTAAGTTCTCTCCGTAATCATTGTCTTTCTGTGAGCCAATTCCTCTCTCTCCCTCTGTGTCTATTTCTCTCTCTCTATTTTCTCTTTTCTCTCGTAACTCCCCTAGACTAAACTTTATAGTACTGTATTGTATTGTGTTAGGCCAGGATAGTATTGTAGTTTATCCCTTAGTTAGGTGTTTGGTTAGGAAGTCTTTGTTATATTGTAGTGTATCATTTGTACTGTGTTACTCTTTTACAAGTATACTAGATATAATACAGATAATAGGCTTTGGAACCCTAAAACAGTATCTGTGTATTTACTATAGTGTTAAGTGTTCACTTGAGCGTCGGTGACGCTCAAACAGCTTTGTAGGTAGTCAGGCTACACAAAGTTGCATTTACACCCTGTACTCACATTAAAGGTATTCTGTGTGTTTCGTCGGTATAAGGTTTAATATCAAGGTATAGTGTTGTGAGCGTCTGCATCGCTGGTGACCTCCTCGTGGTCTCGAGTGTATGCTACGCCATAGCGAATCATTCCCCTAGACATAACCAATAACGTGTCCTGTGATCGCTGGGCCGTGAGCGAACGTGACGCTTGAGCGTCTCGCCTACGGCTGAGCGATCGTTACGCAAATAGCGTACCATTACGGTATTTCTTAAGTAAACAGCGTACAGTGTTCTTAGCTTCATAAGGGTTGTTTATACGACATAGGAATTTAGCATTGTCAATTGGGGGCTCGTCCGATCCTTTTCACATCTGCACTAGGTAGATCAGCAGACATTATCCCCCAGCAAAAGGGTGGGAGGTTGTCTCGCAGTTGCTGACGGGATAAGCGTCTGCTTCACTTAGGTAAAGAGTGCTGAAGGAATCCGGTAACCGGAAGTAAGAACAAAACGCTTGTCTTTTAAAAACTGTTTATTTGTCTTTTGTCTTGCGTACGCACGCATATATCTGCATTTCTGTTCCATTTTTCGTATATCACTATTCCTGTTTGCCAAATTTTATAGTTGATAGAAAGTGCTAAAAGGAGATTTGCTGTTATTTAATAAATAGAGGTAATAGTTAAAGAATAGAACAACACACGGCTTGTCCGAGAGACGAGGCAGCCAGTGTGCAGTGTGGATTGCGGTAGATGATCAGGGATCATCTACATTGATAAAATATATATTGTGTTACGGTGGATCCTTTGCATTGCGTACACGTGTCGCTAACAAAGACTAGCGTACGCAATCCGAAAGGCAGACGCACGCAGCGTACATTACGCAACGTAGCGTCTGGTTACGCCCACGTAGCTCAAGTTGTGATAAAGTTGAATTAGCGCAAAAGCGATAAGTAGCGCAAAAGCGATAAGTGGCGCAAAGGCGATAAGTAACGCACAGCGGTAGATAACGCGACGCGGTAAATAACGCAAATCTATTTTTGGAAAATCTGAAATTTAGTTTAACAGATCCTGCTCCTAATTGGTAACACTCTTGGCCTGAAGACAATTTCTGCGCAGAAATAGATATAGAAACAAAAGTGTACATGTGTTGAGTGAGTGTGTTTTGTATACAAAAGTTTATATAACTTTAAGGTGGAACCAAAAGGAAAGTCGGGTACTCGTTAAGGAACATACGTGTAAGTGACATATACGGTGGCCAGGGAGGCATCTCTGGTTAAATAATATTTGAGCATTAGAGTATAGCGGACCATAAGGTAACAAGACCAGGAGGTCATAAGGTAACAAGACCAGGAGGTCATAAGGAACAAGACCAGGAGGTCATAAGGTAAAAAGGTCCGCTATAAAAGTCCAGTGGCACAACGCCTGGGGTGTTGGTGCAGAACCCATATAGGCCATTAAGCTCTGGCTGAAGGAATTCGCAGCCGAAATTTTCGATTCCACTGGTCGCTCCGCACATAAGATTAGTTGCTTATGTGCTGAACGATTGTACCGCACGTAATTGTGTGCATTAGTAAACCTGACCGGTACTATTTGTGTACGAAGGTCATAAACGCTATTTGTACATTCTGACGTGATTTGTGTAATTTTTTATTTTTGGAAGGGAAGTTCGCTGGTCACTCAGGAACTATCTAACAACCCCAACGTTTACTGGAAAGAGTAAGTGTCCTGCGGGTATCCCTCATATGTTCCAGTAAACTGAAGGTTCCATAGGGGCCCTGTATCGAGTACGCCAGCACCACGTCGGTGTGATCAGGTCGTATTGGTCGAGGTGGGCGAGTGAGTGGGGTACTCGGTAAACCGCCACCGCCGGCCTACTGCGGAGTAATTTGGTTGTCTGTAAAGGCTTGCTGAAAACCTTGATACAGAAAATCCAAGGAGGACTAAGCAACACCTACAGACGATGGGGGCCAGTTGCTCAGGTAGGGGGCGATCAACCCTGGTTCAGGTTGATTCTGTGAACCGACCAGTTGGGTCGGCACGATATGTAATGTGTGAAAAATATGGAATTCACACCGAATCTTTATGTGATGAATGGGAGAGAATGACTGTTCAAGACAGAGACAAGTTCCCTAGAATAGGTAGCTTCAGTCCGGAAGTGTTACAAAATTTAAGGAGGAGGATATGTCTCGTAAAATCATCAAAGAGACGAATTCAGCATCATGATTACTTACAGTTATGGCACCAGGAAGGTGAGATACAGAGAGGTTTGGCTCTGGCGGCAGGATCTGGGGCAGTCAGGAAGTTGATTGCCACAGCTCCTCCTCCACCATATATTGCAGGAGAGAAGTTGATTGCGGAGAGAAACGCACTGGGTTGTAAAACACAAACTCTTAGTAACAATGTAAATGTTAATGATGTTAACCAAATAACTCATGCAAGTATTAACCCGTGCAAGTTGTACCCTGTTTTGAACCTTCCTCAGGAGTGTGAACAAGAAGACGATTCGGCAACGATTTCAGCGCTCTCTCTAGCGGCCACCATAGCAGAGACCACAGTAGGCACAGCACCACCCACGAGATTAGTGAAGGCCCCTAGCGGAGGGATAGGTGAGGTCGTGTCAGCGGGTAAGTACGGCACCATGCATTACACTGAAACAATTGTACCACAAGTTGTAGAATCTACACAGAATGAAGTTGTTAGAATTGCTCCTGTAAAGGTGATAGTAGTTCCCAATGGGAAAACAGATGCATCAGGAGTCACACCCGTCAGGAACATTGCCATGTATTGCCCGTTAACTAGAATGGAATTGAGGACCATAGTGTCTGAATTCCCAGACCCCAGAAAGGATTTAGTGGCAAGCCAAAAATACATCAGGGATTTAGGAAACACTTTAGAGCCCAATAATAAGGATTGGCAGATAGTGTTAAGAGCTTGCTTACCTCCCAGTGTCGACTCAGTTAAATTCTTAGCTGATTGTCTATTAGATAAAGATGTACCACTTACAGATGTGTACGACCAGGATAATGTAAAAAGGATAAATTTGCAGCTAAAAGAATATTTCCCAGCCGTTGCTAAATGGAATAAACTATTCTCCATTAAACAAAAGGAGTCTGAAACGGCAGCAGAATATTTCCACCGGGCATTATCAGAAATGGCAAAATACACTGGTATAGAAGACATAAAGACCAACCCAAACCATCGAGAAGTAGCAGTATCTGTACTGATGGATGGTTTGAAAGAAACATTAAAGGCTAGGGTACAGACCACGCAGCCATGCTGGCGAGGTCTGTCAGTGTCCACTTTGAGAGAGGCTGCTGTTGATCACGACAAAAACATCACTAGGCACAGGGAGTCGCAAAGTGATAAGTTGATGTCCGTAAGTATACAGGCGCTGACCACAAGGCAGCCTGCGTATGTACCACCGAATCCTGTGGATAAGGCAAGTATGATAACATGTTTTTCTTGTAACAAACCAGGACATTTTGCACGAGACTGTAGAGTAAGAAATGTACAAAGATCTTTTCAACCCCCTAGACAACAACACCACACACGACATTGGGAGCAGGGTCCACAGAGGCGGAGTTTTGAGCCACATACAGGGGAAACAAAAAGATATCCCCCAAACAGAGATTGGCATGCCTCTGGTAGTTCCCAGCTAACCCCCGCACAAGTAGTTGCTGCCAATGGGATTCAGGGCGGTCAGCATACCCAATAGGGGTGTGGCCATACCTGTAATCTGCAACCAGTTAAATTGATTGCCAGTCTTGGAAGCGAACCAGAGATTGCAATCAATGTGGCTGGTAAAACTTTAAACTTTCTTGTAGACACAGGGGCGGCCAAGTCAGTGATAAATTCGACAGTGGGCATGAGAACCACTGGTAGGACAGTTCCAGCCATAGGAGTAACAGGAGTAGTCCAGCACTACCCTGTTAGCAAACCAGCCGAGATTACAATAGGGCCTCTGCACACCAAGCATTCCTTTTTGCTGGCTGCATCGGCACCGACCAATCTCCTGGGAAGAGACTTACTATGTAAAATGGGTTGCGTCATTTATTGTACTCCTGAAGGTGTATTCTTGGACATACCTGAGAATCACGCTCAAGAAGTACGAGATATGTTAGACTCCCCATCAAAATTAATGTCACATTCCATTATGACAAATAGGAATCCATCCCAGGTAGAAGAGATGACATCTCAGATACCAGATTCACTTTGGACAAAAGATGGACAAGACACTGGATTAATGGCAAACGTAGCTCCAGTAGTAGTGCAAGTAAAAGATGGTAGGATAGCTCCAAAAATCCCACAGTATCCTCTGAAGCCAGAGGTGGAGTTAGGAGTTTTTCCCGTAATAGAGCGCTTGCTACAACAGGGCATTCTAGTAAGAACGTCCAGCACAGCAAATAGTCCCATCTTCCCTGTTAAAAAGAGTGGGGGGAGGGGTTACAGGCTAGTGCAGGATCTAAGGGGGATTAACAAAATAGTCGAGAGTCAGTTCCCCGTAGTGCCTAATCCAGCTGTCATCCTAATGCAAATTCCTCCCACTGCCAAATTTTTCACTGTTATTGACCTCTGCTCCGCTTTCTTTTCGGTACCTCTGCACCCTGACAGTCAATATTTGTTTGCATTCACATACAGAGGAGTCCAATACACGTGGACTCGATTACCCCAAGGTTTCATAGATAGTCCAAGTATATTTTCTCAGGCTTTGCATGATTGTTTACAGTCTTTTCAACCAGAAAGTGGATCAGTGTTGATACAGTATGTGGATGATCTACTACTGTGTTCTGATTCATTGGAGGCATCCCTGAAAGATACGAAACAGCTCCTGTTTCATCTTTCAGACACAGGTCACAAGGTCTCCAAAGACAAGTTGCAATTATGCCAAGCTAAGGTAAAATATTTGGGACACTGTCTAACACAAGGACTGAGACACCTGACCGCTGATAGAATCCAAGCCATTAGAGACATGACACTACCACAAACCCAGCAACAGATCAGAACGTTTTTAGGAATGTGTGGGTATTGCCGTAATTGGATCCCAGGGTTTTCCATATTGGCACTACCTCTGCAGGAAATGGTCTCCTCAAACAAACCTGATCGGATTTCGCATACAGACGAATCTGAAACGGCATTTGAGAGACTCAAACAGTGTCTAACGCAGGCACCTGCACTAGGTATGCCAGACTATGGGAAACCCTTTGAACTATACGGAACAGAAAGTGCTGGGTGCGCAGCAGGTGTACTAACACAAAAACACGGTGACGCCAGCAGGCCAGTTGCATACTACAGCGCTCAGCTAGATACGGTAGCGCGGTCCCTCCCCACATGCTTGCGTAGCGTTGCGGCGATAGCATTGCTAGTGACGAAAAGCGAAGATGTCGTGCTAGGCCACAACCTCACAATCCATACACCACATGCAGTATCTGCCTTATTAAATTCTGCCCAAACCAGACATGTCTCATCAGCAAGGTTTACGAGATGGGAATTGGCATTAATGGCCCCAGTAAACATCACCATAAGGAGATGCAGCGCATTAAACCCTGCAACATTTCTCCCAGGTGTGCCTGGACAGGCACAAAGGGTGGGAGGTGAGAGTGATGGGGAAGGAGGATTTTATACAAAGGAGGATGCACATGATTGTATGGAATATTTGACCCAAAATTTTACCGCAAGGCCTGACATCAGTGACAATCCACTAGAAGATGCAGAACTCACGTTCTACACGGACGGTAGTTGTCACAGACAGTCAGACTCGGGAGACTTGTGTACTGGATACGCAGTCGTAGATGACCAAGACACCATAGAAGCGGAACCGCTAGGCCCACCTCACTCAGCCCAGGTTGCTGAACTGGTCGCCCTAACCAGAGCATGTGAATTGGCTAAGGGTAAGTCTGCCAATATCTACACCGATTCTAGATACGCGTTCGGGGTAGTCCATGATTTCGGAGCCCTATGGCGGCTCAGAAATTTCATGACGGCAGCTGGCACACCGATAGCGCATGCAGCGTATATAAAAAGGCTTCTAACAGCGATACAGGAACCCGACAGAGTGGCTGTTATCAAATGTAAAGCACATACGTATAGCCAAGACCCAGTATCCCTTGGTAACAGCCGAGCAGACGAAGCTGCAAAGCTTGCAGCTGCTACCCCCATACGGACAGACACCACACAGTTGATGGTATTTAATACCATCAACACACAGAAGTTGTGTGAGATGCAGAGTTTGTGTTCCACTCAAGAGAGAGCAGTCTGGAAGGCAAAGGGATATGGCCAGGAGCCCTCAGGGCTCTGGACGGATGGACATGGTAAACCAGTGGCCCCCAGGGCATACCTTCCATGTCTGGCTGAAGCAGCTCACGGGCTGACTCATCTAGGCAAGGAGGGGATGTGCAAATTGGTAAGAGCATACTGGTGCGCCCCAGGATTCTCCTCTCATGCTGGTAAAAGAGCAATGTCATGCCTTACCTGTCTGAGAAAGAATATTGGAAAGGCAATACCTACAGAACCCTCCCATATCCCACCTGCCGGCGGCCCTTTCCAAGTAATACAAATTGACTTCATCCAATTGCCCCCATGTAGAAACTTAAAGTATGTACTTGTCTGTATAGATGTTTTCTCGAATTGGGTCGAAGCTTTTCCAGCAGCTACAAATACCGCTATGTTTACAGCTAAGAAAATTGTGCAGGAATTTGTATGTAGATATGGTATCCCTAGAATCATTGAAAGTGATAGGGGTACCCATTTTACAGGTGATGTCTTTCAAGGAATGTGTAAGTTGATGGGAATTGATAGCAAGCTGCACACTCCGTACCGTCCACAGGCGAGTGCGAAGGTCGAAAGAGTGAACAGCACTATTAAAAATAAATTGAGTAAAGTAATGGCAGAGACAGGATTGACGTGGCCAGAAGCTTTACCCATTGTTTTGTATAGCATCAGAACCACTCCCAGGTCCCCTCTTAATCTGTCTCCTTTTGAAATTCTGTTTGGTCGACAACCGCATGTCATGATTAACCCTCAGGATGATTTGAAATGTAACAATGAAGTAACTGTAAAGTACTTGATTAACATGAGTAAGCAGTTGAGGAGTCAAAATGATAATCTGAAGTTGGTGATTCCTGATTTACCAGATAGTAATTGTCATGACATTGAACCTGGGGATTATGTAATGATACGAAATTTTCTACGCTCAGGTTGTCTTATTGATAGATGGGAAGGACCATACCAGGTCTTATTGACTAGCACCACAGCATTGAAGGTTGCTGAGAGAGAGACTTGGGTCCATTCATCCCACTGCAAGAAGGTTGCTGACCCAGAGAAGTCCCGTGATAAGGAACAGACGGTAGAGGTTGTATCACTGGAGTGTCTGTTCCAGGAGGACTGAGGCGGCACCTGAGCCTTGAAGATCGAAAGCAGTTGTCGACTCCCTTCTCCCTTTTATTGTTTTTCTCCACTTCCCATCCCTTCTCCCTTGATATTTCTTTTTCCCCTTTCTCATTCTTCTCCATTTCCTCCTCAAAGATGGACTTGCCCAAAGAGACTGTGATCCGGATTTTGATGTTAACCATGATGTTGACCAGAGCAGTCTGTTCCGGCGAGAGTACCATAGAGGTCGAGAGAGGTTCTGGAATGGGTTCCGATTATGATGATGGAGGCGTAGTTTTCCAAGATCAACCAATCCAACAAGCAAAGGCGAGTATCAGAAAACGATCCGATAGAAGAAATTGTGATGGATTGTTAGCTGAGGAAAATTGTATCTGTAGGCTCTGTGGTAATCTGGTTGAAGATGGATGCATAAAGCAATGCCAATCTAGTTTTAATATCCATATGGACCGGCATCCATTGAGTGACTATCACTCTCTAGTGGGTAACGTGTTGAACCAAACAGATTGTTGGGTATGCTCTCAAGTACCTCAGGGTCACAGCAAATCAGGGCTAGTACCATTTCCTTTAACGTTAGGGGAGGTACTTGAGCTAAGTGGTGGGAGACCGGTGGACCGGAGGTTTAACATCTCCAGCCCTCCCAGTTTGAAGCTCCACCAATACCATGTGGATAGGTCCCTCTTATGTTTTAACATCTCCAATCCTAGAAAACCGGGAAATTGGGAAGTGTCATGGAGCAACCTTACCATGACCTTTTCACACAGAGCAGATAGAATGCCTACAGATACAGAGCTTGTACGCCACATAGCCAGTAGAGGAAAATCTTTCCGGTATAGGTATACCTTAGGAAATAGAATTACTAAAGTTGGAGAGGTATCACCAGGATACTGTGCACATATCGTACAAACCGATACATGTATTAGACAGATGGAAGAATTAGGGTCAGGAGATTTCACCTGGAAGGTTTGTAACATGGTCATGTCCTTCTCCGTCCCTTATGTTCTCCCCGATGATGCATATTTCATATGCGGGAGAAAGGCGTACAAGTGGCTTGCCCCAAACTCTGAAGGATTGTGTTATATTGGAAAAGTATTGCCTGAAGTGATGACTGTAACACATGACAAAATGAAAGACATACACCGTGGTGCCCAAGCTCCTTATACTCACACTCACTACGAGCACCTTGTTAAAAGACAACTGTCAGAAAGGTTAGAGCATCCGGCCTCTGATCTTATCCATGAATCCACCGGGATTCAGGTTCTGGTAGCGTTAGATTTCACTCGTACCGCTCGAGGAGTGATGAATTATAAATACATTTCCGCACTCGCCAATTTGTTAGATAATATCACTGAAATGTATGATGACACGTTTAGATACACTGGAAGAGAACTTCAAGCTTACAAAACAGAACTAGTTCAGCATAGGATGGTTCTTAATTACCTTACAGCAGTAACAGGCGGATATTGTGTTACATTGGCAACACAGTACGGTATAAAGTGTTGCACGTATATCACAAATAACACCGAGGATCCGGTAGAGGTCATAGAACAAAAGATGGACGATATTCTGCAATTAAAGTGGGAATTTCGTCGGAAACACAATCTCACCCTTGCTGCTGTAGGTAATGAGCTGACTGGTTGGGTGTCATGGTTGAACCCGCGAAATTGGTTCTCCGGTTTGGGAGAGTGGGCTCAAGGAGTCATAATGGATGTTGGAAAGTTTCTCCTGTGTATCTTAGGTGTTGTTATATCTATTGGATTGATATTTAGATGCGGGCAGGCTTTGATGAGGTGTAAACAAAGTACGAAAGTGATGAGCTTGAGGAGTGAGGAAACTGTAATTAACCTGGATTTGATTTATGACCCAATGCTAGAAACCATGACGTAATGATGTAATGAGTATACGGTCCGTCTTTCACCCATTTCTATGTTTTCCTCCGAGGTACAAAGACCCACGTAGACGAAGGACCTGATGAGCCAAGGGGCCGACAACGGAAAGATGGAAAGAAGAAGAGCAGACGACCTGATATACAAGATTTTATGGACAATGCCATGGGTACCCCAGTTTCCCTAGGAACTTTAAAATCACGCTAGCCCAACATTTTTTGTAAATCCATGGACGTTGTTTGCTTTACTCACGATTTATGAGCAAAAGCACAAAGAAGAAGACTGCAATCAAACGACACCAATCAAGACCTCAATCGACGAACGTACATTAACCTGACATAGAATATCATTGCATTTTTCGTAAGTGTTCTTTATCTTCATCTCTGCAACCCTCAGGTAATAACACACATAGTCGATAGGGAATACAGGCACAGATAGCAGCAACCACATACCCCCCCAATTCATGTATCATCAACTAAAATGTGCATCCCCATTGTGTTACAACCACAGCCGAAATGAGCTCGGTAGAGTTTGACAGCCCATCCACAGACCTGTACCACAGGATAAGAAGGAATTCAAATGTATACTTCGCAATACCTCGAAGCTTGATTTACCACACGTACGGCACGATGATACATGACCCCCCCAAACATGGACTCATACACACATGCTCCTGCTTTCTCACTAGGTCATACTCTCTTCACACCTACTCCATTCTTCCTCCTTTCCCCACCATGGAAATCAATTAACCCCTGACTTACATTTTTCTCCTTAAATATTTTGTGGCAGTTATTATTGACTGCCAAAGGGTGGACTGTCGAAGTCAGAAAAATGTCTCAATGCACACTGCCATATTTGCACCGCACACTGGTCCGTGCTGCGCATGCGTATGCTCTCCCGTGGAAGCGCATACCCGCAATAGCGTGCACTCGCACGCGCAGTATGCGCATTTACGGTAGAGTTTATGTGATCGTAGCGTGCGACTCATTCGTTACAAAAGTTCACAATTAATGTCGTTTATAGATCATGTTCCCCTCAATAGTTTCTGTAAGTTTGGTTTAGATAGAATGTCCCTGAGCGGAGGAGTCCCTCTTTGTATTGCACGAAGGGTCTAACAGGAGTCATACAGCAGTATTTGGTACCCATCGGAAGAGTATTTAATTAGCAATATTCCGGTGTTGGTTTGGAGCGTATTAATCGCTCGTGCGAATAGTTATGAACATAAGAAGTTTATGTCCATTTCTATTATTTACCCATACTCAGGTATGCGGCGGGAAACCCAGTTTCCCACCCACCTGAGCCGTTTAAACTCAGCACAGCCCACCTGTATGAATCAACCTATGACCTTTGGTTACAGTACAGGGCCGAATTCCTGTGTCCAATAAACTGAAGGATTGTAGGACCAGGAGATTGCATTGTGTGTGGGGCATAAATAGGCAGGCCGACCACATCCAGCTCTCACTCTCTCATCAACGGTTATCTGCTGATAATCGGGAGCTGGATATCGAGGCGCAGGCGATCATACCCTTTGTGCGTAAGTTCTCTCCGTAATCATTGTCTTTCTGTGAGCCAATTCCTCTCTCTCCCTCTGTGTCTATTTCTCTCTCTCTATTTTCTCTTTTCTCTCGTAACTCCCCTAGACTAAACTTTATAGTACTGTATTGTATTGTGTTAGGCCAGGATAGTATTGTAGTTTATCCCTTAGTTAGGTGTTTGGTTAGGAAGTCTTTGTTATATTGTAGTGTATCATTTGTACTGTGTTACTCTTTTACAAGTATACTAGATATAATACAGATAATAGGCTTTGGAACCCTAAAACAGTATCTGTGTATTTACTATAGTGTTAAGTGTTCACTTGAGCGTCGGTGACGCTCAAACAGCTTTGTAGGTAGTCAGGCTACACAAAGTTGCATTTACACCCTGTACTCACATTAAAGGTATTCTGTGTGTTTCGTCGGTATAAGGTTTAATATCAAGGTATAGTGTTGTGAGCGTCTGCATCGCTGGTGACCTCCTCGTGGTCTCGAGTGTATGCTACGCCATAGCGAATCATTCCCCTAGACATAACCAATAACGTGTCCTGTGATCGCTGGGCCGTGAGCGAACGTGACGCTTGAGCGTCTCGCCTACGGCTGAGCGATCGTTACGCAAATAGCGTACCATTACGGTATTTCTTAAGTAAACAGCGTACAGTGTTCTTAGCTTCATAAGGGTTGTTTATACGACATAGGAATTTAGCATTGTCAGAAGATACAAGGTAAGGATATAGTATTGATAGATATTGGTCATGCAAATGTTCATCATCCAATCTTCAGTTTGAAAAAAATCTTCTTTCTAACAGAATGGTCAAAATTATTAATGTTAACAAAGATTGAAACATAGAGGTAAATTTACTAAGGTGGGAGGTTTTTTTTTTTAGAACTGGTGATGTTGACCATAGCAACCAATCAGATTCTATCTGACTGCGAGTAACCTCACCGCTGACCGCAAAGTTCCCACCATTGAAGATAATGGAGCGGCTGTGCTATGTGCCGTCTGACAGCTCAGACGCGCACAGCCAATCAGGAGAGTGCCACGACGTGGCGCTCCCTGATTGGCTGTAGGGACCCTCTGTGACAGGAGTCACGGGGGGTCCCGGCATTCGGGGAAAGGGGTCCCATGTGTAAACATGGGACCCCTTTCAGTGCGTGATCCCATGTGTAAACATGGGACCCCTTTCAGTGCGTGGTCCGGGTAATGCGGTTTGTTTTTTTGCCAAGTACGTGGATTATAAAGAGAAGAGGACAGATGCTACAGAGGATTTTTGTGAGTATAATTTTATTTTCAGGTACCCCATGGATTCTACTTGGAGAAGTGGACAGAGTCGGCGTGTGAACATAGGTAAGTATGTGTGTGTCGGCATGCATGTATGTAATAAAGTTTTACTTTCACGGTGTGCGTGTACTGTTTTTATTTGGGTATTTTTTTTGCAGTAGAACTACAGGTACCAGCGGGCCCGTTTCCCCCCGCATGCTGGTACTTGTGGTTCTCCAAGTACCAGCTTGCGGGGGAGGCTTGCTGAGACTTGTAGTTCTGCTACAAAAAAACAATATTATTTTATTTGACACAAGGCTATCAGCCCCCTATCCGCAGCCCTTGGATGGGGGGACAGCCTCGGGCTTCACCCCTGGCCCTTGGGTGGCTGGAGGGGGGGGGACCCCTTGATTTAAGGGGTCTCCACTCCTCCAGGGTACCCCGGCCAGGGGTGACTAGTTAGTGATTTAATGCCACGGCCGCAGGGACCGATATAAAAGTGTCCCCCGGCTGTGGCATTATCTCTCTGACTAGTGGAGCCCGGTGCTGGTGTTAAAAATACGGGGGACCCCTACGTTTTTTGTCCCCCGTATTTTTTGCACCAGGACCGGATGCAGAGCCCGGTGCTGGTTGTAAAAATACGGGGGTTCCCCTGTCAATTTTTTCCCTGTATTTTTACAACCAGGACCGGCTCAAAGAGCCCGAGGCTGGTTATGCTTAGGAAGGGGGACACCACGCAATTTTTTTCTGGGTTTTTTAAACATTTTTGTGCCATCCAAAAAGTCGAATCCAGGACGCACACTATCCGTCAATTGGTCCGTTTTTCGACAGCGGGACTGTCGAATCCGTTTTTTATTGAATATGTCGAATTCGGGTCCCGGCGGGAGGGTATGTGACTGTCGAATTGTGTCGAATTTAATTGCATATACCCCATAGTTGGGTAAAGAGTATTTGTCAAAGAAAATAATCTAGATGAAAAAGGAGGAGCAAAAGAGAAGAGGGGAGGTTTACGAGAAAGAGATAAAGGACAGAGGGGGGAGCGTGAAAGGGAAGTGTGAATAAGAGGGGGGGTGGAGTGAGCCTAGGGAGGGAGTGTTGACACCGGTCACATTTGTGGTAAAATCTAATTGTTATGTGTCAAGATTCATCATTTTATATTGGGGGATTTCCTAATTATATTTGGATTTCATACCATTGTGTGGATAGAAAACGCGTGTATCTGGGACCTAATACTATTTGGTTGAGATTCAACATAGTTTTCCTAAATGTTGAAGAACTTCTTAAGCCGAGTTTCCTAATGTATGGAGGTCTCAATACAATCCATTTTCAAATATAAAAAAAAATGTTTTTCCTTAAGGAGAGTAAGAGATGGAGGATGAAGGGATACCCATTGTTTCAGCATACTCTTGCGGGCGATGGCAGAGATAATAGTAAAAAGTTTACGATTACCAGGAGTCATGGGGGATGTGGCGGGGTTTAATACTTCTAGCACCTGAAAAGAGGAATTGGCATGCCCATTCTGAAAGGCTGAGCTACCCAACAGAAGAAAAACAAGGAAAAAGCGGAAATCAACTTCCAAGATTTTCTTATTCTGAACCAGACCGATCTTGTAGACATTAGTAAAGAACTATCTAAAATTAAAGGTGGAGTATCTTTTTTTGACATGTGCATAAATGCCACTAACTAACTGTCTGGTATTAGTTGTTGTTCCAGTTCAGCGTTAGCATATTGATTATGGGAAAATAGCCAATCTTTGATATAGCGACAAATAGTTGCTTGATTATAAAGAGACATGTGGGGAAAATGTATGCCTCCTTTCAATCTGTTTTTAGGTTTATTACCATTCTAGATAAATTTGCACAATGTTGAATTAAGCGTTTGTTCGCCTCTGTTAGTCAACAGAGGCAAAACCTGCAAAGGGTATTAGACAGTGGTTCTCAAACTGTGTGCCGTGGCACCCTGGGGTGCATTGGGACACTTGCAGGGTTACCTCGGGTTGGTGGTCCAGAACCAATTCAAATTATGCATGGACAATGTAATAAGCAAAACCAGTGCTGGTGGCCAAAGATGACAAATAAAGACAATTTACTTAATTTAATACTTCTTTCTAAATTTTTCAATAAGAAACTTTTGGCCTTGAGGTGCCATGAAAAAAAATCTGAAATTCTAGGGCGCAATGATTCAAAAAAGCTTGGGAACCACTGGTATAAGAGCTTTTGAAAGGATACAATTTTTATTAGGTCAGTGCGCACTAAGAAGGAAATTTGTAGGTTATGCCAATTCTTGAGGTCTGTGGTGTCTTTGGATATTATTTCAGTTATATTGAGAGAATATAGTAGGGATAGATATTTAGGGAGGTGAATAACTAAGTATGGGATACTAGTAGAGGCCCATGCCCAAGAAGGACAAGTTAATGGAAGTAAAGCCATAGCTATTGATTTCTGAATATTGATAGTAAAACCAGGGACTAGGCCATATTGGGAAATCTTAAACATCACTTCCCTTTCTTGAGAATTAGAAAAGAACAGTAAATCAGCTGCAAATGGCAGCATTTTAAGAGAGCGTTTCCCTTGAAACTATTTAGCGCCTGCATAATTTGCAGCAAAGGATCCAAGGCCAAATTAAATAGAAGAGGAGACAATGGGCAGCCTTGTCCGTTGCCCCTAGACAATTTGACGGGTTCATCCTGTAAATTGTTGGCTATTAAGCTGGTTTTCGGATCAGTGTAAAAGAAGCAAATTAGATTCATAAAAAAGGACCAAATTCTCTTTCTTCCAGAACCCAATATAAATATGACCATGAGATTTTATCAAAGGCCTTTTCTACGTCAAAGCTCAATAGTATATCATGGGGGAATTTAGAAGCTTTGGTTGCCACAATAGCTGCTGATCTAAAACCTAAAACAGAATGACAGGTGTTAGTAAAATCCAGCTGTTGATGGGTTAGGAGGTAGGGCATCAAAGATTGCAGACAAGGGGATATAATGGCTTAAGAGTGTGATAGGGCGACAGGACTCAACCAGTTCCCTGTCCTTATTTGGGTATAGGTATTAAAATGGTGTGAGCTTCATTAAAACGTGGGTATTGGGCATGCCCCTTAAAAATAAATTGAAAGAGACTTGCAAGGGTTGGGATTAAATCTTCACATAGCAATTTATAGTATTCTCTGCTAAAGCTTTCTGGCGACATCTACATTTTAACAAATTTTACTTTTGGGGACACGCAGAATGTGAGTGTTCCCATTCCATTCAATATATAGTGGCGAATAAAGTAAAATCCTTGTTTGCGCCTAATAATTGACATCTCTGTAACACAACCCTGTAGAACAGCTTGTTTTTTAAGTGATTACTGCACTCATATAAACAGATGCCTTCTTCAGTAAACCATCATTTGTGAAACTCAAAAAGGGTACATGGCATCAATATAAGTATTAAAGGCATTTTAATAAATTTACTGCCAACCGTAGCTTGAAAGGATCATCAGTCAGCAAGCCCTATGTAACCTGTATTTTTAGTTATTTTCATTTTTCAAGATTTATTATATCAACTGTACATTATTTGAAATATGAATTGATGTGACAGAGTGAAAAAGACAGGAATATGTGCTTGAACCTTCATATTCTTTACCATAAATTCCACCTGCAGGTAGGCTGGTTTCTGTAACCAGAACAATATGTGAAATAAGTCGCAATTCCATTTACAAATACTGTATAAAAAAGAGCTAGTGAAGAGGTCACACATACTGTCATGCTCCAGTGCTCTGGCACTTAGATCTCCAGGCTGGTCTGGAGGTTAGTGTTGAGAGCATGATACTGTATATACAAGCATGAATGTCTTTAAACATCAGACATTGCAATTATTAGCTGCTTTATAATTGTAATGTCTATATTGTTTTACACATTAATGACATTATTAACTAATGATATGTAGATTATTACAAACAAACATCTCTATTCAGCAATAACTAAAAATGGGAGATGCTGTTTCTTATGGGAGTACAGCAGGTGTGTCGCTGACTGAGGACCTTATTCAGGTTTGTTAGTAAACCAAAAAAAGCACACTTAAGGGCCCCATATACTAGAATGATAATGCCCGATTTCATTCGATTTCAGGCATTTGGCCCGATATATCGGGTGAAATTGGGCATTTTGGGGCGGTTTCTGATCCGATTCGATGCGCGTTCCCGTGAGCATCGGATCGGATCCTCCAGATTGAACGTGCTGCACTTGTGATATGTTGGACCCCGCAGACATTGCGCATGTGCGGGAGGGTGAGTGTAAGTAATACTACCTACTAATATTAGGCGGGCGGCAGCCATGGACAAGCTGAACGCGACGGCATTTCAAATGTAGCGCCGGGTGCCAGCAAATCAGAGCTGGCGGACCGGCAGCTAATCAGGGAAGCTGCTGCAGCAGCGGAAGCCAATCAGGAGCGACTGCTGCGGCCGCTTCCCTGATTGGCTGCCGGTCCGCCGCCGCGTTCAGTGTGTCCATGGTTGCCGCCCGCATAATAGTAAGTAGTATTACTTACACCCACCCTCCCTCCGTGCAGTCAGTGCTCCCTACAGCCTTCCTCCCTCCCTTCCGCACCGCTACCAACCCTCCCTCCCGCACCGCAACCTACACCCTCCCTCCCGCACCGCTACCTACACTCTCCCTCCCGAGTCCCGCACCGCTACCTACACCCTCCTTTCCTCCCGCACCGCTATCTACACCCTCCCTACCTCCCACACCGCTACCTACACCCTCCCTCCCGAGTCCCGCACCGCTACCTACACCCTCCCTTCCTCCCGCACCACTACCTACACCCTCCCTACCTCCCGCACCGCTATCTACACCCTCCCACCAGCGCTGCTCCCTACAACCTTCACTGATCCCTACTGCAATTCCGGGAACCCGGGATTGACCGTTTTTCAATCCCGAATCCCGGGTTTGAAAAAACGGCCCGGGATTGGCCTCCCAACCCCAGAGTGCATACACAGGCGCAGAATCGCTTGCACAGGTGGCCATATTCAGACAGATAGGGGCTCATTTATCAATGTGATAAAAACTCGCTGTGAATGATAAAACTAGTTGCGTATAATAAGCCAATCAGCTCCCAACTGTCATTTGTTCAGCTCCTGTCATGTGGTTGAAAAATGACCATTGTGAGCTGATTGGTTGGAACAACATTTATCATACGCAATGAGTTGTATCATGCAAAATGAGTTTTACCACTCATTGATAAATGGGCCCCATAATCAGCACCTGCCGGCATTTTTGTCACAGTCGTATCAGATGTGACCATGTCAGGAAAACCCCAGATGCAACCACGCCAGAAAATTGGTTAAATTATTATCTTATTTTTTACTTGGATAGATATAAAGAAGTTGTGTCCAAAACACTCACAATTTCCATTAAAGATCTAAAAATAATCCAAACAAAATTCCCATTCGTTAAAACACAGGTACATATATCATTATGGCAGATAAAAAAAAAAAATAATAATAACATTAGCGGAAACAGAAATAAACTAAGAAAATTACCTTATTTTATAACACATTTTCTGAATCCCTATACTTAAAGACAGGCATTGCACTTTTTTTATTAAGCCTTTATTTATTGGCAGCCATAGTCACAAAAGTAAAGGGGGGTACACACGGAGAAATCCGTGCTTAATTTCTAATCAATCTGACTGAAGTGAGGGCCCCCCGTTCCCCACCTCCGCTCAGCACACATCTCTAGGTGTGTACCCCCCTTAACACCCATTCTACTCTCCTTTTTAAAAGCTCCGGAAATCAGCAAATGAGCTAGACAAGAACGAATCATACATGACTTTGTATCAAGTGAAATAGATACTTTGGGGGCCAAGCAATGTACATACACAGATGTGTCTTCATACATCAGCACACCAGGTGGTGTGATAAGTGGAAGGTGATAACGCATCAGCCAATCAGCTCCTAACTGTCATTTTTCCAACCTGTACTGATTGGCTGATGCGTTATCACCTTCCACTTATCACTGCTTTATCACTTCTCCAGGCTTAATACATCTGCCTACAGGTCCCGTGGGACTCTGTTAGCAAAGCAGTGCAACTAGGACACACTAGGAGACTGTACTGATTCATTTGATATGCGACACTTGTATATCTGTGTGTGATTGAGTCTTTGAATCTGTATACAAAGTGCTACAATGTAACAGCCACAGTTCTATTGTGCTCCATAAACAGACTCAGGGCCTGATTCAGAGTTATACAATGTTACACAGGCACAATGAAGCGGCTGTGCAATACCGTACAGCTCATATGCAAATGCAGCAGGAGGCATCTGGTGTAAATATATACGCCTCCTGACTGCTTCCGTGATCCGCTGCTGCGCCTCAAGATGCACCATCGGATCACTCTGCGTGGCCATCGGTCATCTAAGCAACCTTCAGGTTACTCAGATTTCTGTCTCAGGACTACAGCCAAGGTTAGTAAATCTGCGTCGCCAGACAGAGACACTGACCTTGGCACTCCCACAAAACGAATGTGACACACTATTCAATTGTTACTCTTCGTACGAGATCAGCTACTGGCACCAGCAGTTCAACTAGCCCCCTCCGGGGATGGTGAGCTGAAATGCGCAAAAAGCGGCCTATCTGAGCACTCAAATGGGATGTTTTACTGTGGCTAATTGGATATCGCCCTTTGCCAGCAGCTACTGCTCTCTTCTGCTCCAAAAATTCTCAAACAGGTGCTAGTAGACCTGCAGCTGACTCTGAGCATGTGCAGCACATTTGTGAGAACTTCTGTAACAGTGTAGGGAATTATTAGGCAAATTTTATTATTACATTTTTTTAAATAACATGACTATGATTTCTAAATACTTGCTTTGTAATTTTTAGCACTGCATAAACACAATGCATTGAATTAGAAAATACCAGATGGACATACCAAGAAAAGTGAATTGTTTTATTCTTTTAACATGTGATATTTTACACCTGATTTATGAGATCAATATTTTGACGTTTCAAGTTTGTGAGATATGCTAGTGTCATAAGAAATACATTTTACAGTAATCATTCTCAAGACGCCAGTACAATCAACTATCAGACAGAAAAATTTAAAAAAAAGAAAACTGACTTAAAGTCAATAGGCAGCTACTGTAGGTATGAGAAGTGACCTGTTACCATATGTTATACAATACTAAAGCATCACAGAGCGGAGCATCTCCACTAGCTATTAGCCCCACTGAAAAAGAGATCAGGACCACAGAAGACACACACAGAGGGATCTAAATGCAAGGAACATCTGCAAACTCTCTACTGTTGGTCCCCATAGTCACTTGCCCCAATTTGTGTAATCCAGCTTTGCACACACAGTGGATAATTAGGAGGTAGACGCAGTATCAGCCATGGCTGCATCTATTGGCGATCATCCATCTGTGACTTTTTCGCAAATGCCACTACAAATGATATCCCTGGTGAACATCAGTGCATCTCAATGCTGTAATAACGATTGGTGCGTCCTCGGGTGTCACCCTCAGTTGCACCAGTTCTACGGCAGGTGCAGTTTCTCCTTCCAAGTATGGCCTCCTATGTGAGCTATTGAGCACCTGTGTTTTCAACCGCTTTCAACAACATGTCTTCTGTGACATGCCTAGAAGACTGACCATCTCTGTGCAGGCGCTAAGCCACCCCCCACCCCCCCCCCCCCCAGTTACCACCCACAACATTTTCAAAAGACTTCTTAATGCGTCCACCTCTGAATCAGTTCCACAGTTGTGAACCTGCATAATGCACTGTTTCCCAGGCTGTCAATCTAAACAGGTCCTATTACAGCTAATTATATTAGCTAATGCTGCAGGCCCACATCTGCCCTCACCCACTTGGCAATCCTGCTTGATACTCCAGAGCCATTTAATGCCTGTTTCTGTATGCGTAACGGTCTCATTAGTGATGTTAAATAGGCCCCAGTGAGATAAATAGGCCCCAGTGTGTGTGTGTGTATCTGTCGATTGAACAATCTATCTAAGATAGGTAGATATATACAGTAATATAATATACATTTGTACTGATTTGTACTTATCATTGTAAAACTGAGCAGGATAACAGCAGATACAATAGAACCAGGTTACCATATTGAAAATAAAATCATACCTAATTACATGTCATGAAATGTCCTAGATTGTGAATGGTTCACATCAGTAACCAATCACTAAAGATCAAGCCAGACACATTGATGCTAGCAGATGCTATCTGAGTTTGTGAAAGTGAACTTGAGTTTTCGAAAGTGATTTGAATCACTTGAGTTTGTGAAAGTGAACTTGCATCACAAACGTGTGCATCCTAGAAATGGGGGATCCAATTACAAATGCCAATTCGTGAAACTCGCGGTAAGGTTATGCAACTTTTGTACAAAAGCAATCGGAAAAAGGGCATGAAAAAGTGGCAAAATCATTCTGATCCCAAAAAAAGTGGCAACTGAGATAGCAGGACCATATAGAAGGCTGTTATTGGCCATAAGCAAAGTACGAGAGATTTTTAAAAGGCGTAAATGCCTGACACTTTTTATTAATGGTGGAAAAATTATAACCATCAAGTGTTTTTTTAGAAAATTAAAGTCGTTACAGTATTTTGGGGCACAAAAAATGTCTGCAAATTAATTTTTCAGTGTTTTTAAAATGTTGGAAAAAAAACACTTGTTACTCCCATTTGCAAGTACAAGAAACACTTTCACCACCAATACATCACCTCTACACATCATTTGGAATTGGATTGCAAATACAATTTGCAGTGAGAATTTGCCGTAAAAACGTTTAACAGTAGCCACCTTGCACCTAAGTGAATTGACCTCATTGGGTGGTATTTTGTAGATGAGTACTGTTGAGAGCAGATCGTGCAATAGTACATGCTACTTTATTACGGTTCTTATTAAAAACAGGGGATAATATGGGACCAATGAGAGCCATAGTCTGTGCTTGTCTCGAGTTGTTTGTCTCCAGTAGCAACAATACAACTCATTATTTAGCAATGCTGCAGTTTACGAGCTCTGTATATTCCTACTACTAGATTACTATATCTGCATGCTTTGCTGTAAGAGAATAGAAAGACATAACTTATTTGAAAGTTGATATTTGGAACAAACAATAGTTTCACCAACAAATGATTTTCAATTATAACAGTATTTATATATACATATTTTAGAATAAATAACAACAGTGACCAACTTATCTAAACCTGTGGAATAAATCAAAATAAAAAATCCTAACTTTCTTTTCAAGATAAATAAATTAAGAATTTTATAAAAGATTAATGATGGCAATAAAAGATGGGGACTCCTCTGCCCATGGGCCGGTTATTAGTATAATGCGATGTGAGGGTATATCAGGCATTACACTGAGAAGGCAGATGCTACAGAGGTGTGCCACTATGTAACACTGGTTGTACTGGGCAACATTTCGCACAGAGCTACACTTTCCAGAAAATGAAAACCAGCTTTCAATATCATTCTAGGTATTCCATAACACATGGGGAGAAGGGAATCTAAAAAATATATGCCCTAATAATCCTCCACTGATCTATTGTTCCAGTACTTAATTATTTAGGGGCATTGAGCATTGCAGGACCTACAGAATGAAGGGTAAGTGACAAACTGACATGTAAGCGACATTCTGCTTTACTGTATTTCACATCTCATCAAACATCATCCCCAGATTTAAAGAATTAAGCCAAGATGCACTGAGCTCTGGAGAGTGATAAAGTGGAGAGAAATAAAAGTACCAATCAGCTTCTAAATGCCATGTTACAGGCTGTGTTGACAGTTAGGAGCTGAATGACTGGTTGGTAGGTTATCCTTCTTCACTCTAAGCCTAACCCTATGGGTCTAACCCTAACCCTCCCTCCTCAGTCCCTAAACCTAACCTTCCCGGCCCTGCCCCCTTTCTCCTGCCTAAACCTAACCTCCACCCCACCCCCCACTCTCACGGCAGGACGCCAGCGTGTCCCGCTGTCAGGACATTCAGGATGCCAGCTGTTGGTATTGTGATGCCGGCAACCCCTTTCGGCGTCAGTATGTAGACGCCGGGATAGCAACAAAGTGTCTTGCCGCTGTGTTCTTGGCAGTTTACACAACAAATGTCTAGTGTGTGCATACAGTAACATTATCATGCATGGATTTGTGCGCAGTGTTAATTATCTTTGGGTTTGATAGCTTCCATATTAATATTTCAGGTTCAGATCTGCACATTTTCAGTTTATACCACAATAGATGTTGAACAGACATAACTACTGAGGTCCAACTGCTTTCTCCTGCAACCCCCTGCTATTGGGGAGACATTACACAAAGGCTGCAGACAGTAGTAAGTAGGCTTCACGTGCGCATTCATTAATGTGTGTTGAGTTCCTGTCAGCAAATCAATGCAGACTCTCTTCAACATTAGATATAAAAGTGGTACGTTTGTTTACTAAAACTCGGGAAAACATATATTTCTAGGAAGCCAGAGACAGCTGTGCATATCATTTAACAAGACCTGACTGCTGAGTAACCACAAGCATATTGGCACTGCAAAAGCATTTTAGAATATTGATTATGTCAATAAATATCACAGTATGGGAGTGATCACCTACAGGCATATATTTCCACCTCTAATCCATTTCTATTTAGAACGATTAAGGGCATCATTCTGTTTTGCACTCATGGAGTTGAGCGATATTTTGCTACTGCATGTGCAAATAAAAACCTAAAAACCTTTGCAGCATATGTGTGCCAATATCAGTCGAGACTGAATGCGATTGACATCAGCCATGTGAAATTGCAACTTTTTGAAAAAACAAAAACGGTACTTTACTAAAGTACCGTGTTTGTGAGATTCAAGTTTTCCAATGTCAATGTAATTCCCATTGCAGGGCAGTGTTTTATGGGAGAGTTTAGTAAAACACTGTTGAACATTACATAATGAGGCCAAGACGGATTAGTGAGATCCGTGCAGGGCTTCATTGTGTAAAGTATTTAAATAGTTAAAAATAAAAATTGTGTGAGGTCCCCTCTCCTGAATATAACCAGCCCCGGTCTCTTTGAGCCGGCAATGCTTGTTAAAATAACGGGGATTCCCAGTATTTTAAAAACCAGCACCAGGTTCCGCTAGTATAGAAGATAATGCCACAGCCGGGGGACACATTTACACAGGTCCCTGCAGATGTGGCATTAATTCCCCCCCCAACTAGTCAGCCCTGGCTGGGGTTCACGGCTGGAGTGGGGACCCCCCCACTAAAAGGGTCCCCACCAAAGAGCCACAGCTGAAGCACGAGTCTGTACTCGCCAGCCATTGGAAGTGGGTGATGGGCTGATAGCCTTTAAGAATAAATATTGTATCGTAAATTAAAACTCCCACCTTAGTAAATTTACCCCTTAATCACTCACATTGGAGGTCATACTCAAGACAGAAAATAGGGCTGGTGAAAATGTTGATGGTGCAACTGATGATAGCGCATCGCACAAAGCTGGCAATTAAGCCTTTGCACATTCAGACACACACTTGTACCCCAGGGGAAGTGCTGATACTGGCATTAGCATATAGTTGCAGACACAACTACGGCAAATGGCACTAACGTGGTCACAGCAGTGTGCGACTCATAGTCAGGCCCTAGGAACACACATTCTACACTTTCAGAGAGGGTGTTATTTTACAAACAGCCATTACAAGTTTATGAGCTGCAAATCTTTAATGCCACCCTACTAGAGAATACCAATGAACACAATTTATTTTAAGCTTCCAGATTCGTTTGGACGCCAATGTCAGCAACTTCCTGTCCTCTCTACATGCTATAATGTGTACAGATTATATAGGTCTATACATTCCTCTACTGACTTATGGCAGAGTATCTATGGTCCTTCAATTCAATTCATTTGGAAAAGCCAGAGATACTATGCATTTTCATGATATATGGTGTCTGCAGCAGTGTGCAGTAATCAACGTTTATTTTCCTTTTATGACATTTACCCTTTTATTGCATTTAAGTGATAAACAAAACATAAGTTTGTTGATGTTACCTGTACTGCTTACAATACATGTGCCTATTTGCATTGTAAACCCAATATGGAAGCCATGTAAGCAGGATTACAGATGGTAACAAAATTAGGGTGATTCCGCACCAGTCAATAAATAATTAAGGATAATTTTAAAGGAACCCAGATAGAAGATCAAAGGGGACTCCCCTTAATAATATCAAGTTGGTGGTGCACCCTAAAGGTGTGTACACACGGTGCGATTTTTCTTATATCATATCGCACCGTGTGTATAGTCCTTGCGATGCCGATGCGCGGTCCCGCGGGATCGGCATCGCAAGTAAAAATAGACTGTGCAGGCATCCCAACATTGACTATCTCGGTGGGGCCGGACTCTGGTCACGTCGAATAGTCAATGCATCGCACCGTGTGTACACACCATAAGTCAATTAGTATGGCTATTCACACAAAAAAAGAAAGAAAGAAGGGGGTCATTCTGAGTTGATCGTTCGCTAGCTACTTTTAGCAGCCGTGCAAACGCATAGTCGCCGCCCAAGTGTGCGAACGTGTGTGCAGCCGAGCGGGACGAAAACTTTTTTTGCAGTTTCTGAGTAGCTCTGGACTTACTCAGCCCTTCCGATCACTTCAGTCTTTTTGGTCCCGGAATTGACATCAGACACCCGCATTGAAAACGCCTGGACACGCCTGCGTTTTTCCAAACACTCCCTGAAAACGGTCAGTTGACACCCACAAAACACACTCTTCCTGTCAATCTACTTGCGATCGGCTGTGCGAATGGATCCTATGTTAAATCCATCGCCCAGCTACGATCCGCTTTGTACCCATACAACGCGCCTGCGCATTGCGGTGCATACGCATGCACAGTAGTAACCTGTTCGCTACGCTGCAAAAAATGGCAGCGAGCGATCAACTCGGAATGACCCCCCAAGACTCTTGTGTGTGCACTCTTGGAAGTTTCACATAAAAGTCAGAATTAGCAAAAGATTAAAATGTACACTTTTAATGGGTATTAGTAAAATTACAGATTTACAGATGGAGCAAGCTATACTGTAGTATTAGCAAATCCAGCTACATTAATTATGCTAATGCACTCTGATACATTTTCCATCTAAATGAATGTGTCTTTTCTAGTTACAAAAGTTGTAAACACGTTGGGCCTGTAAGATGCAGGTGCAGACGCTATTCTGGCAAGTTAGCCCATGTTTTGAAACTGTCAATAATTAAAAAGGCAAAACCTGATTGCTTTTGCCTTTTAAATTATTGCTGCTTTAAAAATACAGACAAGCATGCTGGTAATGCGCCCGTTATTGCATCTTGCAGGCTATTAGCTAAGGCTCCTCATGTTTTCATAGGATGCATTATTGCACAGGTTCTCAAACTCGGTCCTCAGGACACCACACAATGCATGTTTTGCAGGTCTCCTCACAGAATCACAAGTGAAATAATTAGCTCCACCTGTGGACTTTTTAAAATGTGTCAGTGAGTAATTAATACACCTGTGCACCTGCTGGGTTACCTGCAAAACATGCACTGTGTGTGCCCCCGAGGACCGAGTTTGAGAACCACTGCATTATTGCATAGGTTCTCGGGACCCCACACAGTTCATGTTTTTCTGGTCTCCTCACAGAATCGCAAGTGAAATGATTAGCTCCACCTGTGGATCTTTTAAAATGTGTCAGTGAGTAACAACTACACACGTACACCTGCTAGGTGACCTGGAAAACATGAACTTTTGGGGGTCCTTGAGGACAGAGTTTGAGAACCTATGCATTATGGGTATAAAAGACAAATAAAATCATTGGTGCCGCTCTTGAGGAGATGCTAAATGAAATAATCTACATTCAGTATGTGGACAGGCCAGGTATGTGTTTCAAAATACCAGACTGTAGTACATATAACTACATCTGTTTAACTATTAGTAAATGTGTAGCTATGAGTCTTGACCAGAGGCTGGAAAGGCAAGCTAGGACTTGTAGTTCTCCAAAAGCTGTCTATCTGTGGCATTAATAACACTTTTACATAGCCGCAGTCTGCTGTATATTCAGGAAATGCAGCTACTAGGAGGTTTACACAAAACCCATTTCTGTCACAAGCAGATGAAAGAACCAAGCGCTTAGTTGTTTCATGTATGGTTTAGGCAGTTAAATGCTAGACCACAAATGCATAAACACCCAAGCCTGCCAAAGCAACACTCAGGAAGGTTTATTGTTACAAGAAAAAAGGATTTGTGTGTCCAAGGTATTTACTATAGCTACAAAGGGAGGACATTTACCCATCAGGGGATCAACAGTTTGGGCAGGCGATACAAGTAAAATAATTACAATTAATGGCAAGAGCAACACATGTATCCTCTTACTATCTTTTACTGTGGACCACTAAACACACTATAATATAATTGGTGACATGACTTAAGAAAATGTTAAGAAATATAGGTAGACGTATCAAAACTTAGAGAAAGATAAAATGGACAGAGATAAAGAGACCTATTTATTATCATTATTTTTACTAAAATAATGTGAAAAAGGGTGTTTTTATACCCTTTTTACATTATTTTAGTATCACTTAAATGTACTAAAGGGCTTTTGGAGCAGTATTCATGAAAAATACAGCCTGCAAAATGGTACTTTATTTCTCTCCACTTCTCCATATCTCTTTTAAAGGTTTGATACATTTCCACAAAGACACAAACTGCAGAATGGACTCAGATTTCACTTTACATTATGATTCGATGAAACATTTATTATGAATTCGGATTAAGGGCATACTTGCCCACTCTCCCAAATTTGGAGAGAGCATCCCGGCTCCCAAGAAAAGTGAGCAACTTTCCCACACACAACTCGCCGTCAGCCACCACTTCTTAGGTGCTGTGGGCGCAGCAAGTGGCTTGATCATGTGATTCCCACAACTACATGATTTGTGGCAATCCGCTCATCTTTGAATAGGCTGCAATTCCATCTACCTACCTACCGCATACCTTAGTTTGAACGCTTCAGTGCCGTCCAGTTACAACCGTTTAGCCGGAAATGGAGATCCAGCTGACTTCTGTGCTACTTTACACAGCACACAGATTCGCTGAGATGCGTATGACCACTTCTCCGGCCTTGGCACAGGTGCGGAATGAAAAATAGTTCTTTATGTACTCATTAATTCAAATTACACAAATTTTACTAGTATCACTATGCTCAATGGTAAAGGATATGGACAGTAATAAGAAATGAAAGACACTATTTTGCATTAATATATATTGATGCTGTGCATGATTGAACAGAATAATATACATGAAAAACTTGAATATTTATGCTTTCCCCTATAGCAGGTAAGAGAGGTGTTTTTACATTCAACAGTCACTGACAACTTAGCACACTTACATCATTTGGATTGGTTGATTCATACAGTTTATGGGGAGTATATTGCGCTGCCCGGCAGCCAAACACGATTGCATGCACCATCAGAAACATGATTCCGGCAAACATGGGAGCTAAGTAAATTACCGGAATATTTTTACAAAAATACACCTGTGTACGATCGTAACCACCCAGTTAGAACTCGGGCAAACATACCAGAAGCGCAATTCTTAGTAAATTTACCCCCTAAGGACTTTATATTTGTGTTTACATCTTTTTGGAAACTAAGTATGCTTTAAAAACTAAAACAAAAAACTGCACATATACAACTGGCATGAGAAAGTAAGGAATAAATGGAAATATTCAAATATTCACCATTATAATAATGTTTATGGTGCCAACGGGATATAGTTATATGACCAGCGGTCTCTCCCTACATCCCGAAGCCTCACAAACCCGACAGTTGGCATGCCGACTAAAAGGGACTATTCCCACTTGTGAGTGTCCACGACACCCATAGAGTGGGAATAGAACCTGTGGCGAGCGTAGTTCGAAACCGAGCCCGCAAGGGCCTTCGTTACGCTCGCCCCCCGTCGACATTCACCACCAGTAAAACATACCCAACCCGATGCCAAGGGATCATTCACACATATCTGATATTTGCAGGACCTTTCATGCATAGAATAAAATAAGGTAAATTGAGCCTTTTCCACCACTGCACTCTAAAATGTTACTGCTGAATTTACAATCTAATAAATGAACACAACCTACTTTTCCAGCAGTTATGTGTAAATGAAACCACTACAGTCCTGTGTATGAGAAATCATACAGTTCTGGCTGTAGAGAACAAAATTTAAATATTTTACATTTGAGAAAAATACATTGCAAGAATATGTTTCCAGAACTTAAAGATGATGCATTCAGGAATGAAAGCACAAGGAAGCAAAGCCTCTGGGATTTTGCTGGAAGAAGATGCAGAATATCGCTGAGTGCATGGCATTGATTGTTAGTGGAATTACAAGAACACTTGAAGCAAAAATGATGTATGCTTTACTTTATTGATGTCAAAGTGTGTATCGTACACTGTTTTTGGGAAAATGGTAAAAAGATCTCACAAAGAGAAGCATTTAGGGGGGAATTCAATTAGCCACAATGTTTTCTCATGGCTAATTGATTCCCCCTGCCTATTGAATTATCCCTGATAATACGGCGTGAGCCGCGGCTTATCAGGAATTATGTTTTTCCTGCCCCAGCCAAAAACTGGACTGTTTTTCATGAAAACACACAAGTTTCACTGAACCTGTTTGTTTTCGGGAGAGAATGTATTTTTATTCGGGTGAACAAATTGTATAGCTCGGGGGAAAAAATACAGGATAAACATCGGGAAACATCTAATTGAATTCCACCTTAGTAACTGTTACTCCAAAAAATAAATACATTTATTTACTGGTCAGTGAAGAGTTGTGTTAGTTGTCATGAACAATGAAGAAGAACTAGTTTCCACATGTAGAATATACTATGCAAAAATATAGTAAAGGGTCATTTATCATACAATGTAACAATAAAATATATCTTTAACAGAAATCTTCCCACCTTTTGGATATATTAAGCAAAAGTCATTAACACAAAACAACCCACTACTGCTAGGATTATTTTCACATGATATATACTATGAAGGAAATGCACCCGGTGCTGTGAAATTCTTTTTATATATACTGTATATGTAAGATCATCTGAATTTCCAACTCCTGTGCATGGTGTCAATACGAAGAGCTATTTTTGCCAACAGTGTTGACAATGAGAAGAGGAATAATTGTCTAATTCTGAACAAAAAAAAACTTTCTAATCAGCCAGAAGTGGCACTTTAGAGGCCTTACTATTGAGAAAAGTAACCTAATAACATATCGTCGCCTAATAGTATCACATGTGGGGTTATTCTGTAAAATGTTGCCATATACCAAAGTTGTGCCACAGTGGTGAGCAGCCATTTAGATTTCAAACCGATTGCTTGCGATGGGCCATAACAATATATTTAATGTACAGCAGATTTCATAAGTACTCCGTGTTTGTACACATCAAGGTATGCAGTCACAGTCATTGCTGTTATCCCACTTCACAGCTGACTAACAAACAGATTGAACAGAAATCCGGGTACACACTAGACGATAAGCTCCATGAGCGATATCGTCAGTGTTTCCCCTTGAACTCCCGGCCAAACGAGGTAGTGAGTACACACGGAACGATATCGCTAACGATATCGTTCAGTAATGTCATCCTACCTCCTTGCTGTACATGCATCGTCTTCGACATAGTCAAAATTGACCTGCATGTGCAGATGACAGAGGGCCTCGTTAACGACCCGCAGGAGCGCACATCGTTAATGAAATTTGCGTACATTCTGGGCGATATTACAAACGATATGGCTCAAAAGGGGGAAATAAGCGATATTGTTTAAAATATCACATAGTGTGTACCCAGCAAGACACTGTTAGGCGCCGAGGGTCCGCTCGTCAGTGCGGCCGGCGCCTAGCAACGGGGACGCCACTGTCGGATCGTGTTCCCCGTTGCTGGGTCTAAGTTTATATCATCACTGGTTTCCTGGCTGTGTAGCATGCAGCTGCACGGCATGTTGTAATTATCACTCATCTGTTTCCCTGGCCATGCAGCTTGTCAGCTGCATGGCATTTAATCCAATCAGCCTCCAAACAGCTGATTGGAAGACTCTCTGTTAAAAGCACTCCCAGGACTCCTCACAGACGCCGGTGATAGCTTCCTGTTTGCCTGATTCTGCTGCAGAGAGAGTTCCCAGTCCCGGTCTGTTCGTTTGTTCCTGTTCTCAGTGATCCAGTACTCGGAAGTTACCATCTGTTCCTGGAGTCTGACCGAGCACCTTTAACATCTGGTGGTGTTCGTGAGTCGCGGCGCAGCCGTGTGTTGCGGCTTGTCCGCTACTATTTATTATTGTGTTTATTTTGAGTTCTGGAGCTTTGCGGAGGATTCCGCTTCCACAAGATCCACTCTGGTGTCCAGCGGTGCCGGATAGGAGTGTCGGATCCGTGGATCATTGGTTGTTCTTTTTCCCTGGCGGCTAGTCCGCACATACCTTTTTATTTAGTTAAGTTAGCTTGTAACCCCTGGCTTGGTTGCTTAGTCAGAGGGCCCCTTGTTATCTCCCTGTCTCGGACTTCCCCTTGTCTCCCATTAAGACCTGCGGGGGCATCGGGGTTGGGCAGACATAATCCGCCCTTCGAACGCGGCTGCCATGGGCTCAAGCAACCATAGTCTCGCAGGGGATTTCTGATAACACGGGCGAGACAACGGAGTTAGGGCGCCAGGGGTTACTAGGCTCTCCAGCTCCCACAACCTGTATTTCATTCCTGTACTCAGATCTCTGCCATAAGATCTTCTCCAGTCTGGAGTACAGGAATCGTAACATTATCACCGGCCAGACAAAAGAAAAAATTTCAACAGGAGTTAATTTTTTCACTTATCCAGTAGGGAGAATTTTGTCGGCCTCATGAATCCCACCGGTGTTGGGCCAAATCCTGGCCAGTTTTTGGTTAGTCAGATTCAGGAACTTACCCAGATGGTTCAGGATCTGTCCCTCCGGGTGAGCTCACAGGAAGATCTGTTACGGACTTCCCCGAGGGTCATCCCTGAACCAAAAATGCATCTGCCTGACCGTTTTTCTGGGGATAGAAAACAGTTTTTTAATTTTAAAGAGTCTTGTAAACTGTATTTTCGTTTAAGACCAGTTTCCTCAGGTACGGAGGCTCAGCGGGTTGGAATTATAATTTCTCTGCTTCAGGGGGATCCTCAGACCTGGGCTTTTGGTTTAAAGACAGACGATCCGGCCTTATCGTCTGTAGACGCTTTTTTGAAATCTTTAGGGCTATTGTATGATGACCCTGATAGAGAGGCATCCGCAGAAAGTCAGTTGCATGCTCTAAGACAGGGTAGGAATCCTGCAGAGAATTATTGTACGGAGTTTCGCCGTTGGTCGAACGACTGTGGCTGGAATGATCCTGCCCTGCGCAGTCAGTTTCGCCTCGGCTTATCTGAATCTATAAAAGACAGCCTCCTTCAGTATCCCGCTCCTGAGAACCTTGATAAACTCATGGAGCTCTCTATTAAAATAGATCGTCGGCTCAGAGAGCGGAGGACTGAGAAAGGGGCATCTGTAGTTTCTTTTCCCTGTGTTTCTTCCGTTCCGATAGACATGGAGGAGCCTATGCAGATTGGTCTCTCCAAATTGTCTCCGGAAGAAAGAACCAGGAGGCAAAATTCTGGTCTGTGTTTGTACTGCGGAGGTAAGGGACATTTTGCCCGTAGTTGCCCAAACAAGTCGGGAAACTTCCTGACCAAGTGAATAGTGAGGGGGTTCACTTTGGTCTACAGCTCATCTCCTCAAATAATTCACTATTGGTTCCTGCTAAAGTTTCTTATGACAGCCTCTGTTCCTCGGTCTCTGCTTTTGTGGACAGTGGAGCTGCAGGAAACTTTATGGACTTAACATGGGCCAAGGCCTTAGGTATTCCTCAGTTAACCTTAAGTAGGTGTATCACCATGCATGGTTTAGATGGGAGTCCCTTATCCAATGGGGTTATTTCTCTATGTACACCTCCTGTTTTGCTCTCGGTGGGAGCTCTACATTCTGAAAAGATTGAGTTTTTTCTTACCCATTGTCCAGCAGTTCCTGTGGTTCTGGGTCACCCTTGGCTGGCCTTTCATAATCCCATCATAGATTGGCAGTCTGGGGAGATTCTACAATGGAGTACCATCTGTGATAAAGAATGTATTACACTTCCTATCCGAGTAGCTGCTGCCAGGTCCGCACATATTCCTGGAGAGTACCAAGATTTTTTGGATGTGTTTTCCAAGGGCAATGCGGATATTTTGCCTCCCCATAGGCCTTATGATTGTACCATTGAGTTAATTCCTGGTGCCACGTTGCCTAAAGGAAGGTTATATGCATTGTCTGGTCCTGAAACTGTGGCCATGAATGAGTATGTGAAAGAAAGTCTTGAGAAAGGGTTTATCAGGCCATCTAAATCCCCTTTAAGTGCAGGTTTTTTCTTCGTAGAGAAGAAGGATGGTTCCCTCAGACCCTGCATTGACTTTCGAGCCCTGAATTAAATCTCAGTAAAGAATACTTACCCTCTGCCTCTGATCTCTGTCCTCTTTGATCAGCTACGTTCGGCTGTTATTTTTTCCAAGATTGACCTGAGAGGAGCATATAATCTCATTAGAATCAGATCGGGGGATGAGTGGAAAACGGCATTCAGTACTCAATCAGGTCACTATGAGTATCTGGTCATGCCTTTCGGCCTATCTAACGCTCCGGCAGTCTTTCAGGATCTCATAAATGATGTGCTCCGTGAGTTTCTGGGAAGATTCGTTGTGGTCTATTTAGACGACATTTTGATTTATTCTGACTCTATAGAACAACATGTTACCCAGGTGCGTCAGGTACTTAAGAAATTACGTGAAAATCACTTGTATGCCAAACCGGAGAAGTGTGAATTTCACGTCACGGAGGTATCCTTTTTAGGGTACATTATTTCCCCTCGGGGATTCCGAATGGAACCTAAGAAGCTCCAAGCCATCCTGAGTTGGGCGCAACCCACCAACTTAAAAGCAATTCAGCGCTTTTTAGGGTTTGCGAACTACTACAGAAGGTTTATTCACTCTTTCTCTGACATAGTTGCTCCCATTGTGGCACTCACTAAGAAGGGAGCAGATCCTACCAATTGGTCATGTGAAGCTAAAGTATCTTTTCAGGCCTTGAAACAAGCCTTTGTCTCAGCCCCTGTCCTTAGACATCCCAACCCAGAATTGCCTTTCATCGTTGAGGTAGATGCCTCGGAGGTTGGTGTAGGGGCTATCCTTTCTCAGAAGGATCCAGATTCCCTTGAGTTACATCCTTGTGCCTTTATGTCCAGGAAATTCTCATCTGCTGAATCCAACTACGATGTTGGTAATCGGGAGTTGCTGGCTATTAAATGGGCTTTTGAGGAGTGGAGACATTGGCTTGAAGGAGCGACCCATACCATTTCTGTTTTGACAGATCACAAAAATCTTCAATACATTGAATCAGCTAAGCGACTGAATGCCTGACAGGCTCGTTGGGCTTTATTTTTCACTCGTTTCAAATTCATTATCACCTTCAGACCTGGTTCCAAGAATACCAAGGCAGATGCCCTCTCACGCAGTTTTCTTCCCGCTCAAGACAACAGTCCTGTTACTCTCATACTTCCGCCTTCAGTCATTCAGGCAGGTCTCACACAGGATGTTTTTTCTCAATTGAAGCTGCTTCAACATCAAGCTCCGGGAAATACTCCTGCTGGTCGTCTTTTTGTTCCTGAGTTTTTGAGAGCAACTGTTTTGGAGGAATTTCATGATAGCAAAGTTGCAGGGCATCTGGGAGTCGCTAAAACTTTTGAATTGGTATCCCGCTCAGTGTGGTGGCCTGGTCTTTCTAAAGACATTAAAGAGTTTGTTTTTTCGTGTCAGGTCTGTGCACAGCATAAAGTTCCCCGTTCTTTGCCTATTGGTCAACTTATGCCATTGAATGTTCCTCTTAGACCATGGTCGCATATCTCCATGGATTTTGTGGTGGATCTCCCTCTGTCAGCTGGATGCACAGTCATATGGGTGGTAGTGGACCGTTTTAGTAAGATGGCTCATTTTATTGGTCTTCCCAGATTGCCATCTGCCCAGGGATTGGCAGTCTTGTTCCTCCGTCATGTTTTCAGACTCCATGGGTTACCCACTGATATTGTTTCTGACAGGGGTCCACAATTCATTGCACAGTTTTGGAAGTCTTTTTGTGCTTCGTTAAAAATGAAATTATCATTAACCTCCGGTTATCATCCACAATCAAATGGACAGACTGAGCGAGTGAACCAATCCTTAAAACAATATTTGCGTTTGTACTCGGCCAAACTCCAAAATGACTGGTCTGAGTTTCTTCCATTGGCAGAGTTTGCTTATAATAATGCCTGTCATTCCTCCACCAATGTGTCTCCATTTTTTGCAGTTTTTGGTTTCCACCCCAGAGCTAATTCATTTTTCCAACATTCCTCTGTCTCCTCTCTGGCCCTGACCTCTCATCTTAAACTTATTTGGAAAAAAGTGCACATAGCTCTCAGAAAAGCAGCTTTCAAGGAAAAAGATTTTTCGGACAGGTTCCGGCGGCCGTGCACTTTTAGAGTAGGAGACAGGGTGTGGCTGTCGACTCGCAATATCAAACTTCGACAAACCTCAGCCAGATTGGGTCCTAGATTTATTGGACCATTTCTCATTATCAAAAAAGTCAGTCCAGTTGCTTTCCGGTTACAGCTACCAAAAACGTTACGAATCGGAAATACCTTCCATTGCTCTTTGCTCAAACCATATGTTTCATCTAGCAGATTTCCTCGTAAAAAACCTCAGGGGAGATCACCAGTTAATGTACAGGGTCAGCAGGAGTTCGTGGTTGAGAAGGTTCTCGATTCCAAGCTGTCCCGGGGTCGGCTTTATTTTTTGGTGCATTGGAAAGGTTATGGTCCTGAGGAAAGGTCGTGGGTCCTAGATGAGGACCTTCATGCCCCAAGGCTCAAAAGGGCATTTTTTCAAGAATTTCCTCAGAAACCCGGATTTAGGGGTTCCTTGACCCCTCCTCAAGGGGGGGGGTACTGTTAGGCGCCGAGGGTCCGATCGTCAGTGCGGCCGGCGCCTAGCAACGGGGACGCCACTGTCGGATCGTGTTCCCCGTTGCTGGGTCTAAGTTTATATCATCACTGGTTTCCTGGCTGTGTAGCATGCAGCTGCACGGCATGTTGTAATTATCACTCATCTGTTTCCCTGGCCATGCAGCTTGTCAGCTGCATGGCATTTAATCCAATCAGCCTCCAAACAGCTGATTGGAAGACTCTCTGTTAAAAGCACTCCCAGGACTCCTCACAGACGCCGGTGATAGCTTCCTGTTTGCCTGATTCTGCTGCAGAGAGAGTTCCCAGTCCCGGTCTGTTCGTTTGTTCCTGTTCTCAGTGATCCAGTACTCGGAAGTTACCATCTGTTCCTGGAGTCTGACCGAGCACCTTTAACATCTGGTGGTGTTCGTGAGTCGCGGCGCAGCCGTGTGTTGCGGCTTGTCCGCTACTATTTATTATTGTGTTTATTTTGAGTTCTGGAGCTTTGCGGAGGATTCCGCTTCCACAAGATCCACTCTGGTGTCCAGCGGTGCCGGATAGGAGTGTCGGATCCGTGGATCATTGGTTGTTCTTTTTCCCTGGCGGCTAGTCCGCACATACCTTTTTATTTAGTTAAGTTAGCTTGTAACCCCTGGCTTGGTTGCTTAGTCAGAGGGCCCCTTGTTATCTCCCTGTCTCGGACTTCCCCTTGTCTCCCATTAAGACCTGCGGGGGCATCGGGGTTGGGCAGACATAATCCGCCCTTCGAACGCGGCTGCCATGGGCTCAAGCAACCATAGTCTCGCAGGGGATTTCTGATAACACGGGCGAGACAACGGAGTTAGGGCGCCAGGGGTTACTAGGCTCTCCAGCTCCCACAACCTGTATTTCATTCCTGTACTCAGATCTCTGCCATAAGATCTTCTCCAGTCTGGAGTACAGGAATCGTAACAGACACATTGCTTAGATCCAGTAGGATATGTATACCATTATCTTCAGAATTAATTGCTAAAAATTTTTTTACAAAAAATAGTTATATATAAATGAAAACGTATTATATTGCTATTTTACTGGAAAAAGACACAATGTAATTTTA
Organism: Pseudophryne corroboree; assembly: GCF_028390025.1. Classification (NCBI taxonomy): domain Eukaryota; kingdom Metazoa; phylum Chordata; class Amphibia; order Anura; family Myobatrachidae; genus Pseudophryne; species Pseudophryne corroboree. The sequence continues at coordinate 495,177,453 of NC_086447.1, forward strand.
ATATTTGCTGGTTTGTTCTGGCCACCTTCTCTTGTATGTTGCCATCTACAGTGCCTTGCTAAAGTATTCACCCCCTTGGCTTTTTACCTATTTTGTTACATTACAACCTGTAATTTAATTTTTTTTTTTATCTGAATTTTATGTGATGGATATGCACAAAATAGACTAAGTTGGTGACGTGAAATGAGAAAAATGTATATAAAAATAATTTTTTGCATATGTTTTCACCCTCTTTGTTATGAAGCCCCTCAAAAGTTCTGGTGCAACCAATTACCTTCAGAAGTCACATAATTAGCGAAATGAAGTCCCCCTGTGTGCAATCTAAGTGTCACATGATCTGTCAGTATAAACACACCTTTTCTGAAAGGCCCCAGAGGCTGCAACACCACTAAGCAAGAGGCATCACACCATGAAGACCAAGGAGCTCTCCAAACAAGTCAGGGACAAAGCTGTTGAGAAGTACAAGTCAGGGTTGGGTTATATAAAAATATCCAAATTTTTGATGATCCCCTGGAGCACCATCAAATCCATCATCTTCAAATGGAAAGAACATGGTACCACAACAATCCTGCCAAGAGAGAGCCGGCCACCAAAAATGACAGACCAGGCAAGGAGGGCATTATTCAGAGAGGCATCACGGAGACTAAAGGTAGCCCTGAAGGAGCTGCAGAGTTCCACAGCAGAAACTGGTGTATCTGCGCATGTGACCACAATAAGCAGTACACTCCATAGAGCTGGGCTTTATGGAAGAATGGTCAGAAAAAAAGCCATTACTTAGTGTTAAAAATAAGAAGGCACATTTTGAGTTTGCCAAAAGGCATGTGGACGACTCCCCAAATGTATGGAGGAAGGTGCTCCGGTCAGACGAGACTAAAATTTAACTTATCGGCCACCAAGGAAAACGCTATGTCTGGCGCAAACCCAACACATCCCATCACCCCAAGAACACCATCCCCACAGTGAAACATGGTGGTGGCAGCATCATGCTGTGGGGATGTTTTCAGCAGCAAGGACTGGTAAACTGTTTTGAGTCGAGGGAAAGATGGATGGTGCTAAATACAGGGATATTCTTGAGCAAAACCTGTTGCAGTCTGCCTGTGATTTGAGACTGGGACGGAGGTTCACCTTCCAGCAGGACAATGACCCGAAGCATACTGCTAAAGCAACACTCGAGTGATTTAAGGGGAAACATTTAAATGTGTTGGAATGGCCTAGTCAAAGCCCAGGTCTCAATCCAATTGAGAATCTGTGGTCAGACTTGAAGATTGCTATTCACAAGCGGAAACCATCCAACATGAAGGAGCTGGAGCAGTTTAGCCTTGAGGAATGGGCAAAAATCCCAGTGGCAAGCTGTGGCAAGCTCATAGACACTTATCCAAAGCGACTTGCAGCTGTAATTGCCGCAAAAGATGGTGCTACAAAGTACTGACTTTAGGGGGGTGAATAGTTATGCACGCTGAAGTTTTCTGTTATTTTGTTATATTTGTTGTTTGCTTCACAATAACAAAAAAACATCTTCAAAGTTGTAGGCATGTTCTGTGAATGAAGTGATGCGAACCTTCAAACATTCCATTTTAATTCTAGGTGAGAGGCAACAAAACATGAAAAAATGCAAAGGGGGGGTGAATACTTTAGCAAGGCACTGTATGTAGAGCATCTATGTAGAGTTAAAAAAAAAAAAAGGTTAAAAAAGAGAAAAGAAAAGAAAAAAAAATCGCAACAACAATGACATCTTCAGGTTCACTAAATTGTACCTAGTATAAGGTGATACCTATTCCAGCTAGCTTAGGACTTTATAGTGACTCTGCACAATTTGTAGACCTCTGAACTTGGCCTTGTCCCCTTATTACCATAGCATACTGCCATACTCTAAATACTGTTTACCTATCTGCTACTATTTTGTCACACCACCAGGCTGTTGTATTGTCATCACACATGAATAAAACGAACAGAATGGCTTTGGGAGGCAATAAGAGATAATAGGACACAGGGCCTGATTAGGAGATGGACGGAAGTGCAATGCTGCATGCAAGCAGAATTGTTTTCCTTACAATCTGAAGGAGGGACATGCAGGAGATGTCTCAGTAGAAGAGATGCCTCCTGCATGTAGCTGCAATCCCAGCACTGCGACGTTCGTTGCAAGCTGAGATCGATGGTTGCGATGCTCCACGCAGATGGTCAGCTGAGTAAGCCTACTCAGCTGACCGACGGAGGCAGGGACTGCGAGGCAAGGAAGTCTGCGCTGTAACACACAGTCCCCTGATTCTCCCATCCCAGAAAATGGGAAGGGACACACCCCATTTCTAGGAACGCAGGCCTCCCCAGCCCTCTCTCCACCCCCTCAACGCCACTACCTGTCAATCAGGCAATGCAATGGAAGTGCAAGGGTGATCGCAAGGCCCATTTTGTGAATGCGCAGAACGGATCTTGCACAGCCGCAGATTCCAGATAATCTGCGTGCGGACACAGACCTGTGGTCCAGTCTGAATCAAGGCCAGAGACAACATATAGCTCTGTATGAAAAAGTGTGAAAGTTCCTAGAACACGAAAATTATTGAACATTCATGTTATCCTGATTACAACAGACAAATAGGAAAACAGTGTTAGTGTAACATTTTTAAGAGAATGAGCATTATTTCTGTGAGCTCTGCAAAACGCTAATTAACTATGTGTTTGCACATGTCATTAATATGATATATGCACAAACACATCAGTGGTAAAAGTGGATACTGGATTGTGCCCAGCCTCATTACATTATCCCCCATTATTCTCCTTACAGTACCATCAGTGAGTAAAGCATTTAGTTATTTAGGAGGAACTTTCTTCTGCATAGTGGATATCCTTCACATGTGGTGATGCTGTTGAAATTACTCGCTCTGGTATTTCTGCCACTTAAATAAACACTGCAGACTTGGTTGCTACACCTAAAACTAAATAAGCCACCTGACATTCTGGAGACGTTTTCCTTTGACATGCCAAAACCAATAAGGGAGGCATTCCTGTACTGCATCACTGCCACAAGCAGCTGTAATGTACTGACTCTACCCCTTGTGCAAGTACTGAATCTATCCTCTCCAAGGGGTATATTTACTAAGGGTCGATGTTCATAAATTTATCGATTTCAAATCAATCTACATCGATGTTGGGTTTCCAGGGCTAAAACACACATTTACTAAAAACATTTTATTTTTTATACATTTTTAAATGTTAGTAAATGTGTGTTAGCCCTGGAAACCATAGATCGATGTAGACCGATTTCATCTTTTTGAAATCAATAACAGTGACCTTTAATAAATATACTAGTAGGAGATCAGGGTAGGGGTGCCCTATCCTAGGGTAGATGGGCACCGCCAAACACACAGCAACCAGGAAAACAGCACACCAGTGCAGGGTTTTCACGCAATCTAGCCGTGGCTAGTTTTATTGTGCAGTACATAAAACAAAACATAAAAATAAATGCTAGCCCATCTGGGCACTAACTAAACATAATAGAGTCCCTCTCTCAGGGTGGCAGATCCTGTTGAAACTACCAAAAATACAGACATATGCACAGTAGTAAGTCAGTAGTAAGGGCCTAATTCAGCATGAATCGCTATTCTGAGAAATTGCAGTTGTCTGCGAGTAGAAATGCTCCGCCCCGACAGAAAGAAACAAACGCCCCGGGCAAAATTGTGAATGCCTCACAGATCGCTATCCACTCACAGATGCATACGCAATTCCCAGAACATCTAATAAAACTTTGCTGCCTGAGCAAATGTGAGTAAGTCTGAGGCTGCCACTAATCTGCGGCTGAGACGGCCTGGAAGTGGTCTGCGTTTATGTCAGAGACCCTCCCCAAAAACACCTGTTCATGCCTGTGGGGTTTTTTTTTTTTTACACACCCAGAAAACATCCAGTTTCCGCCCAGAAATGCCGGCTTCCTGTCACTCAAACATTGTGATAACGATCTGTACGCATTTTCTGACGCTATTACCCTTGTGCAGGCGCAATGCGAACGGTACGCATGAGCAGTTGTTCTATAATCACTCGATTTCTGATTTATCTGAATAGCAATCCATGCTTAATTAGGCACTATGTCAGTAAACCGCTGTCTCATAACAGGCCTGCTGTCTATTTTCCCAGGTAGTGAGACCCTGAGCCAAGCCCTGAACTGAAACGGGACTGGCTTTTCCAAAAGTCCAAAACCTCTCAGCAGAGCAACCACATCTTGCTGGGGCTTTAAAAAAAAAAGGTCAGAAACCTGGGACAAACATATCTCCCATTTAGCACTTTACCAGTGCTTCTATCACAATACCGTCTAGTGTTTGATAGTATCACAAAGCACACTGTATGCTGTCAGCAGTGAGTAGTCTAGGTGTTTATTTCTAATATTCTACTTGCATAAAGATCAAATGCAGAGGAAGCATGACAAAAGCAGGAGCCTGTGTATTATTTATCAAAATCATCAGTAGAACTAATCACCCAAATGAATTGGCTGCATTGCCATTTTATCTTTTTTCTTTTAGAAGCACACATACATGTGCTTTGCATATAAACTGTGTCTATGGCCCTCATTCCGAGTTGATCGGTCGCAAGGCGAATTTAGCAGAGTTACACACGCTAAGCCGCCGCCTACTGGGAGTGAATCTTAGCTTCTTAAAATTGCGACCGATGTATTCGCAATATTGCGATTACTAACTACTTAGCAGTTTCAGAGTAGCTCCAGACTTACTCTGCCTGTGCGATCAGTTCAGTGCTTGTCGTTCCTGGTTGACGTCACAAACACACCCAGCGTTCGCCCAGGCACTCCCACCGTTTCTCCGGCCACTCCTGCGTTTTTTCCGGAAACGGTAGCGTTTTCAGCCACACGCCCCTGAAACGCCGTGTTTCCGCCCAGTAACACCCATTTCCTGTCAATCACATTACGATCGCCGGAGCGAAGAAAAAGCCGTGAGTAAAAATACTTTCTTCATAGTAAAGTTACTTGGCGCAGTCGCAGTGCGAACTTTGCGCATGCGTACTAAGCGGATTTTCACTGCGATGCGATGAAAAAGAACGAGCGAACAACTCGGAATGAGGGCCTATGTGCAATAATAGTCAACTAGCAACATACAGAAGTCTCAAGATGGCAGACCCATGTTAGACAACCTCCCATTAAAGAATCATACGGAAAGAAAATGTATATATTCCACATAATATATTGAACACTTTTTAAGCATTTCAGAAGTTAATAACATTAGCAACTTGCACATGTATTGTAATTTAATCAAGACCCTTTATGTATTTTATATTTTCATGTTTGTTTATCTGTTATATAATGAACTATCATCACAGTCAATACTAGATATCATTATCCACTGGGCTCTCTAGTACTTTATTGTGTTCTCCACTGACATTTCTTATGTCACATTTCTATAACTAGTTCAGTGGTTCCTAAACTGGGTACCATGGCACCCTAGGGTGTCTCATGGCACTTGCAAGGGTGCCCTGGGTTGGTGGTCCAGGACCAATTAAAATTATTTATGGCCAATGCAATAGGTAAAACCAACGCTTGTGGCTTCCAATCATAAAATATGGGGACAAAAAGAAGTGAATCCTGTACCTTACCACACAGCTGAACCTAAGTATAATATATAAACACAACTTATTTAATTCAACATTTTTCTTCATAGTAAACGTTTGGCCTAGGGGTGCCATGAAAAAAAGGAGATTTATGGTGGACTTACCATGGTTAAATCTCTTTCTGTGAGGTACACTGGATTCTACAGGGAATACATTGGGGTGTAGAGTTGGATCTTGATCTGAGGCACCAACCGGCTAAAGCTTTGACTGTTCCCAGGATGCACTGCATCACCTCCTCTATAACCCCGCCTCCAGGCACTGGAGCTCAGTTTCCAGTCCAATGCAGTAGCAGGTAAAAGAGACGGTAGATGTTAGTCACATAGAACCACATTCTCATGACAGGAGAAGGGACTAGTGGCTAATGCCATACAAACCCAAAGAAGCTAAGTGCGTCAGGGTGGGCACCCTGTGGAATCCAGTGTACCTCGCAGAAAGAGATTTAACCATGGTAAGTCTACCATAAATCTCCTTTTCTGTAACGGGGTACACTAGGATTCCACAGGGAATACATAAAGGATGTCCTAAAGCAGTTCCTCATGGGAAGGGACGCACCGAGTGGGCACAAGAATCCAGCGTCCAAAGGAAGCATCCTAGGAGGCAATAGTATCAAAGGCATAGAACCTGATGAACGTGTTCACTGAGGATCACGTAGCCGCCTTGCACAATTGTTCAGCGGACACGCCTCGGCGGGCCGCCCAAGAAGGTCCAACAGACCGAGTAGAATGGGCTTTAATAGCAGCAGGAGCTGAAAGACCAGCCTGTGCATAGGCTTGTGCAATCACTATTCTAATCCATCTGGCCAAAGTTTGCTTATTCGCAGGCCAGCCACGTTTGTGAAAACTAAAAAGTACAAAAAGGATATCTGACCTCCTGAGGGAGGCAGTCCTCTCTACGTAAATACGGAGAGCCCGTACCACATCCAAAGACCGCTCTTTGGAGGACAAACCAGAAAAGATAAAGGCCGGAACCACAATCTCTTGGTTAAGATGAAAAGATGATACCACCTTAGGTAGATAACCAGGGCAAAGGATTAGTACTTGGGAGTCTTGGCAGTCGCCAAATCAGTCACAATCTTGTTCAGCTCCTCCTCAAATAGGATGTCTCCCTTAAAAGGGAGCACCTCCAAGGTCTTTTTGGAGTCCAGGTCCACCTTCCAGGACCTCAACCACAGAACTCGGCGAGCCAGGATAGACGTAGTAGACGCCTTGGCCGCCATTACACCTGCATCAGAGGCCGCCTCCTGAATATAGTGGGGGGCTGTAGTAATATAAGACAGATATTGTCTGGCAGTGTCAGAAAAATCCTGAGGTAACTCATCCTCAATTGCCTGAACCCATGCTTCAATTCTTTTCATAGCCCAGGAGGCTGCCATAGTGGGTCTATGTACAGCACCAGTAAGAGAGTAAACAGACTTCAGGCACCCCTCCACACGCTTATCCGTTGGTTCCTTCAGTGAGGTGACTGTGGTGACAGGCAGAGTAGATGACACCACAAGAAGGGCGTCATGTGGAGTTTCCCACTTGTTACTCAACTCCGCAGGGATAGGATAACGAGCTAGCATCTTTTTAGACCGGTAAAACTTCTTTCCTGGAGACGACCAGGATTTCTGACATATGTCAATTAAATGGTCAGAATGTGGTAAGACTACTTTAGTAACCTTCTGACATTTGAACTTATCAGGTTTCTTAGACGTAGTAGTAGGCTCGATCTCATCATCTATTTAGAGAATAAGCTTAATAGCCTCCACTAGGTCAGGAACATCAACCTGGGGTGTAAATTCCTCATCAGAAGCAACTGTATAAGTTTCTGACGTATCCGTATATTCCCCATCCTCATCGGAAGTATTATTAAAAATAAGTGGATTGTGAGGAAGAAATGGCCCGCTTAGATGACCCCTTGGCCCCAGAGGGGCGTGGGGTAGATTTGTGTCTAACCAACGATTGATTTAATTGTTGTAACTGGGTAGACAGAGTGTCCGCCCAGGGCGGATTAACAACAGGGACAATATGTGGCTGTAATGGCACAGGAGGTCCCACAGGGGGCGTATGAAGTGTTACAAGCGTATTCGGCATACTTGAGAACGCTGCCCAAGGTGGGTACTGATTGACCACAGGTGCTGCGGTTTGACTGGGAGCTGTATGGCACCCAGCGCCTGAACCAGCAGCTAACACTTCCCCCTCAGGTAAATCCGTGGTGCCAGCACTGCATGATGCAGAAGTGTCCGCGGATTTCCCACCCTGTGTGGCAGACATTATAGGGAATGTAGCCTTAGAGCGTAACAGTACAATATAGCCAGACAAACACAATACCTGCAAATAAACCCCTGTGTTATGTGACAGTAAATACAGGGCACAAACAGGATTCAAGCGGTATGAGGTGACTGAAATACACAGTAAAAAATACCAAATCGTATACTCTGTACAGCTATATATATATAAAAGACCCTGACGCACCTAGTCCCTCAGGGTACAGAATATAGTGATAGCAATATGTGTGATCCAAGAGAATGAAATCCACACAACGGCTACAGGCACACTCAGTCACAGGTACAATGCAGAAGTTATTACAGATAAACAATAAAACTGCATATAAATATGTATGAATATAGATCTAACAATGTAGACCGGTGACCGTGACCGGTGTGCCTCCACTGCAAGTACCTGGGAACCCGGCCGCGGGAGTATGCAGCGCTGCTGGGGAGGTGATGGAGCAGCAGCACAGAATGTCAAAATGACATAAACAGTGCTGCGACCCTTGAAGTCCTCTTAAAAAGCTCTTTTCAGGGCTGCCTAGTGCAGCCCCCCCTATGATCGCCCTTTCACACCACACAAATAACCCGGTATCGACCCCGCATATTGCCGGGTCGACACGGGTCAGCGTGCGGTGTGAAAGGGGCATAGCCGAAATCCCGGGTCGCCTGACCCGGCAATTCAACCCGGGAATAAAGTGGTGTTACACCTGGGTTGAATACTGGGTCAGTGGCTGTGTAAACGGGCTCCCGAGTCGATGCGTACCGGGACCCGTTTACTACAGCAGGGAGAGACGGCGCGGAGATGATCTCATCTCCCAGCACCAGCTCCGCCCCCTGCTGCTATGGCAACCCGTCCGGCATATTGCCAGGTCAGGGAAGCCTGCAGCAGCTGCCAATGCCGGATCCCACCCGGGAAGGACCCGTTTCCAATTCCTGGGTGGGATCCGGCATTGGCAGTGTGAAGGCACCAACTTACAAACTGAGCTCCAGTGCCTGGAGGCGGGGTTATAGAGGAGGCGGTGCAGTGCATCCTGGGAACAGTCAAAGCTTTAGCCTGTTGGTGCCTCGGATCAAGATCCAACTCTACACCCCAATGTATTCCCTGTGGAATCCCAGTGTACCCCGTTGCAGAAATTCAGATACTCGAGGGTGCTGTGATTCAAAAAAGTTTGGGAACCACTGAACTAGTTTATACTTTATCAATATTGATGACAATGTGTTACTGTGATTTCTTTGTTGTCAGAAACACAGATTGCATAAAAAATAAAGATACCCATCCAGTACTGTGAGGAAGAGGTATAGGTGGGTACACACTAGGCGATGTGCTCGGGACGTCCAATGGCGGGCATACACACTGTGTGGTATCACAGTGATGTCATGCCGCAGCCATCTGGAGCATGTTGTTTTGGCCGAAGAGTCCAAATTACGCTGCATGCACGGCCGACACCTGCGGGGCTACGCATCGCTCGAGTCATCGGCAGCATATACACTTAGCGATAAAGTAAACAACGTCGTTCAGAAAGGGTCAAAATGAGCGACATTGTTTACTTTATCGCTAAGTGTGTACCCATCTTATGGTATACATCTCTTGTGATAACAGAAGTAGTAAAACTTTCAGACCTACAGATGTGTTCTCATACATCATTACTGGAGTCGCGCCAATCAGCCCCTCTCGGCGTGCAAGATCATGTGAGACTCTGCAGGTGTTGGGAGTCTTTTTTGCCAAAAATGCATCTTAGTTGCAATGGGATGTGGTTAGGACGCACCCGGAGATAGTGCTGACCAATTTGATATGCAACACTTGTATATCTGTATGCGAGTGGGTCGCTGAAGCTGTACACAAAGTACTACAATGTAGAAGCCATAGCCTTTTTCTAATACAAGTTCTGTTATGCTCAATATACAGACTCAGTCAGTGGCGGCTGCTGCCCATGGGCACAGGCCACCCATAGAATTTGGGGGGCGGTTAGCACATATAAACATACAGTACATATATTGTTGTATGTAAAATATGTGCTGGTTGCCTTACCTAGGGATGAGCAGTGCTGCTGAGTTGCAACTAACCGGTAATCTTAGTTTATAGCTGTTTGTTGTATACTGAAAGGAGGACATAACCCTTTTAGCGAGTGCTAAAGGGATTATGGGGTAAATGTTTTATAGCGGCACAGACTGTGCCGCTATAGCACTTCCTGCTCTGCCTCATTACCAAGGCGAAGCAGGAAGGGACATCGACAGGATGTATTAACATCTTGTCTGCCGAAGCGCGCTCCCCCCTCCAGCAATGCCCCCCTGAGCACACAGCGCATCAGCTTAGTGCTGAGCCCGTTCTGCCATTGTAATACATGGGGGAGAAGCGGTATCAGAAGCGGTATGCACTGATACTGCTTCTCCCTCATAACGCTGTATAATACATTTACCCCTAAGTCTCGTCCTTAAATGGAGCCCTTTGATAGTACCTAAATTAGGAATAAAGGGTGTATGTCAGTGGTTTCCAAACTTTTTTTGAATCCTGACACCCCTAGGCAAAAAGTTTCTCATTCAGAAAAAAATATTAAATTTTAGCAAATTGTGATTATATGTCCTGCTTAGTTTCAGTCATATGGTGGGGGATAGGATTCACTTATGTTTGTCCTCATATTTTATGATTGGATGCCCCAAACACTGGTTTTGCCTATTAAGGTGACCATAAATAATTTGAATTGGTCCACCAAACCAGGGCACCCCTGCAAGTGCCCCGAGGCACCCACCCCAGGGTGCCATGGTACACAGTTTGGGAACCACTCATATATGTACTTAGCATTGGAGAGAGATAAAGAAAAGAGAGAAAAAGTACCAGCCAATCAGCCCCTAACTGTCATATTCCAGACTATGTTAAAAAATGACAGTTAGGAGCTGGTTGATTTGTACTTACAATACTTTATTTGTCATTAACAAAACAACAATGAAATGTCAGTGAAATTATCATGTAAACATTCTGTACAGTAAAACAAGCAGTAAAACATCTAATTTAAAAAACTAACCTAATTCGTTAAAACCATTTCATGCACGTACAGCTGTTGGAAAAAAAACTGTTAAGCATAAGTTTTGTATGCTTACTTTATCTCCGTTCACTTTGTCTCTGTCCAAGGCTTAGTGCATAGACCCTAAAGAGTTCTATCCATTAAAGCAGGGGTGGGGAACCTCTTCTCTGCCTTTCTATAACATCATTCGCGGGCCATTTTTTAAGCTAAACACCCCCAACCCCAAAGCGCGCGCCCTTACACATAATGCCTACATTGGTGCGCCTTACGCATAATGGCCACAGTAATAGCTGCTTACACATACTGCCCCCAGTAATGCACACAGTAGTGCCAGATGCACATAGTGCCAGATACCCACGGTGTCCCAAGTATAGTGCAAGTTACCCATGATGTCCCCAGTATAATGCCAGGTACACATAATGCCCCCAGCAGGGCACTAACCACCACTGCAGGACAGATCCTATCCAGACTCCTGCACATCACCACCTCTGATCAGCAGCAGCCTTCGCTGAACAGGTCTGCTAGAAGCAAGACACAGGAGTCTCAGAACAGCAGGAGCTCGGAACACACCAGGTGGACACACTCATATAGAAAGCGCGCAGAGCGCCCACGTAACCCAAGTCCTTCTCGGCTGCCAGACCACAACCCCTCCTAGTCCCGCCCATGGTTGCTTTGGCCGGGGTAACCTAGGTTACCCACGTCCTCCTCCTTCCATCCAACTCTATCAGATGTAGTTTCCCCTCCTAGTGCCGCATGCTGTCGTCCCCCTAACTCACGTCCCCCTCCGTCGCATGCCATCCCCCTCCTAGTCCCATCTGAGCCGTGGTTTCCCTGGATCCCTCGCCGAGCCAGGTGAAATGACTTTGCAGGCCTTATTCAGCGGACGTTCCCCACCCCTGCATTAAAGCATGAGTTATTAATGGGTAACCCATATTTATTCAGCACGTTTTGCAAAAAACCATAATGCTATAAACCTTTTACAAGAAAGGCATATTTTTTAATAAATGCCATTGTTTTCACTAATTTTCTTCATCTTCAACGCCTCAGTGTAAAAAATAATTATTTCAATATCAAGAACACGCTCCATTACATCATAAATGGCATCTCATTACTGTGCATTAAATCCAGAAAACGGATCAGGCATATCAGTTTTGACATATAGAAAGGGCTATTGGCTACTTTGCCAAAGCATTGTGCATTAAAGCACATAATTACATAGATTGTGTAAATACACATGCTGTACAAATAAAATAATAAGCACAACACTATGGAAAGAAAAAAGAGTTGATTACAAAACGTAAATATTAAGGAAAGATAAACCAGAAAATTGAGTACTGTAATTCATGCTAATACAAATACCAAGTAGACAGAAGAGGTGATTCTAACAACGTCTATGACATACAACGTCAATCTATTCATAAGATGCTATAAATGTAGCTGTTGTGTCAGACAAAGTATAACACAAATGACTTCTAGAAAAAATTATTACAATTTCTACTGCAAATTCTTATTTTGAAGACAGGGCTTGCTAAATAAAAAAATACCAAAAAGTGTACTGTAGTAGAACTACCTGTAAATAAAATAAGTACAGAACAAAGTAATTGCAGAGAAAGTAGAGCAGTGATTTTCAACCTTTTTTTACTCGCGGCACACCGAACAATATTTTAAAATTGCCAAGGCACACCATCAGTTCCCCAGAGAAAAAAACAATAAACACACATTGGCCTTCACAGTAAAAAAAATCCACACATACATTGGCCTACACAGAAAAAAACAATCTTATTGCTCCCCACATAAATCAATCACATTGCTTCCCACATAAATCATGTTGCTCACACATAAATCATGTTGCTCCCTACATAAATCCTATTGCTCCCCACATAAATCAATCACATTGCTCCCCACATAAATCATGTTGCTCACACATAAATCAATCACATTGCTCCCAACAAAAATCCTATTGCTCCCCACATGAATTATTCACAGTGTTTCCCCATCATAAATCCATAAATCCTTATTCTACCCACATAAATCCTATTGTTCCCCACAGGAGAAATAAAATAACAAATATTAGCCCCTACCGGTCAGCTGTCCTCCTCCCTGTCCCTCGGTGGCGTGGGTTGTTCATAGTTGAGTGCTACGAATACTGAGCGGCGGGCGGGCAGGTGTGGATGTGGGTTGGCAAGGAAAGCTGTGTATGCAGGCAGGAACTGGAAGATGTATATGCAGGCGGTTGGGCTGGCTGGGTGGTGAGACGCGGCGTATGTGACCTATGATATCACACCGCCGCGTCTTCAAGACATAGGTCACGGGCAGAGAGCACGACTGGTCCTCTAAGAAGAGCCCGGGCCGACAGATCACACTGGTTGAAAAAGCCTGAAGCAGAGTATGGAGCGGGGGGGGGGGAGCCAATTAGCCATTGAATATTACTGTAGCTAATTGACCTCTGGGGGCTTATTCAATTAGCCCCGATAGATGGCAGCATTAGGGATTTTTTTTCACCTGCACGGAGGCAGGGGTGAAAAATCCCTGGTAATTGACCCATTTTCACGGCCATGAACGTGAATACACATGGATCTGTGAAATTATCCCAGATCTTGTGTTTTTCTGGCAAAATTGGGCCAATTTTCTTGCGAAAAAAACAGGCCGCAATTGAATTGCCTAATAACACCATCGGCAGTAAAGTCACTTTTTTTTGTGATCAATTGAATTCACTCCATACAGATGTGACACATCACATCTTATCCGCGAACATGCCGCACTTGCGACTATTCACGCCGGCTGCAATCCATTCACGAGAGTGCCTGCACCCTTGCGAACCTATGGATCATGGGTGTGCGCGCAGATCACACGCACATCTGTGGGCACACTAATCGCGAAATACAACCCGCAATTGCTGCGATTAGTATGTACAATGAGAGCTGGCACATCAGTATATGGGAAAAAAATTCCCTATAACATTACTATCAACCTAATTGTGGTACAGGGGCATAGCCAGAACTGTGTGGGCCCCATAGCAACATTTTGAAGGGTCCCCTGTCCCAATCCTTGACAGACACCTCTCCACAGCACGTGTTAATTTTATGCACCATAATACTGCCCTAAGTAATTTTCTGAACCATAGTAGTGCCTTAGTTAATGTTAAGTTACATTGTAGGGCTGCCAGTACATATTATGCAACAGTAATCCCAATTCACGTTATGACATGCAGTGTCCCCAGTTCCTGTTATGTCACATTACAGTACCCCCTGTTTATATTAGGTAAATTGGTAATGCCCTCCAGGTCATTGTATACCATATTACAATGAGCAGGTTTAGGGTCATAACTAGATGTATTTGTATGCCCCAAGGCAAACATTTGTTTGGGCCCTTATGTATCACCTAGTGGTGAAAAATGTATACAAACCATGTAAATTTGACAGGGAAGGTGGACCCATCTCCGCTCTGGACCCCATAGCAGCTGCACTCCATGCACCTATAGCATACCCTCCAACATGACCCGCCCCACTAGGTACAAAATGCTCTGTTTCTGGACTTCCCTCTTAATTTATTATTGCCATCACCTGTGAAGAAACAGCTTTCTTTTCATTTAACTAGTTCAACACAGGTGATGGAAATCATAAATTAAGAGGGAAGTCCAGAAACAGAGCATTTTGTACCTAGTGGGGCGGGTCATGTTGGAGGGTCTGCTATAGTAGCTATGCCCTTTTCTATAACACATAACTGTGACAGGGAAGGTAGGCCCCTCTCAGCTCTGGGCCCCATAGCAGCTGCACTCCCTGCACCTATGGTAGCTACGCCATTGTTGTGGTATATACACTGTGGCTTATGCAAATTAAAAACTATGCTATAAATTGTGTAAAATCACTTTGCACATGTCTGGATATTAGGCCGCATGCAAGTACCTATGCAGAGTTGCGTGATTCTACCACTTGCATCTGCTTGCAACTGGGGCAGCGGGACATGGCATGGAAGGTGCTTTCTTTGCTCATGTTTGGGGGGTTTTTTTGGGGGGAGGGGGGGCTGTTTTAGAAAAAAAAAATGTTTTTTTTTGCACACAAGATGGAGAGCCGTACATGGGCCCTCATTCCGAGTTGATCGCAGCAGGAATTTTGTTAGCAGTTGGGCACAATCATGTGCACTGCAGCCCCCCTGCAGTGCACATGATTTTGCCTGCAGATTTTGCCTGCAGATATAACATGTGCAGAGAGAGTTAGATTTGGGTGGTTTATTTTGTTTCTGCGCAGGGTAAATACTGGCTGCTTTATTTTTATACTGCAATTTAGATTGCAAATTGAACACACCACACCCAAATCTAACTCTCTCTGCACATGTTAAATCTGCCTCCCCTACACTGCACATGGACCCTCATTCCGAGTTGTTCGCTCGCTAGCTGATTTTAGCAGCATTGCACACGCTAGGCCGCCGCCCTCTGGGAGTGTATCTTAGCATAGCAGAATTGCGAACGAAAGATTAGCAGAAAAGCGAATAAAAAATTCTTAGCAGTTTCTGAGTAGCTCGAGACTTACTCCTACACTGCGATCAGCTCAGGCCGTTTCGTTCCTGGTTTGACGTCACAAACACGCCCTGCATTCGGCCAGCCACTCCCCCGTTTCTCCAGCCACTCCCACGTTTTTCCCTGACACGCCTGCGTTTTTTAGCCAACGCCGGGAAAACGCTGAGTTACCACCCAGAAACGCCCCTTTCCTGTCAATCATTTACCGAACACCAGTGCGACTGAAAAGCGCCACAGACGCTACAGCAAAACTGCTAAGTTTTTAGTAAAATAACTAAGCGCATGCGCTCTGCGTACCTTGCGCATGCGCAGTTAGAGGCTAATTGCAGTATAGCGAAAATCGGCAACGAGCGAACAACTCGGAATGACCCCCATGGTTTTGCCCAACTGCTAACAAAATTCCTGCTGCGATCAACTCGGAATTACCCCCATGATGTGTTAGAGAGTTTATTTAAGTTGTATTCAAACCTAATGGTAAATGCACACTTAACAAGAAAAATACATGTCTAAGCATGGGATAAAGTGTCGTGCATGCCTAATATAATACTGGCTCATACAGTCGGTGCACCCGGCTATTATTGATTAGGATTCAACACAGACTGTATTTTCTTCTTTTTGTTTCAAATACAAAGATAAAACCTCTCAGTACTTTTCTGTATGGCATAAAGTACATAAACAGAGGCTTTAGGGCAGGCATGTCCAAACTGCTGCCCTCCAGCTGTTGAGAAACTACACATCCCAGCATGCCCTGACACAGCTTTAGCATTCTCTGACAGCAAAACTGTGTCAGGGCATGCTGGGATATGTAGTTTCACAACAGCTGGAGGGCCGCAGTTTGGACATGCCTGCTTTAGGGAATGTCATCAGTGGTTGAGTACAATCCTCATCAATGCCTTATATGCAAATCAGACTCCTGCTTGCATCCTGAAATCTGGATTTATCAATAATGCTGCTTTCACATCGCAAAACCTGCTTTTGAAACGGTTCTTTAAATGGTTCTTAAAACGGGTCTGAGCAGTAAAACCCCCTTCACATCGCATGTTGTAACCAGTATATTACCATTTCATTACCGTTTTGGTACCTTTCACACTGAACCCGTTTCACCCATACAAAACAGTGGTTGTCATTTTAAATGTTTTTTCCCTGCTTCTGCCTGGTGACATCACACATGGAGACAGTCTATCACCTTCTGGGGCTTGCAAATACCGTTTCAGACCCTTTCACACTGCACAATGAAACGGGTAGGACCCTGCTTTTTTACCGTTTCAAAATACCGGTATTTTGAAAACTGTAAATTGAAGGTGACCCTTTCACATCGCAGCTCGAATCGTTTAGGAAGCCTGAAAAATCGTCAATTTACCGGGTTCAAGCTGCGGTGTGAAAGGGGTATAAATGAGCTGACTAAAATGTCTACTGTACGCCTAAACCTGCAGTGTGATGAGATGAATGCCGGAAATGGCATAAAGCAATGCAGAAGGAACTAAACAGGAATACTCAATGTTTGTTCACTCTAATGAGAAGTTCATCAATAGACTTTTTTGCCGGAACATGTTTCACAAGAATAAGTTTAAATTAATCTTACAAAATATCTTTATTTCTGATTGAGTGATACTGGGCAGTAGCCATTTTTTCTGGAGACCAAAATGCACTGAGGCCGATGCAAACAGCTCCCCCATTGTGGCTTCAGCATCAGATGCAAATTTCTTTGGGCTAATTATCACCAAGTGGTAAGTTAGATGATGTGGAGAAAGGCTCATTAGGAATGGCAATTGTAAGGAGCATGGCCTCATGTGTCGTGTCAAGGCAGAGGTAAGCTCTGTGCCCCTGTGCCGGACAAGCAAAAAAAAAAAAACACTGCCTCCTCTGACATCGATGATGAACAACCATTAGATCTCTGCCATTGATGGCAAAACCATCGACCATCAGTAGCAAACCATTGATGGCCATCCCTGATACTGCACACCCTATTCCAGCCCACTTTAACTGCTGCTATATATAGGGTTACTACCAGCACTAACATCATCATCACCGAATCTGCAACTTGGATCTGATTTATCATGTAGAACCACAATACCTGTTCTGCCATCTCATGATGATGTTAAAGGAAGGGCAGTAGAAGTATATTTGTTATTAATGGTCTTATTGCCTTTCTTTCCAAACGATAAAATAATTAGAAGGGAATCTGATACAGTTCAAAAATCTAACACTCCACTCACTTGAGCCGACCAATGTCCTAGCATAGCACGTCGGTGCAGAGCCAGTCTGATAGCCTGTCTATCACTCTGAAAGAGATATTAAATTATACATTGATATTTCTTGTAGCCTCATGGGTTCTTTTTATCCACACAAAACGCCACTTATGGTAATGGAGCAGTACAGATGGTGTAATGGTTAGCATTACTGCCTCACAGCACTGAGGGTTCGATCCCCACCATGGCTCTGTGTGGAGTTTGTATGTTCTCCACGTACCTGTGTGGGTTTACTCCAGGTGCTCCGGTCTCCTCCCACAATCCAAAAATATACTGGTAGGTATATGGGCTCCAACCAAAAATTAACCCTAGCGTGAATGTGTCTGCATGTACATGTGATGGGGAATATGGATTCTAAGCTCCACTAAAGTAGGGACTGATGTAAAAGGACAAATATTCTCTGTAAAGTGCTGCAGAATATGGGTGCCCTATATAAATAACTGGTAGTAGTAATAATAATAATAATTATAATAACAGGGGGGGTCATTCCGAGTTGTTCGCTCGCAAGCTGCTTTTAGCAGCTTTGCACACGCTAAGCCGCCGCCTACTGGGAGTGAATCTTAGCATATCAAAATTGCGAACGAAAGATTAGCAGAATTGCGAATAGACACTTCTTAGCAGTTTCTGAGTAGCTCCAGACTTACTCGGCATCTGCGATCAGTTCAGTCAGTTTCGTTCCTGGTTTGACGTCACAAACACACCCAGCGTTCGCCCAGACACTCCTCCGTTTCTCCAGCCACTCCCGCGTTTTTCCCAGAAACGGTAGCGTTTTTTCACACACACCCATAAAACGGCCAGTTTCCGCCCAGAAACACCCACTTCCTGTCAATCACATTACGATCACCAGAACGAAGAAAAAACCTCGTAATGCCGTGAGTAAAATTCCTAACTGCATAGCAAATTTACTTGGCGCAGTCGCACTGCGGACATTGCGCATGCGCATTAGCGACTATTCGCTCCGTTGCGACAAAAAAATAACGAGCGAACAACTCGGAATGACCCCCAGTGTTCATTTTTGCTAAAGAGCATGCAAAAAGGAGCGAAGATCATCTCCAACACATCACAGGGAAATGTCACCTACAGGACTACTAGAGAACCTTGCTGGTAATTGAATTGCACTATGTCTTCTTAAGCTGGATACATACTCGAGTGATGTGCACCCAGACGATATGTCGGTCCGACAGGCTGGCATATCGGGTCCTGGGTACACATTCAGTGATGTTACTGAAGAACAGAACTATAATGTTCCATCCTTCATTAGCATACTACAGAACGCTAGCGATATCGTCAGGTTTGATGTGCAGCACATCAAACTTGATGACGTCGCTAGCGACTGCGGGCACCTGTATATCTGGCATACACACTGCCGATATGCACAGTTGTGAGTGATATATTGGTCCGATCCGCCAGACTGGATGACATATCGCTCAGTATGTACCCAGCATTAGTTACCGAAGCACCCCATTCCTAACTTGCCATACTATAGTAGGGTGAAGGGAAAGGACTGTGGACATATTATATATTGCCTTCCTGGCTGAATGTGGTAATGGCAGAAAGACTGTTTTTAGCTTATTACACAGTGCACAAATTATAACCAAATGAAAAGCATGTATTAGGTTCCAGGTGTGTATAAGCTCTTCAATTATTTAATGTATATTAATTGCCTAAATTATACAAAGCTTTTGATATATATTTTATTCAAATATTGGGTTTTATATTTATAAATCTCATTGGGGTCAATTCTATGCAGCGACAGTTGAATAGCGTCGGGAGTTAGCTCCCGTCGCTATTCAATTCAGCTCATGTTAAGTCGGCGAAGGCCCATTCTCGCTGACTTAAACAGGCTGAATTGTCGGGAGAACGGGCATTCTCCGACTTGACTCCCCGACGCGATGCTGATTCCCGACAGAATCAGCCTCGCGCCGGCCGCGCGGCAGCACTTTTGTTGGTTTTCTTCTCTCATCCCCCAGGGGTGAGAGAAGAATTCCCGACAATTGGTGTCACTTGGCGCTGTATTGAACAGTGCTGGGAGCTAACTCCCTGCGCTATTCAACTGTCGCTGAATAGAATTGACCCCATAGAATGTTGGTAAATTTTACAAAAAAACTTGTGATTTGTCATGGACAGTGTACAGACTGTACCAAACAGAGGGTCTAATTAAGACCCTGTCGCTGATGAACAAAAATCGCTAGGTAGGGCCTGGCATGCGGGGCGGACTAGCCCTGTGTTGGGCGTCCCCCCCGCATGTCATAAATTTTGATCGCAGGTGTGCGTTTTTTCGCATACTGTATCTACGATCAGCTCTGAATTAGGCCCAGAGACCTCTGTTTTTGTAACTTTATGTTAAAGCAAACATAAGAAATAAAGGCATGAAGCACTAAGGAGTCAATTCAATTAGATGCAAGTTTCTGCTATTACGGCATGGAAACTCACCCCCCTTGCAGTCTGATCTCGCCTTGGACTTGAGGATTTTGTAAGCAGCTTTATGAGGCTGCGAACAACAATCTGCGAGTCCGGCAGTAAAGTAAGTGCGGCATATAGCCGCAATTACTCATGGACGCGGCTAAGTTGTGTATAACTGACCCCTAAGCAGTAATAAAAGGTATAATAAGCACTGTCTCTGTATGTGGTTAAGACAAAAACACAATTGCGGAATTCAGGTTCCCAGCTATTAAGTACAAATTGGCCACATCCTCCCCTTTAACACATTCAGATGCAAGAAATAGGTCTACTCTATACAATAGAAGAGATACAGTGAATTTCTCAAAAGAAAAGAAACTTATGCAAAGTTTTACAGTACCTGGTAAACTGGAAGACTAATTATAAGCTACAATTAGCTTTAACCACTTAACTGCCATTGTTGCATTGGGATATGATCACCACCAGATGGGATTTCACTGACATACTGTAGATGCATCCCATGCAACCCTGCCTTTCGCCTCCATTCTCCCTGCATTTTAAAAAGGAGCTTCAGCTTTCGCCAATATCACATGTCTATTTTGCTCCCTAGAATGCAACGCAAATGCCATTCTGGATCAAATCTGTTGGTTACTAAACTTGAATTCAGCAACAATGAATGAAGCTGAAGTTCTGCACATGGGACGGTATTGGGATCCCAGCGCTTGGAATGTCTGCGGTCAGGGTCCCCCTGAGCAACAGTGGTGAAACAGATAATTCTGTATGTGGCACAAAACTAGAGGGTGGGAGAAAATACTGGAAGGGAACAAATGACTACTGATCTATAAGGGGGATATGAAAATGCTACAAGGTCCTTAGCATAATGACACAGGGGTCTACTAGACATCCCCTAGGCATTTTTTTTTTGAGTGAAAAGTATCATTGACTAAGAGGGTCATTCAGTCCCAGCCGGCCGCCTGCAGCACAGTTTGTATGGATGCAACCGCAATGTGAATGACAGCAGCAGGAGTTGCGGGGGCCGGTACGCGTCCTTGGGGGGGAGGGGTGAACGGGGGCAGGGCAGGACTGTTTTCTGGGGCAGCTGCATGATGTCACAGCTAGGCTGTGCTGCCAGGGCTCAACCTTAGAGCCGATACATCCGCAGTCTAATACCCCTTTCACATCGCACAAATAACCCGGTATCGACACAGCATATTGCCGTCGACACGGGTCAGTGTGAGATGTGAAAGCACTTTGCCCAAATTAGCGGGTCGCCTGACCCGGTAATTCAACCAAGTATATAAGAAGGGTTATTCCAGGATTGAATACCGGGTCAGGCGCAGTGTGAATGGGAGCCGTGTCGATGCGACACGGCTCCCATTCACAGCATAGGGAGAGGCGGCGCAGGAGATGAGCTCATCTCCCAGCGCCGCCTCCACCCCCGTCCGTGCTGCTGCTACGCCCCCCCGCTGCTATGGCAACCGACCCGGTATATTGCCGGGTCGGAAAGCCAGCAAAGTAGAGCAAATGCCGGATCCCACCCGGTAAGGACACGTTTCTCTTCCCGGGTGGGAACCGGCATTTGTGATCTGAAAGCAGTATAAGTGAGCGACCTCACACATGCTGGGCGGCCTAGCCCTATGCTGGGTGTATGCAGCCATCTGCGTTCATCTCTCAATAACCCCCTAAACTTTTATTGAGATTTTATTTACTTATAACTATATAACTGTAATTAATTAAGAAATGACAGTTTCTGACATGATTGGAAACAAATATTTATCAGTTAAGTCATTACAGAAGAATTCGCTAGGAAGTTATCTATTTCTGAAATAAAATCCTCCCACCAACAGACAGTACTGCAAGGTTCCTTTGTACAATTCCCTACAGAGCATGTCAAATTAAACCGTGCTAGCATCTGCAGTTCCCTGGTTCTTGTGGACTCTCAGCATGTTTGAATATAAACTCTGGCAGATGCTAGATGCTGAAGCAGCTGATTGGACAAATCATGACATCAAACTCAAGGATGTGAGCTGTGGTGCACCATGGAAGTGCCAGGAGTCAGATTCTCAATCTGCATGGTCCTTCCTGACTATGGGTCATGCTAATAAGAAAGAGGAGGCCTGTTGCTAAAATAACAATTATCCACAAAGCTCTTTAAACACTGAATGAAGTTCCAAACCACAGCTATCAATGGCGCCACATCTTGCACCCCTTGCGTCCCTATTTCAGCCCTATTACGGAAGCCATTACTTTTATACATAAAACCAAGACATACCCCATACCAAATGAAGAATAAGGTTTACAGAAGCTTATTTCAACTTGCTTACAGTAGGTGCGTCAAAAGTCTCCATCTAAAGATTCCCTGGCCTTTATCAAAATTAGGGCATAACAGATATTAAACCGTATCGGATATTAAATAGCTCTCCAGCACTCAAAGAAGTTTTAGTATATACAATGGTGGTAGAAAACAAAACCATGTGACCTACTGTAATAAAGGCTCTTTTTTCAGACAGAGACAACCATTGGCTTCCAAGAGGTAAGGGAAATTTGAACTGACTGCAGCCTTTGTTATGATGAGCTGCCAGGCACTGAGGTTACAGTGCTTACTTTCCTCAACAGTGACTGGCTTCTGCCAGCTGGTGCTGGCAGCTGGCACAAGACATTTCCCAATACATGACACAGCATCATAATATCCCTGCTGACACTTGCAGTCTATAAGCCCTTTATATGAACATGTAATCAATCATCACAATTGTAAGAGCCCGGGTACAACTAGAATAGGTGAGAACCTGCTGGCTATATGGACAATACAGGACGCACAATTCAGAAATATACATAGTGGCAGCTATTAAATCACCATGATATTCCACTAGAAAAACATTTTGGGCCATGGCTACAGTGGAAAAAAAATAATTATATATATATATATATATATGTGTGTGTGTGTGTGTGTGTGTGTGTGTGTGTGTGTGTATATATATATATATATATATATATATATATATATAAAATGGCAATAGTGAGTACAACTGTTATTGCTACTCCAATGAATTCTTTACTAGTAATGACATAAGACTACCAATAATTACACTAGGCATATTACATTAGCTAAATTGGCATTCGTATTACTCATTATGGCTTAGATATAAATTGCTATGCCTCCCATCTGTTTGGGTACTTTGAAAGTTTTCTTATAATAGACAGGATGCAAATTATTGTTGTTCTAGAATCTAATTTTGTTAAACTAGTATATTAGACGTGGGTGTGGAAGGACCAGATGAGATTTAAGAGGAAAAAGTAAGGCTGGAAACATTGCTTATCTAGCGGGAGGAAGGATGTGGGAGTTGATGAGTTGAAAACAAGCAGGAAAACACAAGGTTTAAGGTTTGTCTTGTGAGCCTTTTTCCCACTTACATAGCTGCACAGAATATGTGAATTTGCAAACCAGCACTAATCTCAGTCAGTACAATGCACACAGTAATGACACTTTACCAACAATGACAAGCATAGTTCAAGACCGGCGAAATCTCTTGAAAGGCAATTTGAAATCACGCTACCAGAATGCTAGAATTTTTATAAATTTGCAGACAAAGCACATTCTTTAATCCCACACTGTAGGGCTGACTTTTTAATCAATTTAAAACACTGATGGAAGAGTTTTGCATTACCAAGCACAGCGTCCAAATTGCTGATGAGCACTGACAGCAACAGGGAGAAAAATAAGAAAGTGAGCCAAAACAACACATCCTTGTTTAATATCCCACGGCACTGGGCATTTTGTGGCTTTTATGAGCAGCAAAATGAATGAGGGTTTTGTCCACCCAGATTTATCTGGCATCCATGTCTTCTTTTTCTGTCTTCTTACTGATCTGTCTATAAAACTGAATCCCAGGACTATTATGCGTGTGATCTATGACAGAATCACCATTTAATGCTGTTCTTGCTGGTGTGGCTTTACAGATCCCATACTCTAGTACGCATGTTGTGAAATACTGCAACATGGTGCTTGACCAAAATTGCCAATGTTCCACCTGTCAACATAATGGCCATACCCTAACTGTGACATAAGGACATAGGACATTTGCGTGTGTGTGTGTGTGTGTGTGTGTGTGTGTGTGTGTGTGTGTGTGTGTGTGTGTGTGTTTCTCTTCCTTGTGTTATATTAAGTGAAACGTATGCATATGAACTGCAGTGGCAAAACATTATTAGCAGCAATGAAAAATACCAAACCAGAATTGTCTCTTTCCCAGAAAAGCCCATATATGACTAGTATTGTACAGAAAAAATGTCTGCCTGTTAGGGCCATAGGGGCCAATATGGAAGCACAGTATATAGGTACACAATTGTGTGTGTGTGTGTGTGTGTGTGTGTGTGTGTGTGTGTGTGTGTGTGATACATGTATATAGATTTAGATATATATATATATATATATATATATACATACACACATACAAAAACACAACATTCGTCGTTGTGTGTGTACTGTGCATGATGGGCATTGCCATAAACATGTCTGTCTGTACTGCCATGCTCCCTGGCACGGGCAGAAGCCTACTATACACAAAGGAGCTGGAACAAATGCAGAACCCACGGTCGTACACACGAGAATACATTCGTCTTAGATCGGGGAACAATGAGACAATAAGCCACCCACAGACACACACATCCCGCAGGGCCGATGTGCTAGACACAGTGACTGGCCGGCTCGTACAGCATATGCGCTCCCCGTACAATCGTACTGTATCTTCGGTGTGGTGTAACACAATACCCATACAGGGAGCCGGAGGAGAGGGCAGACAGATCCACACTACAGCGTTACATGTGCACACAGCAGCCAGCGGCGAGTACCTGCAGTAGGCGGCCTGGGCTCGGCACTGCATTCACATCATCCTCTCGTGTCCTCCTCTCCTTATGGTGGTGCGGCTGACAGAACCGTACTGCTGCGTGCCCGGGGCTAGCACACGCACACTGGGCTAGCTGGGGTCACACCCGGTGCTGCAAATCAGTGCATGGAGATCCCGGGTTGCCGTGCAATGTAGCAGTGTCTGACAGCAGCTCAGCTCCCTCCTCCTCCGTGTCTGTGTGTGTGACCAAGAGAGGGGGCTGCAGGAGCTGCTCGCAGCACAGGCTTGTGACTGGCAGCCTTCTGATGCCTTCTCTCCCTCACTCTGGCCTGAGCATAGAGGGAGGAAATCCCTAGATTACAGATGTAGTCCCAGCGCTGTGTCTCTCATCCTAGTAAAACAACACACTGCTGTAGGTGACAAAGCTGCGGATTCCCAAGGTTTTTCTTTTTTTTGCTTGCATTCCCTAATTTGTCCCTGTGATGGGCATTCCACCAATCCAAGCCCACCCTACTTGTTCAGCCCAGTGCTAGGGAGGGTCTTCCCCATCCTATGCTGTACATTACTCCTCCTCTGCTACTCACTGGAGACCACCAGCCCCCCTTTTCCTCTGATGATCATGATGGCCAAACGTGAGGAGTCACTGACTGCACTGTATACAGCAGCTGCTATGAGGCTCCTACATGGAACAGACGACAGCAATGACACGATAGAATGAGAGGTGACAATAAAGACAGCCATTATCATTCATTACTTACATTTATTGTGTCTTTATATGGTATTAATTTTGATAGGCACAGTTTAAAGGATGACTAAGGTCCACAGATGAATATTTTGAGACTTAAACCATAGAGGTATCTGTCATGCAGGTTTGAAATATCTGACGCTATTATTACAGCCTTAAGGTGTGTACACACGGCGAGATTTCTCCTTAAGTTTCGATGTTGACTATATAGACAAAATCGCAAGGAAAGTTAGTGCAAATGGCAAGGTTTTAGCCACCTTGCGATCCCGATGCGCACTCCCGTGGGGTCGGTATCGCAAGGCTAGATAGACTGTGCAGGCATTTCAATTTTGACTATCTAGTACAAAGTAGAGTCGAAATTGACACTTAGGGGGTCATTCCAAGTTGATCGCACGTAGCAACTTTTTGCTGCCTGTGCGATCGACTAGACGCCGCCAATGGGGGAGTGTTTTTTTGCATAGCAAGGCTGCGATCGTTTATGCAAAAAAAGTTTTGTGTAAAACAAGACCAGGGTAAGACTTACTTACCGTGTGCAATGAATCCAGCGTTGCAGGTCCCTGAATTGACGTCAGACATACCCCCTCCAAACACCTCAACACGCCTGCGTTCGGATCTCCATGGCCAGAAAACGGTGAGTTGACGCCCCAGAACGCCTTGCTCCTGTCAATCTTCTTGCGGTCGCCGCTGTGACCGATTTCTTCACTAGCGACGTCGCTGCCCGGCGACGGTAGTGTAATGCAGGCACAGCGCATACGCAGTTCCAACCCGATCACACGGCTATGATGAAGCGCAGCTTG
Source organism: Pseudophryne corroboree (assembly GCF_028390025.1). NCBI lineage: Eukaryota > Metazoa > Chordata > Amphibia > Anura > Myobatrachidae > Pseudophryne > Pseudophryne corroboree. The sequence goes on from NC_086447.1 coordinate 495,203,873, forward strand.
CGATCGGGTCGGAATGACCCCCATAGTCAAAATTGCACATAGCCAATATTGCAAGAACACATAGTCAATATCACATAGTCAAAATCAAAGATAGCCAAAATCTCACCATGTGTATGCACCTTAAGTAATAGTTAATTGTACAGTTCTACACAAATGTAATTCTTGAAAGAAAGAAAAAAAAAGTTTTTTAAAACAGCAATGTACAAAGCAAAACCATGCCTTGTAAATGATTGCCACTATAAAAAAACGTCCGAGGTGAACTCGGACTTCATTACATCTGGCCCTTCGTCTTCATTCTCTGCTTTTTAAATGTTCAAGACATTTTAGCCTTGGACAAGAGAGCACTGGCGCCCCCCATCTTGGTGCAGTAGATTTTACCTCCAAGGGGTCTATTCAATTAGAGTCGGAAACTGCCGTCTTGTCGGAAAGACAGCAGTTTCTGACTGGAATAGGTTGGAAGGTGTTCCGACCTATTCAATGCGGGCTCAGTTTTTCCGACAAGTCGGGAAATCCGACTTGTTGGGAAGCTGTCGAAAAGCACGTGGATCGACGGAATAGCCGCCGATCTGCGTGCTGCTGTCGGAAACGGGGCCAAATCCGACATGTTTTGGCCCCCTTTCCGACTATCTCAATCCAACTTTAAAAAAAGAAAAAAGTCGGATTAACTTTTTTTTTTCCTGATCCGCTGCTGCAGCCGCTGGGTTCCTGCTCTCCCCTGTCTCCTCCTCTCAGCTCCCTCATCTCAATCCAATTTTTTTTTATAGTCGGATCGAGATTGTCGGATTAGGTTGTTCATTGAATAGGTCCTGTCGGATCCATTCCGACAAATTCACGTCGGAATGGATCCGACTCTAAATGAATATACCCCCAAGTGGCAAATCACAACAACAGGGTATGCCTAGCTTTGTGCAAGCGCCAGATCACACTCCTACCATCTCTTTGACAACCTGGTGCTTCTGCTGGTATTTAAGTTCAGTTGCTGTTTGGTTCCCTGTTTGGAAAAGAGGGGTTTATGTACTAAGCTGAATCTACTTCCCAGTGTGTTTAAGCCTGGGCTTTATTGTATTAACTAGGCCCCATAGCCCCCCGACAATAAATCAGTATTGTTTTCTGTTTAATAAATAGGTCTCCAGCCTCAAAATAAAATGAAAGGCATTCCTATTTATCAGTGGCGGCATCGGGTTCAGTGACACACAGTGCGGTAAGTAGCCCCCAAGCACAAATTGGGGGTGTGGCCTCATAGGAAGAGGCATAGCATTGAAGGAAAGCAGAATTTACTTCAATACAGGGGTGTGGCCTTGCTGTGAGGGGCATGGCCTCATGGGAAGCTCCCATTTACATCACTCGGGGTGGGGGGGCGTACTCAGCATTCCCAGAGATATGCCGGGTATGCGCTAGACAATATTGTGGACAATGTGCCCGATTCTGGCACATCGTTCACGATATCGTCTAGTGTATATGCTCCCGTGCGTCATCGGAAACATCGTCCGTCGTACCCCCATGCAAGCCCAACGTTGCGAGCGAGGGATATGCTGCTGAATGCAGCATGGCACTGCTCCTTTCCCCACTGCTGCTCTGTCGTAGCCAACATCGGCAAGTGTGTATGCACTTGCTGATGTCGGCTACTCACCAGGCCCCGTTGCTGCCGATATTGCTGGGTACACACATCGTCTAGTGCGTACCCGACTATACTGGGCTATTCCCGGAGACTCTGCCTGCACTGCCGACTCCTCCTCAGTGACTAGAGCTAGGTGATGCACAATATGTCACAGTGCATTATCTGGCTCCATGTCACTGCTGAGGAGCCGGCATTTTGGTGTCCCCTCCTGGAAGGGTGACAACGGGTTGTGGTCTGCACCTCCCTTTTGACGCGTATGCATTTATTGAACATTACTTTTCCCCAGCCAGTCCTGACATTAACCTGTTTTCTACAGGGGGGGGGGGGGGGGGAATTAGGTTTTGGCGGCGGGGGTAGGGAGGTTAGGGTTAGGCTGCAGACAGGGGAGGTTAGGATTAGGCACCACCAGGAGGGGGAGCGGAGGTTAGGTTTAGTTACTAAAGGGGAGGGTTTGGTTTAGGCAGCGGGATGTGGAGGGTACGGTTTAGGCACTTACCGGGGAGTGTAGGGCTAGGCACTCATGCGGGAGGTTAGGGTTAGGCTGCTGTGTTAGAATACATAGCTCACCCCTGTCAGGATATTCATAATCGGGATGCCGGTGTTGGTATTCTGACCGCCGTCATTCCATGTGCCAGGATATTCTACCCAGCCCAAGGAGCTATATGTGTGAGCTCCTTGGAGCAGGTCCTCTTCCCTCCTGCTCTCACACTTTAATTACAGCTCTCCTATCCAGTGTCTTTCTATACCCGCATAGCCTCTCTGTCATTACTGTTTATCTCTTCCAACGTCTGTCTGCCCCTAGTAGTATACTGATTACGTCTGTGCTTCCTTACATCTCAGCTGTATTGTGTACTGAGAATTGCGGTTCTGTTTGTTACTTGTTTTCTCTTTTAGTTGTTAAGTTACTGTAATTATAAGATCTGTGTATCCTGTATTGTTCTGTGTGCTATATATACGGCGCTGCGAACCACTTGTGGCACCTTATAAATAAAATGTAATAATAATATAAGCTCCTTTAGTTCTAGCTGGTTAGGGTATTGCATTTTTTTTATTTTAAACCCCATGCATACCCACTGGAGAAGTGGACCCAATCTGCACAAGGGATAGGTGAGTATGGGTTCCCCCCTACCCATGTAGCGGATTCTACTTTGAGAAGAGGACTGAAAATGTCAGGACAAGGGGAATGTACAGAACTTGAGTGTGAGTATGTGTATTAAAGTTACTTTAATATTTCTTTTACAGGGGGACTATAAGATTCAGCGGGCTCTTATGCACTGCATGCTGATACTTGTGGTTCTCAAAGTACCGGCATTCAGGGGAGGCTTGTTGGGATCTGTAGCCCTCCTGTAAAAGACATCTCCAATATGTAAATTAACAGTGAGGAGGTGATTGACTGGTGCGTGTATCACCTTGTATTTATCACTGGTTTATCACTTCCTTATGCCATCTCCAGGGTAATACATCTGCCCCAATATTTTTCTAACTATCGGTGGATCCGCCCATGAGTTCCCTGAATAGCTACGGATAGTCCAGGCCTTAGGTGCCCTGGAGAGGAGGGGGGGGGGGGGCTCTTCCTTGGAGGGGTCCCCACTAACCCTGGAATCCCAGGCATGGACTGACTTGGTAGAGGGGATAAACGCTTCGGGCGGGGGGGGGGGATTTCCTTGAAATTAGTTCCCTGGCTGTGGCATTACCCCCCGCTAGTGGAGCCCGGTGCTAGTTCTAAAAATACGGGGGGACCCCTACTCATTTTTACCCTGTATTTTTAGAACCAGAGTCGGCTCAAGGAGCCCAGGGCTGTTTATGGTTTTTTTTCTTATGTCCTAGTGGATACTGGGGTCTTGTACTTTAGTACCATGGGGTATAGATCGGGTCCACTGGAGCCTTGGCACTTTAAAACTTTTAGTGTGTGTATGTGTGTGCTGGCTCCTCCCCTCTATGCCCCTCCCACCAGACTCAGTTTAGGAAAATGTGCCCAAGGAGCCGGGTGCACTTCTCTGGAGCTCCAGAGTTTTTTCTTTATATGTAATTTAGTTTATTATTTTCAGGTAGCTCTGCTTGGCAGACAGACTACCTGCTTCATGGGATTTAGAGGGGGGACCGAACCAACCTCCTGAGGGTTAATGCTTCGTAATCCCAAATGAAAGGACACTGAGCTCCTGAGGTACTGATCACACATCGTTAGTATGTGTGCCCATGCCAGCAGCTAGCTGCCACCCTCTAACAGATGCCGAAGATCCAGGTGCAGTGAGTGTTACACCGGTTAGCGGGTCCCCGGTGCAGTGTTGGCGGCAAGTCACGCGGCGGTCACGGGCCCTGAGGTGCGGTGCCCACCACGGACAAACTGGCTCTGGGCTACAAGCCCCACAGTGCTCACTATCTCTTAAGGCTTTATGTGGACTGTATACAGATATATAATGTTAATTTTAACATTGCCAGTATAATATAATTATCAGGGACCGCACGCCATCAGTGATCGCGCTGAGCCCAAAAAAAAGTGGGTCCCAGGGACCCCTCACTTTTAAAAATTGGGGTCCTACCGGTTCTTTTCTGGGTCCCATCGGAATGAAGGTTCTTATTAATCTTGTTGCAAGGTGGGGGGATGGGGTGACAGTGCTGCTGGGCTGTGTAGCATGCAGGACACCCTGCACCAGAGCTGTAACTAGACATTTTGGTGCCCATTGGCAGAAAGTGAATTGGTTCTCCACCTCCCAGAACCTAAAGTATAGGTAGTGCGCGCCGAAGAGGCGTGGCTTAATGGAGAAGGGGCGTGACCACATAATAGTACCAATTCACATTATGCCACACAGTAGTGCCGCTTATACACATTGCACCAGGTAGAACCTCCTATACACATTGCACCAGGTAGAACCTCCTATACACACTGCGCCAGGTAGAGCACGTTATACATATTGCTCCAGGTAGAGCACGTTATACACTTTGCTCCAGGTAGAGCACGTTATTAGCGCCAGGCAGAGCACGTTGTACACTAAGCGCCAGGCAGAGCATATTATACATATTGCACCAGGTAGATGACAATATGCACATTGCACCAGGTAGAGCACGTTATACACATTGCACCAGGTAGAGCACGTTATACACATTGCACCAGGTAGAGCACGTTATAAACACTGCGCCAGGTAGAGCACGTTATACACTTTGCGCCAGGTAGAGCACGTTATACACACTGCGCCAGGTAGAGCACGTTATACACTTTGCGCCAGGTAGAGCACGTTATACACACTGCGCCAGGTAGAGCACGTTATACACTTTGTGCCAGGTAGAGCACGTTATACACACTGCGCCAGGTAGAGCACATTATACACACTGTGCCAGGTAGAGCACGTTATACACACTGCACCAGGTAGAGCACATTATACATACTGCGCCAGGTAGATGACAATATGCACATTGCACCAGGTAGAGCACATTATACATATTGCACCAGGTAGAGCACGTTATACACATTGCACCAGGTATAGCACATTATACACACTGCGCCAGGTAGAGCACGTTATACACATTGCACCAGGTATAGCACGTTATACACACTGCGCCAGGTAGAGCACATTATACATACTGCGCCAGGTAGAGCACGTTATACACTGTGCCAGGTAGAGCATGTTATACACACTGCGCCAGGTAGATGACAATGTGCACATTGCACCAGGTAGAGCACGTTATACACACTGCACCAGGTAGAGCACATTATACACACTGCACCAGGTAGAGCACATTATACACACTGCGCCAGATAGATGAAAATATGCACATTGCACCAGGTAGAGCACGTTATACACATTGCACCAGGTATAGCACGTTATACACACTGCGCCAGGTAGAGCACGTTATACACTGCGCCAGGTAGAGCACGTTATACACACTGCGCCAGGTAGAGCACTTTATACACACTGCGCCAGTTAGAGCACGTTATACACACTGCGCCAGGTAGAGCACGTTATACACACTGCGCCAGGTAGAGCACGTTATACACACTGCGCCAGGTAGAGCACTTTATACACACTGCGCCAGTTAGAGCACGTAATACACACTGCGCCAGGTAGAGCACGTTATACACACTGCGCCAGGTAGAGCACGTTATACACACTGCGCCAGGTAGAGCACTTTATACACACTGCGCCAGTTAGAGCACGTTATACACACTGCGCCAGGTAGAGCACGTTATACACACTGCGCCAGGTAGAGCACTTTATACACACTGCGCCAGTTAGAGCACGTTATACTTTGCAATAGGTAGAGGGGCAGAGAGATAGGGGTGTGAGGAGGTAACACTGGGCTGAGCTGGGGAGGGGAATCAGTGTGTCTGGACTGACGGGGGGTTCTAGATGGGAGGGCAGTGAGATAACACAGTGGGCTGGTTGGGGAGGGAAGGTGTAAACACTGGGCTGGCAGGGTCAGTAATGGTTGGGGACACTGGGCTGGCAGACACTGTTAAGGCAGCATTGGTCTGCTGCTGTTCAGTTTCTGCCTGGCCCCGCACACTGGCTCAGCTAAATTACCTCTGCACTGCCAGCTCTGTGCAGGGATCTGTTCACAGGTGGCGGGTACGGCTTGCTTCACCACTCTGCTGGGTGATTTCATCTGGCGGCGGCTCCAGCTCCTCCTGTATCATCTGCAATCTTGCGGACTGAAACCCCCCCCCCCTCCCCTCCCTTGAACTAGTGCAGCCAGGGAGAGGGTGACAAGTGTGGATCAAGCCCCGGAGCGCCGCGCTGCAGCTTCCCGTGGCATGACGATAACGGCTCCCTCAGTCCTCTCAGCGTGTCTCTGACTCCCGGTACCGCCATCTTCCCGCCCAGCAGCAGCAGCCACCGCCGACTTCTGACCAATAACGTCAGAGAAAAGTCAGCTAGTGACCAATCAAGCGCCAGAGAGCAATTCCAACGGAGCGCGTCCCCGGGGACCCGCCCATTCTTAAAAAGTGAGTCTTCAGTCTTCATTTTGGGGTAAAAAAGACGCTATAGAGCGTTTTTGCAATCACTGTCCATTACAGGGGGCGGGGCTTCCCGGAGCGGTATCTGAGGCGGGAAGGCGCCATTTCCTGCTGCTGCGGATCGTCAGGCGGCATGAACACTGCTCCTCCAGAGACTCACGCTGTTACAGACTGGTACCATAGAAGGGGGGGGGGGCACGCCAGCGGTAGCGCCGCTGAACTCATATCAGGTAATACACAACATTGTGCTGCTGTGTTCTGTGTGCAGGTGTCCACTCCTCAGTGTTACTCCAGGGCCTCTCTAAAGGTCTGTATGGAGGTATTGGTCAGTGGGCTAAGCTGTGTTACAGTGTGTAGGATGTCAGTCAACATGGTTATGTGTACTGCTTGTAACTCAACTCCATCTTCAGCGGGGTCACTCATGTGTGTGCAATGTTCCTTGTCACCACAGGGACACAATTCACAGACACCTGACTGACTAGATAGCTTCAAAAACATGATTCAGAATGTCAATTCAGAATTAGTGGCTGCTAAAAGAGAGAGGTGGTAAAACACTGTTGATTGTGTGGTTAAAGCAGCGGATACCAAGAAGGCTTATCAGCCCCCTCTAGTGGTATCCCATAAACACTCACTACCTCAGGTACTCCAGTCTGATTCTGATCAGCCGGCTGTGGATAATGATGATATGGATGAGGACAGCTCTATTGGCTATTAGAGAGGTCCTCCCAGAGCCAGCCATAGGCATAGGCAAACTAGGCAATTGCCTAGGGCATTTGATATGCCTAGGGGCATAAGCAGCTTCTGCTGATTAAAATGATATGCAACATGCCTATATTCTGTGTGTAGCATTTCATATGCAGATACAGCCACAGTCTCACACAGTATATAGGTATGCTGCATATCATTTTAATCGGCAAAAGCGGCTTGTGCATCCTAGCCACATAGCAATTCAAATAAGATGCATTTTCATTAACAAAAAGGTGCCCGACGTTAGCATTGAGGCAAGATTTATGAGGACACATCTGTATCCAAGCAGAGGTCACAGTGTTAGTGGCAGTGTGAGTGCTGTGTGCATGTGAGTGGGTTGGTTGTGCAGTAGTGTTCGGAATATGTGTAAGGAGCATTATGTGTGTCATGTAAAAATGCACTAATAATGTGCAGCAAATGTGTAGGAGGCACTATGTGTGTCATTATGTGTATAAGGGCATTAATAATGTGCAGCATATGTGTAAGGGACATTATGTGTAAAAGGGCATTAATAAAGGTTGTCATAATGTGTAAGGCACAATATGTTTAGAAGGACATTAATAATGTGTCTCTTATGTGTAAGGGGCATTACTGTGGAATTATGTGTATAAATGCATTACTAATGTGTGGCATTATGTGTATAAGGTGCTCTACTATGTGGCATTGCATATAGAAAGGGCACTACTGTGTTGTCTAATGTGAATAAAGAGCAATAGGGTGTGGTGTAATGTGAATAAGGAGCAATTCAGTGTGATGTAATGTGAATAAGGGGCTCTACTGTGAGGAGTAACATTTATAAGGTAAAGTGATACTACTGTGGGATGTAATATGAATTATGGACACTATCGCATGATCAAATGTGAATAAAGTTGCAGTACTGTGTGGCGTAATTGGAATTGGGGTTACTATTGTGTGGCCATGCCCCTTGCCAGCAAAAACACACCCCTTTTTGGGCTGTGCGCCAAATATGCGAACTGTTCCTTTTTAAAATATAGGGGGTACAAACACCAAAATAATGACTGCTATGGGTGAGGGGTGATGGTGCTGGGAAAGAGGTGCAAGGTCAGAGGCGGAACCAGCTGTGGTGCTTGGGGGCACCAGCCAAAATCTTGCCTAGGGCATCATATTGGTTAGGGCCGGCTCTGGGTCCTCCACATACCGGATCAGGAGGCGAAACCAGACGAGGAGTTATATTTTAATGTTAGACAAAGACCTCAGAAACTTTTCCTGTGTCTAAGGAATTACACTCCCTGGCTACGAAGGCTTGGTTAAACCCTGATAAAAATTATTAAAATTCCTCAGAGGTTTTTAACTACCTTTCCCCTCCCTGCTGAGGATAGGAAGGTATGGAAATACCCCCCCGTCAGTCGATACGTCTGTATCCAGACTGTCCAATAAAAAAGAAATTCGTACTACTGGTACCAGGGGCTATATCACTGAAAGAGCCAACTGACCGTAAGATTGAGACCACGCTCAAGGCAATTTATACATCAGCGAGCGCAGCACAACACCCCACAATAGTTTGTGGGTGGATTTCCAGGGCGGTAGTCAGGTGGTCTGATGCTATTATTGACGGTTTAGACTCTCTACCCCGGAAGAGGTCATTACTCTACTGAAACATATACTGGATGATGCAAATTTTATGGGCAAAATTATTGAAGAGTTGAGTAAGATAAATGGCCGCACTACTGCTATGGCTGTTTCGGGTTACGTCAGTGGTCGGCTGACGCTGACTCCAAAAAGGGTGTAGAAATTCTTCCCTTTACAGGTGATGCCTTGTTTGGAGACAAATTAAATGAATGGATCTCCCAAGCAACGGCGGGTCAGTCTACCTATCTGCCGTCGAATGCGCCTCCTGCTAGACGATCTTACACTGGACCCTCCTTTAAGTCCTTTCTTGTGGCAAGGTTCAGAGGCAGGGGCCGAGGGGTCTCCACCACTTCCAGCAGATCTCATGGTAAGTCCCGTTAACCTGCACCTGCTGTCTCCCTGGACCCGACCGCCGGATCTCCTGCTGCTAAGCCTTCCGCGTGGCGGCTGGCCCCAGCAGCAAGGCGACTTTCAGGTAGGTGCTCGACTTCAACACTTTGCCCACGTGTGGAAGGAGTCCTGCCGGGACCCTTGGGTGAGGGACCTCATTTCCCAAGGATACCGGCTGGTATTTCAAGCACTCCCTCCTCACAGGTTTTCAAGTCTGGCTTACCATCTTTACCCACAGCAGACGTTACCTTGCAAGAGGCTATTCAAATGCTTTTGCAGACAGGGGTGGTAGTTCCTGTACCTCCTCCGTTACGCATCCGGGGTTTTTACTCCAGTTTTTTTGTCGTTCACAAACCAGACGTTTTGGTGCGCCCCATCTGGAACCTAACATCTCTGAACCCGTATCTGCGGGTGTTCAAATTCAATATGGAATCCGTGCGGGCGGTGGTGTCCGCTCGGGAGGAAGGGGAGTTCCTTGTGTCTCTGGATGTCAAGGATGCTTACCTACACATTCCCATGTGGCCCCCCCATCACTCTTACTTCAGGTTCGCCATATTGGACGTCCATTTCCAGTTTCAGGCCTTACCCTTTGGATTATCCACAGCTCCAAGGGTATTTACCAAGGTCATGGCGGAGATGAACCTGCAACTGCGCATGATGGCAGCGAACATAGTCCCCTACCTGGACGATCTCCTAAAAAAGGCTGTGTCCAGGGAGCATCAACTACACAGCATCGATCTGACGACTCGCCTGCTTATGGATCATGGGTGGATCCTAAATTTTCAGAAATCTCTTCTGGAACCATCCCAACGTCTTCAGTTCCTGGGAATGATACTGGAACTGACCCAACGTCTTCAGTTCCTGGGAATGATACTGGATACAGTATCTCAAAAGGTGTTTCTCCCGATGGACAAGGCCTTGACTATCCAGGCGATGGTCCGCTCGGTGCTCATTACTCGCAGGGTGTCCTTACATCTTTGCATCTGATTACTGGGCAAGACTGTGACTGGAGGTTTCATGTCCGACCATTTCATCTGGATCTGCTAGACAAATGGTCGGGTTCTCACCTTCACATGCATCAGAAAGTGACTTTGTCTCCGAAAACCCAGATTACTCTATTATGGTGGCTTCAAATTCCTCACCTGGTAGAGGGCAGAAGGTTCAATATCCACTTGTTGTTATGAACCACAAGCAGTGGTTCATTCCTGTTTGCTTTCTGTTCATGGATTTTATGTTATATTTCTGTTTGCATGCCAGGATTTCTCTTGTACTTGTTTAGAAGACTCTTGTTGGCCACCTGTGGTGAGTCTGTGTAACTGCAGCCTGTTTTCTATGTGTTAAGCCTCACCTGTCAGATAATTTGGTCATTATGTGGTGAGTCTGTGTACTGCAGTCTGTGTAGCCTCACCTGCCAGTATTTTGGCCATTACCTTGTGCCTGGCTTCCAGCCACCCTGATTGGTTATGTCATTTTTGTGGAGGTTTCCGCATTGCTGTCCTCGCCTTATTACGACGGGTTTGTATTTGGCAGTTAGGTTGCATTACTTGATTTGCTGTAGTTCCAGGTGGCCGCGCCGCACGTAAACTGCTTAGTTATTTTTTGTATCCTTCTCTGTTTTAGTCGTGTCAGTCTTAGTTAGTTTTCCCCTTGTCCGTCTCTGTCTCGGTTAACGCCTTGTCACGTATTAAGACCGGGGGGCATCGGAGTTTGGGCGGATCTACAGATGTAGCCACCTTTATCTTGAGTGGCCGCGGCGGTTGGCCCGTTCGACCATACGCAGCGTACTGTGGCGTAGCGAGGCGCGCCTAGCCACAGAGAGGCTATCTAATCGCACGGAGACAGACATTTGACGTTTGGCGTTACCTTTACGTGTAATACCTGCGATCAGCCACCAGATGTCGCTTTTTACAATCACCACTGCGCATGCGTGTGGTCTCCCGTAAAATACAATACTGACATACATAATAAGGACTACTTTACTAAGGCGTCTCATTACGCTGCATACAGCAAATACTGTACTCATTACGCTGCATTATTTAATACAGTACTGTACAGTATATACAGTACGACACCGACGCAAATACAGTAGTACAGCATACAGTATATGATCCATCTACAATACTTTATGAATACTGTATGTGAGCGTGCAAGTCCCGCAGACAAAACACAGTACTGTAAAACCAGTAGTGTACACTGTCGCAAATGGATGTGTGTTACAAGTTCACTATTGCCTCTCAAGATTAGGAATTTTCTACAGTGTTATCGTCCTAATCCCGTAGCCATTACAGCATAATCAAAACCAACGGATTTATACATTTGTCTGCGGCGAAGTGGTGAAGTGTTTCGCTTCCTATACTCAGAGTCCAGGGTTCGATTCCTTAAGTACTGTACGAATGCATGTTACTGTAGTTTTTTTCAGACACTTTATTATTTGTTTTATTCACATACTGCAAACCAGGGCATACAGTAGCTGCATGAGCGGTTCTATGCGATCGAGTCCGGTGTACCATAATCTGCAGGTTCTATGCAGGTTAAGGTACTATGCTCCGTACACAGTACACATACAATTCTGTAGCTGGGCAGACTGAATAGAAATGGCTACCACCTATGACTCCTTGCCCCACAGAGGCCCTAGGCTACGGAGCAAGTAATAGTCCAGATTGTACAGACTATGGGGCAATGCTGAATGAGCGTCACAATCCCCTAGCTAAAATACACAGTATGCATATTATGGTACACCGGACTCGATGACATACTGTAGCACACTGGCAAAATGGCCGCCGCCCCTGAACCCTTGTGCAGGTTATGGGGCTATGCTGAAGGAGCGTCACAATCCCCTAGCCAAAATACACAGGGGAGGGATAAGCTACTGTAGGATTGCATACAGTATTACGGTACACCGGACTCAATCGCATAGCACACTGTCAAAACGACCACTACCCATGAACCCCCACCTCCTGAACCCCCACCTCGTGGCAGGCAGCAGTTGGGTATGGAATGAGAAATGGCATAAGCTGTGCAGGCTACGGGGCGATGCTGAAGGAGCGTCACAATCCCCTAGCCAAAATACACAGAGATACTGTAAGCGAGGTCTATGCACATTACAGTACTGTACAGTACGTTACACCGGGCTCGGTCGCATAGCAAACTGACAAAACACAAGTTTTACAGTACATACAGTAAAGCAGGCCAAAGCTGCAGGAGAGTTTCTACTGTAAAGGTTCTATGCACCGTACGGTAATGTACACATACCTGTACAATTCTATAGCAGGGCAGACTCAATTGAAATGGCTACCGCCTGTGACTCCTACAGTAGCTCCTAGGAGGCACTCAGCTATGGAGCAAATAACAGCACAGATTTTGCAGGCTACGGGGCAATGCTGAAGGAGCGTCACAATCCCCTAGCTACAATACACAGGGGTGATAGAGATAATCGAGTGGCTGGAGGGGGGTCCCCTTGATTTAAGGGGCCCCCACTCCTCCAGGGTACTCCGGCCAGGTGTGACTAGTTGGGTATTTAATTCCATGGCCGCAGGGACCTGTATAAAAGTCTCCCCCGGCTGTGCATTATCTGTCCAGCTAGTGGAGCCCAGTGCTGATTCAAAAAATATGGGGAACCCCTACGCTTTTTTTGTCCCCCTTATTTTTTGCACCAGGACCAGGCGCAGAGCCCGGTGCTGGTTCTAAAAAGATGGGGGATCCCGTGTCCATTTTTTCCGTATTCCTTCCGGAATTCGACTGCAATTGCATATACAGTACTGTACCCCTTAATGTCACTGCTTACAGTATACAGTATTTAGACATGAGCTTGTGTACAGTATCTGTCATGAGGTGCTTTTTTCACTGACACTATAACTTTTTTCTATTGTGATATACTGTACTGTACAGAGGCGGCAAACTAGCCAAACGGGAATAATCAGCTTCTGCAGAATAAAATGAGATGCTACAGTACATGCCTATATTCTGTGAGTGACTGCGGCTCTATGAAATTAAATCAGAAAATTTAAATATGAAATGCATTACTAATGTGTGGCATTACTGTACTGTATGTGTATAAGGTGTACTACAATATTTTCTGGTGTAACATAAGGAAAGGGCACTACTGCATGGTCTAATGCAGTGGTTCTCAAACTTGGTCCTCAGGACCCCACACAGTGCATGTTTTGCAGGTAAACCAGCAAGTGCACAGATGTATTCATTACTAACTGACACATTTTAGAAGGTCCATACAGTAGGTGGAGCTAATTTTTTCACTTGTGATTCTGTGAGACCTGCAAAACCTGCACTGTGTGGGGTCCTGAGGACTGAGTTTGAGAACCTGTGGTCTAATGTAAATAAAGATGAATGTGGTGGGGTGTAATGTGAATAAGGGGCATTACTGTTAGGAGTAATGTGGTACTATGATATGATGTCATGAGAATAAGAGACACCACTGCATGATATAATGTGAATAAAGTTGCAGTACTGTGTTGTGTCATTTCATCTTCGGGTATTATTGTGTTACCATGCCCCTTCCCAGCAAGAACATACTGTACACTGTTTTGGGCTGGCACTAAATGTGCACATTGTTCTTATTTAGATTATAGGGGGTAGGAGCGCCAAAATGGGTGATGGTGCTGGGAAAGGGGTGCAGGGTTAGAGGCGGAACTACGTAGCATCTGTGCAAGAGGGCATCAGCCAAAATCTAGCCTAGGGCATCATGTTGGTCAGGTTTGGCTCTGATAATACTGTATACTGTACTCTTACTGTACTTTGCATTCAATACAGATACTGTTTGCACACAGGTTTTACATGAATCATTGGCAATGCTGCAGGAGTGTCTCATTAGGCAATCTAAAATATACCACGACTATGGGTGGGGATACAGTAGGGAAGTTCTGTCACCATAAGCTGTCTGCTGTGTATAGCATATTTCCATCTGAGATGCATTTGTGTGTTTGTAATAAGAAAAAAACATTTTACTGTACATTTAGTGGATACAGTATTTCTCCCCCATAATGACGTATCATACTGTACAGGTACCCTCATGTACTGTACCGTACCATACTGTAAAATTGAATATTTATTGGAAAAACATCAATATTAATGTAAAAATAAAGTATTACAACATCCGATTCCATGTACTGCACTGATCAAAATGTACAGTACTCTTATTCAGGACTTATAAAACTGAAAATAACTGTTCATACAGTACACATCAATAACATTACTACTGTATAATATTCTACATTAGTTTATGCAATAATCAGACAAAGGCAATTTTATCATTTTTTTTAATAATGCACCAATTTAAAATTTTAAACAGAAAATACAGAACTACATATTTGTGGCTTGACCATTTCTTTCAACTACAACAGGTAATACTTTATACAGGTGATTTATATAATTATTACAATGTTCAGGTGTGAGTACTTCTAGCCAAAATTTCTTTATCCCATCCACCAGTTGCTGTTTTGTTGTTGGCTTTGCAACACTCCTAACGTACCTCTTCAATTGAGCCCACACTAATTCGATTGGGTTCATGTCTGGTGATCTAATTAAAAAAAAAAAAAAAGCGTATAGAAAAAATTAATTACAGTACATTACAGTAAATAGAGAAAATTAAACATACAATATTGTACTGTTTATTAAACAAATTTTTTTTTTACAGTACTAGAGTGCTATCCAAAATTTTACTTGTACACTGTTGAAAGAATACTCACTCTGGTGGTGTGCGTTCCCAATTCATACCTTTCTCTTCCATAAATTTGGCTGAGGCGGAGTGTTTAGGATCATTGTCTTGGAATATCCTATGGTGAGTTGGGTAATATTTATTCACAAATGGCACCATACATTTCTCTACTATTGTTTCTTGGAAATATTTCTTATCCATGATTCCTACAGAAATCAAAAAATGTTGTTCATTAATAAGCAACTCCTTTTATTGTGCAGTTACACGTACTCTACAGTACAACATGTATTTTTACAGAACACAGGCACAGAATAAAGTATAGTACTGTACTGTACCTTCGAAAAATAATAGGGGACCAGCTCCTAATCGTGATATGCCTCCCCATACATGGATTTTCAATGGATGCTTTGGGCGTGGTTTTAAAGAGATATGGTTACGTTTCCTGAATGACATTCTGGAGAACCGCTCAAGGGCAACAGACGATTCATCTGTGAAAATGACATCATCAAATGTTTCACCACTCTCAATCCATCGCCGTGCCTGTTCCACTCTCTTTTCTTTATTCACATCTCTTATCATTGGAGATATCCTGTGAAGAGCCAAAAATAATGAAATCAGATACAGTTATGAAATTACAGATTTACAGATTACTGTATATACAGTAGACTGTATGTGCAGTATACTGTATTATATACCTACTGTATACATTAAACTGTACATACAGTACATTAAGTTACATACAGAGTAATATATATATACATACTGTACATACACACAAACACACACACACACACACAGTATACAGTATGTAATCATCACAATAAGCCGGCAATGCTTCATTGCTGTCTCTGAGTGCCTATACAGTAGGTATCTCTTTTGGGATAGAATACTGTATATACAGTATATACACACACACATACTGTATATAGTATAAAGTACACACTCTGTATAATGATTTATGGCATTATTATATCACGTATCAAGGGATTATTAACAGTGCATTTACTGTATGGTTTATACTGCTTTCAGTATTTTACCTTGTTGCGCCAAAGGTCCATCCCATTTTCCGTCGCATCCTTCTGATGCTGGTGGCCGATATGTCCAGGTCATACTTGGAATGGAGAATTCGTTTTATTTGCAGAGCAGTACGCTCATCATCCTCACGAGTTAGTTCCTCCACAATTTGTTGCACTCTCCTACAGTACAATACAGTATGAAAAATATGAATTCATGAACAGCACAATCACAGTTACAATTGATGAAGTTTTAATTTTATTTCAAAAAAATTGTTTATGGTATAAAGCAAGTCATTTAAACATTACAGTAGTGTACAGTACGTACCATGTGCATTTTGTAGGAAATACAAATCTGGGCGTTGTTCTCTCGAATGCATGATAGCGCACCGTTTCTAAAGTGACTATAATGCCACTTTCCTTGAGCCATGCATGGATCTCTTTGATGGTTTTATTTTCTTTTTTCATGTTGGCGATTATCTTGCTCATCGTTTTGTTGATAGTTACTGGCATGTTGTCCAACTATAATTCCTGTATGGAGAGAAAACATTTGTGAATACTGTAGTCTAAAATTTACACATCTGAAAATGCATAAGAGTTTTATGATAGAAGTTAATACTGTACATGTTTACTATCCAGTACCTGATGTTCAAATTTAAGTATTGTATACTGTACAGTACTGAAAATACAACTTCAGTGTTATGGACTGCAATTAGTTTCCTGTATGAAACAGATACAGTACAGTAAATAACCCTCCTTGGAAGTGCATGGGCCCTGTGAGACTTACAGTAGTGTACAGCATAAGGGTCGACTGACATGATGTACAAGCATTACATACAGTACATGTCAGTACTGTATGTAAATTCTTCAATTATTGCCTAACAACAATGCTGCTTACTGTATATTAAATACTGTAGGCCTAGAAATGTGCATCTCAATATAGTAGTTAAAAACACAGGGGCCTATGTGGATAAGCGAGTTCTATGCACACAAAAAATGGCCACCGACCGTGAACCCCCAGCACGTGGCAGCGCTCGGATATGTAGTGAGATACAGTATGGCATACATTTCACAGTTCAGGGGGCAATGCTGAAGGAGCGTCACAATCCCCTAGCTCAATTACATTGGGATAAGCGAGGTCTACTGTATGCACATTACGGTATACCGAGCTGGATCGCTTAGCAACCTGACAAAATGGCCGCCGACCGTGAACTCCCAGCACGTGGCAGCGCTCGGATATGTAGTGAGATACAATATGGCATACATTTCACAGTTCAGGGGGCAATGCTGAAGGAGCGTCACAATCCCCTAGCTCAATTACATTGGGATAAGCGAGGTCTACTGTATGCACATTACGGTATACCGAGCTGGATCGCTTAGCAACCTGACAAAATGGCCGCCGACCGTGAACTCCCAGCACGTGGCAGCGCTCGGATATGTAGTGAGATACAATATGGCATACATTTCACAGTTCAGGGGGCAATGCTGAAGGAGCGTCACAATCCCCTAGCTCAATTACATTGGGATAAGCGAGGTCTACTGTATGCACATTACGGTATACCGAGCTGGATCGCTTAGCAACCTGACAAAATGGCCGCCGACCGTGAACTCCCAGCACGTGGCAGCGCTCGGATATGTAGTGAGATACAATATGGCATACATTTCACAGTTCAGGGGGCAATGCTGAAGGAGCGTCACAATCCCCTAGCTCAATTACATTGGGATAAGCGAGGTCTATGCACATTACGGTATACCGAGCTGGATCGCTTAGCAACCTGACAACATGGCCGCCGACCGTGAACTCCCAGCACGTGGCAGCGCTCGGATATGTAGTGAGATACAATATGGCATACATTTCACAGTTCAGGGGGCAATGCTGAAGGAGCGTCACAATCCCCTAGCTCAATTACATTGGGATAAGCGAGGTCTACTGTATGCACATTACGGTATACCGAGCTGGATCGCTTAGCAACCTGACAAAATGGCCGCCGACCGTGAACTCCCAGCACGTGGCAGCGCTCGGATATGTAGTGAGATACTGTACAATATGGCATACATTTCACAGTTCAGGGGGCAATGCTGAAGGAGCGTCACAATCCCCTAGCTCAATTACATTGGGATAAGCGAGGTCTATGCACATTACGGTATACCGAGCTGGATCGCTTAGCAACCTGACAAAATGGCCGCCGACCGTGAACTCCCTGAACTGTGAAATGTATGCCCCCGCCCCATTGCTGTTGGTTTATGCCTTAGAGGACTCGGACGCTCGCATTTGTAAAGCACGGTGTTTTCCTCCGCCTCCTGCTAGCCTGTTGCCCTTCCCCCATGGGAGCCTGCACAGATCATGCAGTAGACAGGGAGGGAATGCAGGTCATGTGCAATACACAAACGCCCACTGTAGTACTATTTTGCTCACTTACAGTACCGTACTGTAGGTTGCATTTAGCGTAAAGAATCGCTCCTGCAGATGTACTTTGATTTACAGTATGTGAAACCTGTGTGCATCCTTCCATTGGATGTACTGTATTGGAGAGAATTTTTTTTTTTTTAAAGTGAATGTCACGGGAACACATTAAAAATAAGGTTGGCACTTCCTTCCCATTGGTGTTGGTTTACAGTATGCCGTAGTGTACTCGGACGCTCATGTAATTGCATTTCAAAGGCACAGTATTTTCCATCGTCTCCCCCCTACCCCCATCGCCCTTCCCCCCTGGGGGCCTGCACAGGGAGGAAATTCAGGTCCTGTGCAATACACAAACGCTGAAGATCTACAGTACTGTTTTGCTCAGTTGGTAGCGTCAGAATACACTCATTTCATTCCCGCTGTTTAGGTGCATTTAGCGTAAAGAATCGCTCCTGCAGATGTACTTTGATTTATGTGAAACCTGTGTGCATCCTTCCATTGACTGTCTTACAATGTAAATAAAATAATACAGTGCATTATTACAGAAAAAAAAAAAAAAAAGAAAGAAAGCACATCAGGTCTCGAACCCTGGACTCCCAGCGAGGGAGGTGGGAGCCTTCACCCCTAGCCCACGACGCCTCATGAGAGATTTCCAATTTCATGTGTGAAAGTACTGCAAACAGCGCCCGGCCCCCGCCCCATTGCTGTTGGTTTATGCCTTAGAGGACTCGGACGCTCGCATTTGTAAAGCACGGTGTTTTCCTCCGCCTCCTGCTAGCCTGTTGCCCTTCCCCCATGGGAGCCTGCACAGATCATGCAGTAGACAGGGAGGGAATGCAGGTCATGTGCAATACACAAACGCCCACTGTAGTACTATTTTGCTCACTTACAGTACCGTACTGTAGGTTGCATTTAGCGTAAAGAATC
Organism: Pseudophryne corroboree; assembly: GCF_028390025.1. Classification (NCBI taxonomy): domain Eukaryota; kingdom Metazoa; phylum Chordata; class Amphibia; order Anura; family Myobatrachidae; genus Pseudophryne; species Pseudophryne corroboree. The sequence goes on from NC_086447.1 coordinate 495,223,187, forward strand.
GCTCCTGCAGATGTACTTTGATTTACAGTATGTGAAACCTGTGTGCATCCTTCCATTGGATGTACTGTATTGGAGAGAATTTTTTTTTTTTTAAAGTGAATGTCACGGGAACACATTAAAAATAAGGTTGGCACTTCCTTCCCATTGGTGTTGGTTTACAGTATGCCGTAGTGTACTCGGACGCTCATGTAATTGCATTTCAAAGGCACAGTATTTTCCATCGTCTCCCCCCTACCCCCATCGCCCTTCCCCCCTGGGGGCCTGCACAGGGAGGAAATTCAGGTCCTGTGCAATACACAAACGCTGAAGATCTACAGTACTGTTTTGCTCAGTTGGTAGCGTCAGAATACACTCATTTCATTCCCGCTGTTTAGGTGCATTTAGCGTAAAGAATCGCTCCTGCAGATGTACTTTGATTTACAGTATGTGAAACCTGTGTGCATCCTTCCATTGGATGTACTGTATTGGAGAGAATTTTTTTTTTTTAAAGTGAATGTCACGGGAACACATTAAAAATAAGGTTGGCACTTCCTTCCCATTGGTGTTGGTTTACAGTATGCCGTAGTGTACTCGGACGCTCATGTAATTGCATTTCAAAGGCACAGTATTTTCCATCGTCTCCCCCCTACCCCCATCGCCCTTCCCCCCTGGGGGCCTGCACAGGGAGGAAATTCAGGTCCTGTGCAATACACAAACGCTGAAGATCTACAGTACTGTTTTGCTCAGTTGGTAGCGTCAGAATACACTCATTTCATTCCCGCTGTTTAGGTGCATTTAGCGTAAAGAATCGCTCCTGCAGATGTACTTTGATTTATGTGAAACCTGTGTGCATCCTTCCATTGACTGTCTTACAATGTAAATAAAATAATACAGTGCATTATTACAGAAAAAAAAAAAAAAAGAAAGAAAGCACATCAGGTCTCGAACCCTGGACTCCCAGCGAGGGAGGTGGGAGCCTTCACCCCTAGCCCACGACGCCTCATGAGAGATTTCCAATTTCATGTGTGAAAGTACTGCAAACAGCGCCCGGCCCCCGCCCCATTGCTGTTGGTTTATGCCTTAGAGGACTCGGACGCTCGCATTTGCTAGTCCTCCATTCCCATTATGCATTAGCGAACTCAGACGCTCATATATTTTAAAAGCACGGTGTTTATACATTGTACTGTACATTCTTCCTTTTACACAATTACTGTAGTTGCGTCTCCATACACATACTGTACAGTACTCCATACTTTTTCCACCGCCTCCCGTTACGCCTACAGTATTGCCAGAGCTGTAGATCAATCCGCCGCTATACTGTACGATCGAAAGTACTGGATTAGTGGAGCATTAGCGACACAGTGGTGGAGATGTGTAATGCATGATGAGTATCTAGATCGTCTCAACGCGCCTGCCTGTGATGAAACTCAGCTATCGCCTTAGCGTGGCTAAACGCCCGTCTCGGCGGAGAAACAGTCAAGGTAAAGGTGGCTACATCTGTAATTCGCCCATTCAAATGCGGCTGCCGTGGACACAAGAAACCATAGTCTTGCAGGCGTTAATCGACCACTGGGAAGGACAACGGAGTCAGGGATTTTTGTTAGGGTTAGCTGCATATCTCAGTCCAGTTGCAGCTTCACGCGTCTGTACTTGGAACTCTCCTGGTGCCACCCAATCTCCTGGGTTCCAAGTATGCAGAACATAACACTTGTGGATTCTACTGACAGCAGATGCCAGTAATCGGGGCTGGGGAGCGGTGGCCCAAAGGGCCCAGTTCCAAGGGATAGGGTCAGTTCAGGAATCGGCTTTGCCGATAAACATCCTTGCAATTTACAATGCTCTTCTGCAAGCTTCCCATCTCCTGAGGGATCAGGCGCTCCAGGTTCAATTGGACAATGCCACGGCGGTGGCGTACATAATCCAACAAAGGGGATCAAGAAGCAGAGTGGCAATGCGAGAGGTGACAAGAATTCTCATCTCGGCGGAGGCCAATGCAAGGGCCATCTCTACCTCTTTCAGGTGGAGTACCGCAAGGCTCAGTCTTGGGTCTTCTGCTTTTCTCTATCTATACCTCATCTCTTGGTAAAGTAATCAGCTCTTTTGGATTTCAGTATCATCTGTACTACCTATTCTCCCCTGATTTGTCCCTATCTGTACTGGGCCATGTCACTGAATGTCTTTCTGCCATTTCATCTTGGATGACATCTCGCCACTTCAAACTTAATATTTCCAAAACAAAGTAAATTATACTTCCACTGGCTATCCTCCCCTGATTTGTCCCTATCTGTACTGGGCCGTATCACTGAATGCCTTTCTGCCATTTCATCTTGGATTACATCTCGCCACCTCAAAAACAAAAGTTAATTTCAAAAACAGTTGATTATATTTCCACCGGCAATAGTAGGTACTAACCTGATATCTCTATCATTGTTGAAAACTCGACAATCTACCCTACCCCACAAGATTGCTGCCTGGGTGTCATCCTTGACTCTGATCTGTCCTTTGTTCCCCACATTCACTCTGTCTCAAAATCATGTTATATGTATCTAAAAAACATATCCAGAATACGACCATACCTTACACAAGACACTGCTAAAACTCTAATCCACACTCTCATTATCTCCCGCATTGATTATTGCAATAGTCTCTTCTCACCACTACAATCCATTCTGAATGAGGCTAATCTTCCTCGCTAGACGTTCATCGTCTGCAGGTGCACTCTGTCAGTCCCTCCATTAGTTACCTGTTGTTAGGATCTCCTGCTCTGTGCTGCCACGTCGCCATGGCAACCGGGAGGCAAGTGTTAGCGAAGTAACCTGAGCGCAGCTGATACTCCGGTCCGGGTTTTTACTGTGTAGTGGTTACAGGCTCTGTGCACGGCAGGGAATCCGGCGCTGGTTTTGTGCTCACAGTCTGTGAGGTCTGAGTGGGGCGTGGACAGCACCTGCTATATAAACCATCCTCTCAGGTTAGGCAAATGCTGCTGAATCTTTGTTTGTTAGTCAGTTCCAGAGAGTTAGCTAGTACTGTGTGACTTTGTATTTACTTGTTGCTTACTGCGAATAGGCCTTGGGATTCGGTACTTCATTCTGCCAATCCGGACCTAGCAGTAAGACTGGAGTCAGTTGTTTGACCTGCTGGGGTTCTTTTGCTATTCTGTGAACCCAGCAGGTTTGCGGCTGTACTCTCAGACCTGCTTGCTTAATCCTCCCTCACTGTGCAGGGCGTCCAGGTGTCAGTTTAGTGGCAGTAAGCTGAACCTGTGCCCTGCAAGTGGGGGTTAGGATTGTGGATACTCTCCTTGTGTCTATATTTCTATCTCTGACCAAGGAGTTTATTCCCACACCCGTTGGTAACCCTTTGGTTTTTTTTCTGTTGCTCTTAGCAACATCATTTCAGGTGCTCCACATGTTAAATCACTACACATCGCTTCATTGTCCGCTCTATTCCATCTGAGCATTCCTGACACTAGGGAGACACCCAATTCCTGAGCCTTTGGGCTTCTCCGTTCACTTTGTGTTTATTAGTTATTCCATCACCTCCTGTGTATGTTATGTTATACTGTCTGTGAGTTCGTTTGAATCGCTTCCCTCTCTGTTCATACACCGGTATACTCCTGTTAGCACTGGTGTGTGTAACATATTCAGCAGCCCTACTCCTGTTGAAATTTTGTGGGAATATGGAGCATACCCCTCAAAATACTTTGCAACAGGTGGTCGATCAGGTGCAGGTCCTGACTCGACAATTTAATGAGATGTCCATTAAAATGAACACCCCGCAGGCCGCTAGCGGAGCTCCCGCAGCAGCAGCGGCAAGTTCAGGGGTTAAGGAGCCGAAAGTAAATCTCCCGGATCGTTTTTCTGGAGATCGCTCGCAGTTCTTTTGTTTCAAGGAGAGCTGTAAGCTATATTTCAGGCTTAGGCCCCAGTCTTCTGGGTCAGAGATTCAGCGGGTGGGCATGGTGATTTCCTTGCCCTGGAACACTCTGTTCCCTCAGTACCTTTGGCATCAGAGATTGAGATCTGTGGGTTAAACGGGGAACCATTGTCCCAGGGTAAAATTACCTCCTGCACCAGCCAAATTCCTTTGTTTATTGGAGCCACACACTCTGAAAAATTGTCTTTTTATGTGACTGTCTGTTCTTTTGCACCATTGGTTTTGGGGTTACCCTGGTTAAGGACCCATAACCCTCAATTTGACTGGGTCTCTGGGGAGATTCTTAGTTGGGGTAGTGATTGTTTCAGGAGTTGCTTGAGCCTTCCAGTCAGGCTCTCGCAGCTAAGTTTGCCAGGATTGCCAGGATGTTATGCAGATTTTGCGGATGTGTTCTCCAAAAAAGTTGCGGAGGTACTACCTCCCCATCGCCCCTATGACTGTGCCATTGATTTGTTGCCGGATGCTAAGCTTCCCAAGAGCAGGTTGTACTCCCTGTCACGTCCTGAGACTCAGGCTATGGCAGAGTACATTCAGGAGAATTTGGCTAAGGGATTTATCAGACCCTCACAGTCCCCAGTTGGGTCGGGGTTCTTCTTCGTGTGTAAAAAGGACGGTTCGTTGCGACCCTGCATCGACTTCAGGGAATTCAACCGTATCACGATTAAAAACTCGTACCCACTGCCTCTCATTTCGGTTTTGTTTGACCAGCTTCGTACTGCCACCATTTTTTCTAAGATTGACCTATGCGGTGCTTACAATCTAATCCGAATAAGAGAGGGGGATGAATGGAAGACTGCCTTTAATACCCACTCAGGGCATTATGAATATTTGGTGATGCCTTTTGGGCTCTCTAATGCCCCGGCAGTCTTCCAGGAATTCATGAACGATGTGTTCAGGGAATATTTGGATAGATTCTTAGTTGTTTATCTAGATGACATCCTAATCTTCTCTCATTCCCTGGAGGAACATCGGAAGCATGTACGCTTAGTCCTCCAGAAACTCAGAGACCACCAGCTTGGGGCGAAGCTGGAGAAATGCGAGTTTGAAGTCCAGCAAATCGCATTTCTAGGGTATATTATCTCCTCAGAAGGTTTCCAAATGGAGGGTTCTAAGGTACAGGCAGTCCTGGATTGGGTGCAGCCCACTAGTTTGAAGGCGCTTCAGCATTTTCTGGGCTTTGCGAATTTTTATAGACGGTTTATCGCTGGATTTTTGTCTATAGTGGCCCCCTTGGTGGCACTCACTAAGAAAGGGGCGGATGTTGCTCACTGGTCTTGTGAGGCCAAACCGGCCTTTGCCCGTCTCAAAAGGGCATTTGTCTCGGCCAAGGTGCTGCGACACCCAGATCCAGAGCGTCCTTTTGTGGTAGAAGTGGATGCCTCTGAGATAGGTGAGAAGAGTCTACGATATTGTCCCAGCAAGATTTCCTTATTCTTCCATAGGTCCACCTTTCTCCAAACAATCCTCACATCAAAGAACGTTCTGTGCAGTAAATGTCCTTACAAAAAAGGAGAAGTAAAAAAACACATATAGTGTAGTAATTTAGGTTTTAAAATTGGTGATTTATTTTGATTCCAAAAGAATATAAAAAGATGATGTTTTACATAAAAGTGAAAGCAATCACTTTAACATTAGTAAAAAATGGAACCGTACCGTGCCAAGCTCCCAGCATGGAGCAATGGAAAGAGCAACAAAATTTGGAGTTTTCCGGAATTCCTCCTTACTCCTTCCAAGCTAGACGCCGACAGCAGGACTAGGTAAGTTCCTTTCCAAATATGGATGCAGGTAAATGGATCAGGAAGCCGCCAACGCGTTTCGAGTTCTTATCAACTCTTCCTCAGGGTAGAATGATCCTTACCTGCATGCATCCCCTTTTATGCTAGAAGTAACCCGGAAATGAATCCTTCATTTCCTTTACAATCCATATTTTCTAAACAGATGAAAATTCAGATCAACAGTGACTTATCTTACTTATACACTTACGTGTTATAAATTAATCAATTATATGTCATAAAATTTATATTGTGCATCAATATTAAAACACATATACTGCAAGTACTTCCTGTGGGTCAAAGTTACACCCATGGTCATAACACTACAAATCACAAAATGCAGTTCCATTTGTCCCATGCTGATCATCCCCACATATCTTCCTTATCAAAACGCTGCCTTAAAAGTTAAATGCATCCATAATAAGTGTTTATTTTCGTTTTGTTTGGTCTCGGAACGCTATGCGTTCCACACTCGCGTAACCGGAAGTTCTATGCGTTCCACCGGTCTTTCCGATGACGCACTTCCGTTTTAATCATCGACACCGCCGCTATGCGTTCCACAGTAGTTTCACCTGTGGACGCATGCAATCCATCAATCTAGGGGGAATGTCCTACTATTTCTTATGTGTACAATAAGTAGTTTTTCTAGTATCCGAGCACTATGCGTTCCATGCTCGCGTACCCGGAAGTTCTGTGCGTTCCACCGGTCTTTCCGATGACGCACTTCCGTTATAGTAATAGATAGCGCTCTGCGTTCCACAGTAACTTAGCCTGTGGACGCATGCGTTCCATAAGTATAAGGGGGATATTCTGCTATTTTTTATCATGGCAGTGCACTCAATTAAAAACAATGCATAATACACACTGTTGTTTAAGGTGGTAGCGCCCAAGCTATATTCAAAATTTGTATATTTAGATTATTCAGTACTGGTGATTGGGAATCACCTGAATATATCTAGGCAGCTTATAATCCACTAAGCGCTATTGTCTGATCCATATTTTTATATTTTGCCTCTGAGATAGGTATTGGGGCAGTGCTCTCTCAGATGGGGGTGTCTGATAATCGCCTTCATCCCTGTGCTTACTTTTCCCGTAAATTTTCGTCTGCCGAGATGAATTATGATGTGGGTAACCGGGAATTGTTGGCTATAAAGGATGCACTCGGGGAGTGGAGACACTGGCTTGAGGGGGCTAAGTTTGTGGTCTCAATTCTCACCGACCATAAGAATCTGTCATATTTAGAGCCAGCGAAGCGGCTCAATGCCAGGCAGGCACGATGGGCTTTGTTTTTTGCTCGCTTTAATTTTTTGATAACATATCGCCCTGGGTCAAAAAACATCAAGGCTGATGCGCTCTTGCGGAGTTTTGCTCCAGTTCAAGAGACCACCGAGGAGCCATTGCCCATTGTTTCCCCATCATGTATTAAAGTGGGCATTACCCAGGACCTCTTGTCATTAGTCCTTAGAGCACAGGAGCAGGCTCCTCCAGACCTTCCGGTAGGTCTCTTGTTTGTACCTCCTAGGTTAAGACAGCGAATGTTCCTGGAATTCCATGCCAAGAGGTCGGCAGGGCATCCAGGTATTGCCAGAACTCGGGAGTTGCTGTCTAGGGCGGTGTGGTGGCCCTCGGTGGCTAGGGATGTGGATCAGTGGGTTCGGGCATGTGACGTTTGTGCCCGAAATAAAACTCCTAGAGGGGTTCCTGTCGGCCCATTACATCCACTCTCTATTCCGTCTAAGCCATGGACCCACATTTCCATGGATTTTGTGGTGGACTTGCCCAAATCCTCGGGGATGACAGCCATTTGGGATGTCGTTGACAGGTTTTCGAAGAGGGCGCATTTCGTTCCACTGGTTGGGTTGCCGTCGGCCAGACGCCTGTCTGAGTTATTTATGCAGCATGTTGTGTGCCTCCACGGGTTGCCACTTGATGTGGTCTCTGACCGTGGATCCCAGTTTGTGGCCAAATTCTGGAGGGCATTTTGTTCTGATCTCCAGATTTCTGTGAGCTTGTCGTCAGGCTACCATCCACAGTCTAATGGGCAGACTGAGAGGGTGAACCAGTCCTTGGAGCAGTTCCTCAGGTGTTATGTCTCCAAGTGTCATACTGACTGGGTTGCTCATCTGTCCATGGCGGAGTTTGCCTATAACAACGCGGCTCACTCTGCTACAGGGATCTCTCCCTTCCTTTGTGTGTATGGGCATCATCCTAAGGCCAATTCTTTTGACCCCCTGGATTCCACGTCTGGTTGTTCCTCTGTTGTTTCGGTCCTTAGGGGTATTTGGAGGAAAGTGAAGAAAGCCCTTGTGTCTGTGTCATTAGTGACCAAAAGGGTTTTTGATAAGCGGAGAAGACTCTGAAGCTTCAAATTAGGAGACTTCGTCTGGTTGTCCACCAAGAATTTGAAGTTGAGACAGCCATCTCATAAGTTTGGCCCCCGGTTCATCGGCCCTTATAAGATCACCAGGGTTATCAATCCGGTGGCATTTCAGTTAGATCTGCCCCGTTCATTGGGTATCAATAAAACATTTCATTGTTCCCTTTTAAAACTGGCGGTTAGTAATCCTTCTTCCAGTGGAAGACCTTCTCCTCTTCTGATACGGGGTCAGAGGGAGTTTGTGGTTGAAAGGGTTCTTGACTCCAAGATGGTTCGGGGTCGGCTGTCATTTTTGGTGCACTGGAAGGGGTATGGCCCGGAGGAGCGGTCGTGGGTGCGCAGTTGTGATCTTCATGCCCCCAGACTGATACGCTCTTTCTTCTCGCAGTTCCCCGATAAACCCGGTGGTAGGGGTTCTTTGACCCCTCGTCAGAGGGGGGGTACTGTTAGGATCTCCTGCTCTGTGCTGCCACGTCGCCATGGCAACCGGGAGGCAAGTGTTAGCGAAGTAACCTGAGCGCAGCTGATACTCCGGTCCGGGTTTTTACTGTGTAGTGGTTACAGGCTCTGTGCACGGCAGGGAATCCGGCGCTGGTTTTGTGCTCACATTCTGTGAGGTCTGAGTGGGGCGTGGACAGCACCTGCTATATAAACCATCCTCTCAGGCTAGGCAAATGTTGCTGAATCTTTGTTTGTTAGTCAGTTCCAGAGAGTTAGCTAGTACTGTGTGACTTTGTATTTACTTGTTGCTTACTGCGAATATGCCTTGGGATTCGGTACTTCATTCTGCCAATCCGGACCTAGCAGTAAGACTGGAGTCAGTTGTTTGACCTGCTGGGGTTCTTTTGCTATTCTGTGAACCCAGCAGGTTTGCGGCTGTACTCTCAGACCTGCTTGCTTAATCCTCCCTCACTGTGCAGGGCGTCCAGGTGTCAGTTTAGTGGCAATAAACTGAACCTGTGCCCTGCAAGTGGGGGTTAGGATTGTGGATACTCTCCTTGTGTCTATATTTCTATCTCTGACCAAGGAGTTTATTCCCACACCCGTTGGTAACCCTTTGGGGTTTTTTCTGTTGCTCTTAGCAACATCATTTCAGGTGCTCCACATGTTAAATCACTACACATCGCTTCATTGTCCGCTCTATTCCATCTGAGCATTCCTGACACTAGGGAGACTCCCAATTCCTGAGCCTTTGGGCTTCTCCGTTCACTTTGTGTTTATTAGTTATTCCATCACCTCCTGTGTATGTTATGTTATCCTGTCTGTGAGTTCGTTTGCTTCGCTTCCCTCTCTGTTTATACACCGGTATGCTCCTGTTAGCACTGGTGTGCGTAACACCTGTATTCTACCGTATTCAATATAAAATACTTTTATTCACACACAAGGCCATTAACCAAACTACATCAACGTACATCACTTCGCTTATCTCAAAATATCTCCCAACCCGACCTCTTCGCTCTTCACAAGACCTGCGTCTCTCATCTACACTCATTACTCGCTCCCACTCACGATTGCAGAACTTTCTTCGGGCTGCACCCTCTCTGTGGAATGCCCTACCATGCACGATAAGACTCTCCTCTAGTTTCCAAACCTTCAAGCGTTCCCTGAAAACTCACCTCTTCAGGCAAGCGTATCAAATTCCAGAACCGCCCACATAACTTTCATAAACCTTCCTATCAAATTGCATCCACTCTGTACAGTCCACACATATCCTCACATGTCTTCTCATCCTTCCCCTCGACCCCGGTTCATCATTGCTGTATGACCATATCATACAGCCCACCAAGAACCTTTGCAATCTGGTGGACAACTATGCAATAGATAGCACCTATCCTTGTGTATCCATGTCTATTTCCCTATAGATTGTAAACTTGCGAGCAGGGCTTTCCTACCCATGACTGTTTGTTATTACTCAGTTTTGTTATATCATTGTTATTTCCAATTGTAGAGCGCAACGGAATTTGCTGCGCTATATAAGAAACTGTTAATAAATAATAAATAAATATGATGTACTATTTGTACCAGATCTAGGAACCAGTTTGATTGCCATCAGTGTACTGGAGAAGAAGCGATACAATGATCCAGTTCTCAGAGGGACAGTGTGTTGTTTACAAAAAAGAGGCACTTAATGTAATTACTATGGCAACCCAGTGCAAGCAACAGTACACCCTAGACACTGAGAAGTGCAGTGTGATGGCTGCTTCAGATTTCAACTAGTCTATGGAGCTATGGCATAGGACACTGGGTCACCTAGGATATGACAATGTATAGAAGCTTCTACAAGGCATGATGACAGGGAAATCTGTGAACAACCAGAAAGATCGGAATGAAAAAGTTACGCAAAGGGTGCGCAAACATGTTTCCGCTTTTCCCAAGTCAGCATCCAGAGCTAAAGCAGCATTAAAACCGAAGCACACAGACATGTGTGAACAGGGGCGGATTGGGAACAAAAAGCGGCCCTGGAAAAATTTGTACTAGTGGCCCCACATGGGCAGCACCAGAGGTGTAAGGTCTAGCCATGGGCCATGGCAGCAGCACCCTCCCCCCAAGACTTTCCAGATAGTGGGCATATCTAGCATCAAGGGGGAAGTTAAAAGGAAATAAAATTAAATATTATGAGCACATTATATGATACACCTTTAGTATTTAGGAAACTATATCATTCTTTAGAAAGATACATTTTCTTGCTTATTACACCAACTGTATCCCAATCACTATTCACTCAATCTTATATGTCAGCCAAGCAGGCAGACAGGGTATACACTAGATCATCTGCAATCACAGGCTAAGTGGCAAAGTAATTTTCATGTATGCAAATTCTTTTGCATCTTATTCATTATGTCTATAAAAAGGACCACGTGTCCTCAAACAAAACAGGGCCAACGGGTGCGTCGGCCCAACGGGAATCTTCCCTGTAAACCCTATGGCCAATCCGCCTCTGTGTGTGAATGAAAGGAAACAGAGTCGATGTGTGATAACCACTACTTCATGATGTTTATAGATGATGCTACAAGGATGACACATGTATACTAAAAGCCAAGAGTGAAGTAACCAGTAAAACTGCAGAATACAAGAATCTGGTGGAGACCCAAAAAGGCCCAAAATAAAAGTGCTGAGATGTGACAGATGTGGAGCATATGAGAATAGAGAGATTGCTATTTTTCTAAAGAAAAAATGGCATTCAACAACAGACGCCTCCCTGATGATATTGCATGATGGATAAGTACCTGCCTGTTTTTCTCATCTTTGAGGACACCACTAATCCTGACCAAATCCCCAACTCCCTTTGCTGAAATGCAGCCCCAAACTTGCAAGGAACTTCCACCATGCTTTACCTTTGCCTGCAGACTCGTAATTGTACCACTCTCTAGCTCTTTTACAGCCAAATGTTTCATATTTTGACACATCAGTCCAGAGCACCTGCTGCAATTTTCTGCACCCCAGTTCCTATATTTTCGAGCATAGTTGAGTCGCTTGGCCTTTTTACTACAGGGAAGGTATTGCATTTTGGCTACCATTCTTCCATGAAGACCACTTCTGGCCAGACTTCTCCAGTAGATGGGTGTACCTGGGTCCCACTGGTTTCTGCCAGTTATGAGCTGATGGCACTGCTGGACATCTTCCAATTGCAAAAGGAAGTAAGAATTATGTGTCTATTATCTGATGCACCAAGTTTCTTTGGCTGACTACTGTGTCTAAGGTCCTCAACATTGTCCATTCCTTTATGCTTCAATGCTGAGAAATACAGGCAGGTACTTATACATCATGCAATACCATCAGGGAGGTATCTGATTGGATCCAAGTTTATTGTGCAGCAGGACAATGACCCCAAATATACAGCCAATGTCATTAAGAACTACAGTATCTTCAGTGTAAAGAAGAAAAGGAGTCCTGGAAGTGTTGATATGGCCCCCACAAAGCCCTGATCTCAACATTATCGAGTCTGTCTGGGATTACATGAAGAGACAGAAAGATTTGAGTACAGTGCATCTGGAAAGTATTCACAGCACTTCACTTTTTCCACTTTTTGTTATGCTACAGCCTTATTCCAAAATATTCCAAAATGGAATTCACTTATTTCTCTTACGTCCTAGAGGATGCTGGGGACTCCAAAAGGACCATGGGGTATAGACGGGATCCGCAGGAGACATGGGCACACTATAAGACTTTAAATGGGTGTGAACTGGCTCCTCCCTCTATGCCCCTCCTCCAGACCTCAGTTAGATTCTGTGCCCAGAGAGACTGGACACACACTAGGGGAGCTCTCCTGAGTTTCTCTGAAAAGACTTTCTGTTAGGTTTTTTATTTTCAGGGAGACCTGCTGGCTACAGGCTCCCTGCTTCGTGGGACTGAGGGGAGAGAAGTCAGAACGACTTCTTCTGAGTTAAAGGCTCTGCTTCTTAGGCTACTGGACACCATTAGCTCCAGAGGGTTCGATCACTTGGTGCGCCTAGCTGCTTGTTCCCGGAGCCGCACCGTCAACCCCCTAACAGAAGCCAGAAGAAAGAAGCCGGGTGAGTATATAGAAGAACAGAAGACTTCAGTGACGGCAGAAGACTTCAGTAACAAGGTACAGCGCAGTGGTCGCGCTGCGCGCCATGCTCCCACACATACTTCCAACGGCACTTACAGGGCGCAGGGCGCAGGGGGGGCGCCCTGGGCAGCATGTTACTGAGGTAAAGACTGGCTAAAAGAGATATATTATAAGTGCTTAGGCACTAAATATAAGCCCCCGCCAGTATAAAGATTCAAAGTTGAACGGGACTACAGCGCGCCGAGTGGGGGCGTGGCTTAGCCTCACAGCTTACCAGCGCCATTTTCTCTCTTCACAGACTGCAGATACGCTGGCCCGGACCTCCACTCTCCTGATCAAGTAACAGGGAGCAAAACGGGGGGGGGGGGGGGGGGGCACAGTAATTTGGTGCTATTATAACAGCGCAGAACATCTAATATTCTTTCTCAGCATTGAAATAGGCGCTGGGGAGTGAGCTGTTAAACTCCCTCTTTGTTTCTCTAACAGGCTTCCCTGTGGGTCTGTCCCCTATAGCCAGTGTGTGTGTGTGTGTGTGTGTGTGTGTGTGTGTGTGTGTGTGTGTCTGTGTGTCGGTACGGTGTGTCGACATGTCTGAGGCTGAGTGCTCCTCCCCGGAGAAAGATGCTGGGGGCGCAGAGAAGGATTTGAGAGTGGCTCTGTCGGCACCGCCGACTGCTGATTGGGTGAATATGTTGAGTACATTGAATGCAAATGTGCCGTTATTGACTAAAAGGCTGGATAAATCCGATTCTCAGACACAAACGTGGAGAAAATCCATGGAGGACGCCTTATCTCAGGTACAGGCCCCCTCAGGGTCACAAAAGCGTTCATTTACCCAAATAGCGGATACGGATACCGACACGGACACTGATTCCAGTGTCGACCATAGTGAGGCCAGTTTGCATCCAAAATTGTTAAGAGTATTCAGTACATGATTGTGGCTATTAAAGATGTTTTACATATTTCTAAAGTACCTGCTGTTCCAGATACAAGGGTTTGTTTGTATAAGGGAAAGAAGCCTGAGGTAACGTTTACCCACCTCTCATGAACTGAATGCTCTTTGTGAAAAAGCTTGGGAATCTCCTGATAAAATGTGGCAGATTCCCAAGAGGATTCTTATGGCATATCCTTTCACCTCTGACGACAGGGAAAAGTGGGAGTCATCTCCCAATGTGGACAAGGCTCTATATCGGCTGTCCAAGAAGGTGGCGCTTCCGTCTCCTGACACTGCTGCCCTAAAGGACCCTGCGGATCGTAAGCAGGAAACGACATTAAAGCCCATTTATGTCACTACGGGTGCACTGCTCAGACCTGCCGTGGCGTCGGCATGGGTGAGTAGTGCTATTGCTAAGTGGGCTGATAATTTGGCATCTGACATGGATACCCTGGATAGGGATAACATTCTTTTGACTCTCGGTTATATCAGGGACGCTGCGGCTTACCTAATGGATGCGGCGAGGGATATTGGCCTCTTGGGATCAAGGGCCAATGCCATGGCAGTCTCGGCCAGGAGAGCGCTGTGGATGATGCCGACTCTAAGAAAGCTATGGAAGCTCCCCCATATAAAGGTAGTGTCTTGTTTGGTGACGGCCTCGCTGACCTGGTGTCTACGGCTACAGCGGGTAAGTCATCCTTTCTTCCTTATGTTCCTGCACAACAGAAAAAGGCACCCCATTATCAGATGCTGTCCTTTCGGCCTAATAAATACAAAAAAGGAAGAGGGTCGTCCTTCCTTGCCTCTAAAGGTAGAGGAAGGGGAAAAAGGTCTCCTGCTGAGCCAGGCTGCCAGTACCAGAAGTCCTCCCCGGCTTCTGCCAAGTCCACCACATGACGCTGGAGTTCCCCTACGGGAGTCCGTACCGGTGGGGGCGCGTCTCCGACTCTTCAGTCAGGTCTGGTTTCACTCGGGCCTGGATCCTTGGGTGTTAGACATAGTGTCCCAAGGGTACAAACTGGAGTTTCAGGAAGTGCCCCTCCACCGATTTTTCAAATCGGCCTTGCCAGTTTCTATCCCAGAAAGGGAAGTAGTGAGTGCGGCGATACAAAAGCTGTGTCAACAGCGTGTTATTGTAACGGTACCCCCGTCTCAACGGGGAGAAGGGTTTTATTCGAGCCTCTTTGTCGTACCAAAGCCGGATGGCTCAGTCAGATCGATCCTGAACCTAAAATCCCTCAATCTGTATTTGAAAACTTTCAAGTTCAAGATGGAATCTCTTCGAGCAGTGATCTCCAGTCTGGAAGGGGGGGATTTTATGGCATCAGTCGACATAAAAGATGCCTACTTACATGTCCCAATATATCCTCCACATCAAGCTTTCCTGAGGTTTGCGGTGCAGGATTGTCATTACCAATTTCAGACGTTGCCGTTTGGTCTTTCCACGGCCCGAGGGTCTTCACCAAAGTAATGGCGGAAATAATGGTCCTCTTACGCAAGCAGGGTGTCACAATTATCCCATACTTGGACGATCTCCTGATAAAGGCGAGATCAAAGGAGCAATTGCTAAGAAACGTGGCACTCTCCCTGACGATTCTGCAACAACATGGTTGGATTCTAAATTTGCCAAAATCACAGTTGATTC
This sequence comes from Pseudophryne corroboree, assembly GCF_028390025.1. Classification (NCBI taxonomy): domain Eukaryota; kingdom Metazoa; phylum Chordata; class Amphibia; order Anura; family Myobatrachidae; genus Pseudophryne; species Pseudophryne corroboree. Next base: position 495,238,364 of record NC_086447.1, read on the forward strand.
CGACAACTCGGCTGTCTTTCCTGGGCATGATTCTGGATACGGAACTGCAGAAAGTATTTCTCTCAGTGGAAAAAGCCCTGGAAATCCAGACCATGGTCAAGGAGATTCTGAAACCGGCAAGGGTATCGATTCATCAATGTACTCGGGTGCTGGGGAAGATGGTTGTAGCTTACGAAGCCATTCCGTTTGGCAGGTTTCATGCCCGGGTGTTTCAGTGGGACCTGTTGGACAAGTGGTCCGGGTCTCACCTGCACAATAAGTCTATCTTCCAGGACCAGAATATCTCTCCTGTGGTGGCTTCAAAGTTCTTACCTCCTAGAGGGACGCAGGTTCGGGATCCAGGATTGGTTCCTGCTGAACACGGATGCAAGTCTCCAAGGCCGGGGAGCAGTCACACAAGGGAGAAATTTCCAGGGAAAATGGTCAAGCCAGGAAGTTTTTCTGCACATAAACGTTCTGGAATTAAGAGCCATTTACAACTGCCTTCTGCAAGCGGAACACTTGCTTCGAGGTCTACCTGTCCTGATTCCGTTGGACAACGTAACAGCGGTGGCGTACATAAACCGCCAGGGCGGAACAAAGAGCAGAGCGGCGATGGCGGAGGCCACAAAAGTTCTCAGCTGGGCGGAAAAGCACATGAGTGCTCTGTCAGCGGTCTTCCTTCCGGGCGTGGACAACTGGGAAGCAGACTTCCTCAGCAGACACGATCTCCATCCAGGAGAGTGGGGTCTTCATCAAGAGGTTTTTGCAGAAGTGACAAGTCGTTGGGGAATTCCTCAAATAGACATGATGGCGTTTCGCCTCAACAAGAAGATTCCGAGATATTGTTCCAGGTCAAGGGACCCTCAAGCCAGTGCAGTGGACGCCCTGGTAGTCTCTGTGGGTGTTCCAGTCGGTATATGTGTTCCTTCCACTTCCACTCATTCCAAAAGTGTTGAGGATCATAAGAAGAACAAGGGTTCCAGGACTTACCGCGGCTGCGTTTAACGGCGTGGAGGTTGAACGCCAAATCCTAGCTCGAAAGGGTATTCCCGGGGAAGTCATCCCCACTCTCCTCAAGGCTAGAAGGGCGGTCACGGCGAAGCATTATCACCGTATTTGGAGAAAGTATGTGTCTTGGTGTGAAGCCAAGAAAGCTCCTACGGAGGAGTTTCAGCTGGGTCGTTTACTCCATTTTTTGCATGCAGGCGTGGATGCAGGCCTGAAATTAGGTTCCATTAAAGTGCAGATTTCGGCTTTATCTATTTTCTTTCAAAAAGAATTGGCCGCCCTTCCAGAGGTTCAGACTTTCGTGAAGGGAGTGCTGCACATCCATCCTCCGTTTGTGCCACCCGTGGCACCGTGGGATCTTGACGTGGTGTTACAATTTCTTATGTCTCACTGGTTTGAACCTTTGCGAAAAGTTTAGTTGAAATTTCTCACTTGGAAAGTGGTCATGCTTTTGGCCTTGGCGTCCGCAAGACGGGTGTTGGAATTGGCGGCTTTGTGTTACAAGAGCCCCTATTTGATTTTCCATGTGGATAGAGCGGAATTGAGAACTCGTCAACAATTTCTGCCAAAGGTGGTTTCTTCGTTTCACATAAATCAACCTATTGTGGTGCCTGTGGCTTCGGATACCGTGGCGATGCCAAAATCTCTCGATGTCGTAAGAGCTTTGAAAATTTATATCACCAGAACGGCTCAAATTAGGAAATCAGAGGCTCTGTTTGTCCTATATGCTCTCAACAAAATTGGGGCTCCTGCTTCCAAGCAGACTATTGCACGCTGGATCTGTAATATGATTCAGCATGCCCATTGTACCAGATTGCCGTTGCCGAAGTCAGTGAAAGCCCATTCTACCAGGAAGGTGGGCTCATCTTGGGCGGCTGCCCGAGGAGTCTCGGCACTTCAACTTTGCCGAGCAGCTACGTGGTCAGGTTCAAACACTTTTGCTAAGTTCTACAAGTTTGATACCCTGGCTGATGAGACCTCATGTTTGCTCAATCGGTGCTGCAGAGTCGTCTGCACTCTCCCGCCCGGTCTGGAGCTTTGGTATAGACCCCATGGTCCTTTTGGAGTCCCCAGCATCCTCTAGGACGTAAGAGAAAATAGGATTTTAATACCTACCGGTAAATCCTTTTCTCCTAGTCCGTAGAGGATGCTGGGCGCCCGTCCCAGTGCGGACTGTTACTTGCTGTTGTATTGATGGTCGTTGTTTTCTGTTACACGAAGGTTGTGTATCGGTTATATTTAGCTTGTTGCTGTTTTTAGTTCATACTGTTAACTGGTGTTGCTTGTAAACCATGTTGTACGGTGTGTTGTGGTGTGAGCTGGTGTGTTTCACACCCTTGGTTAACAAAAATCCTTTTCCTCGAAATGTCTGTCTCCCTGGGCACAGTTCCTATAACTGAGGTCTGGAGGAGGGGCATAGAGGGAGGAGCCAGTTCACACCCATTCAAAGTCTTATAGTGTGCTCATGTCTACTGTGGATCCCGTCTATACCCCATGGTCCTTTTGGAGTCCCCAGCATCCTCTACGGACTAGGAGAAAAAGGATTTACCGATAGGTATTAAAATCCAATTTTTTCCCTTAAAATTCTACACACAATACCCCATGATGACAACGTGAAAAAAGTTTCTTTGTGATTTTTGCTAATTTATTAAAAATAAAAAACTAAGAAATCACAAGTACATAAGTATTCACAGCCTTTGCTCAATACTTTGTTGATGCACCTTTGGCAGCAATTACAACCTCAAGTCTTTTGAATATGATGCCACAAGCTTGGCACACTTATCTTTGGGCAGTTTCACCCATTCCTCTTTGCAGCACCTCTCAAGCTCCATCAGGTTGGATAGGAAGCGTCGGTGCACAGCCATTTTCAGAACTCTCGGATTCAAGTCTGGGTTCTGGCTGGGCCACTCATAGACATTCACAGAGTTGTTCTGAACCCACTCCTTTGATATCTTGGCTGCTTAGGGTCGTTATCCTGCTAAAAGATGAACCATCGCCCCAGTCTAAGGTCAAGAGCAGTCTGGAGCAGGTTTTCATCCAGGATGTCTCTGTACATTGCTGCATTCATCTTTCCCTCTATCCTGACTAGTCTCCCAGTTCCTGCCACTGAAAAACATCCCCACACCATGATGCTGCCACCACCATGCTTCACTGTAGGGATGGTATTGGCCTGGTGATGAGCGGTGCTTGGTTTGCTCCAAACATGACGCCTGGCATTCACGCCAAAGAGTTCAATCTTTGTCTCATCAGACCAGAGAATTTTGTTTCTCATGGCCTGAGTCCTTCAGGTGCATTTTTGCAAACTCCAGGCGGGCTGCCATGTGCTTTTTACTAAGGAGTGGCTTCCGTTTGGCCACTCTACCATACAGGCCTGATTGGTGGATTGCTGCAGAGATGGTTGTCCTTGTGGAAGGTTCTCCTCTCTCCACAGAAGAATGCTGTAGCTCTGACAGAGTGACCATTGGTTCTTGGTCACCTCCCTGACTAGGGCCCTTCTCCCCGATCGCTCAGCCAGCCAGCTCTAGGAAGAGTCCTGGTGGTTTTGATCTTCTTCCATTTATGGATGATTGAGGCCTCTGTGCTCACTGGGACCTTCAAAGCAACAGATATTTTTCTGTACCCTTCCCCAGATTTATGCCTCGAGACAATCCTGTCTCGGAGGTCTACAGACAATTCCTTTGACTTCATGCTTGGTTTGTGCTCAGACATGCACTGTCAAGTGTGGTACCTTATATAGACAGGTGTGTGCCTTTCCAAATCATGTCCAATCTACTTAATTTACTACAGGTGTATTCTAATTAAGCAGTAGGAACGTCTCAAGGATGAACAGGATGCACCTGAGCTAAATTTTGAGCTTCATGGCAAAGGCCGTGAATACTTAGGTGCATGTGATTTCTTAGTTTTTTAGTGTTAATAAATTTGCAAAAATCTCAAATAAACTTTTTTCATGTTCATTATGGGGTATTGTGTGTAGAACTTTGAGGGGGAAAAATGAACTTATTGCATTTTGTAATAAGGCTGTAACATAAAATGTGGAAAAAGTGAAGCGCTCTCTCTTTATCTCTCTCTCTCTCTCTATATATATATATATATGCGTGTGTGTGTGTGTGTGTGTGTGTGTGTGTATATATATATATATATATATATATATACACGGTGTGTGTGTGTGTGTATGTATGTATGTATATATATATATATATATATATAGAGAGAGAGAGAGTCCAATCGAGCACGGCACTCAGAGACAAAAAATAGAGTTAATTTATTATGTCAGTGGTCGACAATTGTTTCGGAGCAAAGCACTCCTTCGTCAGGACAACTTAATGACAGCCAAACAACAAAAAACAAATTCATCATTCGAAGAGCAACTAAGGCGCTATGGCCCATTGTCTCTTCTGACCCTGACCTCAAAGTGTTTCATAGATCCACCCCTCTGATGTCCTTCCGTCGTGGTAGGAACATCAGGGATAGAGTTGTTAGAACTGATATTACTGGGATGGGTAAAACTAATATCCCAAATGTATCTTTTAAAGCACCGGGCTGCTACCGATGTAGTGGCTGTACTACCTGTAGATACATGTTACAATGTAAATCATTTCAACACCCCCATTGTAATAAACAATATGAGATTAGGTTTGTGTTGACATGTTATACTTCTCATGTGGTTTATATGATTGTCTGCCCTTGTGGCTTACATTACGTAGGCCAAACAATTCGTAAATTTTCTGAACGTATGGCGGCTCATAGATCCGCCATCAAATTAATTTTGGAAGGGAAAAGTATCGATCAACCAGTTGCAAAACACTTTAAGCAGGCAGGGCATTCTCTAGACTCCCTACGCTACTTTATGATCGATCATGTCCCCCTTAGTTTAAGGGGAGGAGATAGAGCTAAACATCTACTGATCAAAGAAGCTCGTTGGATCACCAGACTTGGAACTACTTTTCCTGGTGGGCTAAATGAAAAAATTAATTGGAATTCACTAGTATAATGCTGTATATGTATTATCTTATTAGTTGACCTTTTTTGCATGATTTATATATGTATATGCCGTGGGGCTGATTGTGTCTGTATTTGCTATAGTTTTGTGTATATTTTATGTTTTTTTTTCATTGTCATTTTTTACTGGTATGTTTCATCCCTACTGCTTTCATTTCAGCCCCTCGCTCCCTGTGTGAAGCTACTTCTGACCTCCTGCGGTGTTGGAACGCAAGCTGCCGCCGGGTGGAACGCAGGTCGCATCTCCCTGGCGACGGCTGACGTCGATTCCGGAAGTTGAGGACGGAAGTTAGCCCGGGGATCTGAGTGCGGACGTGATTGCGGTGGGCTGGGACACACGAGACATTACAGGTATTTAGGGGGGTAAGTGTTTGTCTGTTTGTTGTTTGGCTGTCATTAAGTTGTCCTGACGAAGGAGTGCTTTGCTCCGAAACAATTGTCGACCACTGACATAATAAATTAACTCTATTTTTTGTCTCTGAGTGCCGTGCTCGATTGGACTCTCTATTAATTTCTGAACCTGGCACCTGAGCAGGATGAATGGATTTTAGGAGTGCCGGCTGCTGCTGTATTTTTATATATATATATATATATATATATATATATATATACATACATACATACATACATACATACATACATACATACATTCGCCAACATCTTTCTTCAAATTCTGGAATAATCTCCCACTCCCTATTAGACTCTCTGCCTCTCTACAAACCTTCAAATGGGCTTTCAAAACCCGCTTCTTCATCCAATCCAGCAATCTTTCAGTCTAACCCTCTGTCCCTTGATTACTGCCCACCCCTTCTATGTCACCCCTGTCTGTCTGCCCCTTCCCTTTAAAATGTTAGCTCTCATGAGCAAGGCCCTCTTCCCTCTGGTGCCTTGTCTTCCCTGCTCCCTTCAATGGCACCTAAACATTGATTTATACCACTTTGCTGCTTATTTGAGTGCTGTGACCACTGATGCAGCAATGTTTCTTCACCATGTACCTGTTTTTGTTATGTGTTATTTTGTAATTCACTGTTTTCTAGTGTGCTCATGTGTTTGTGCTTTGTTGGGCTCTGCGGAACCCTTTATGGCACCATATAAATAAAGGATAATAATAATCACACATTTCATGTGCTGTATTGAAATATCAGGTAGAACCCATAAATCGTTTGGTCTGGCCCTGCCAACCACAGGTGGGACTCGCAATTCAGCAGACCGATTTTAAAAATAAATTATTATTACATGGAGCAGAGCGCAGACATAATTCTCAGCTGCCTCCTTATATTTACAGTATACTGCAGGGTTGCTGGCTAAAGATAAAGGGACCTGCAGCGCGCAGCTCCTCTCAGGCATTGTCACTTGACTTTCCATGGGGACAGAGCTGGGCTGGCCGGGGCGAGGAGGTTTTGTTGACCGACTCTGCAGGTGTGTTAATAAATACAGCTGGCTGGGGGAGCACTCCCTGACACAGCAGCTGGTGGGGGGTAGGGGCTGTTTGTATGTATGTATGTATGTATGTATGTATACTGTGTGTATGTATTTATGTATGTATGCTACTGTATATGTGTGTGTGTGCCTGCTGTGTGTATGTATGCTGTGCGTGTGTATGTACGTATGCATGCATGCTGTGTGTGTGTGTATGTATATATTAGAGATGTGCGCCGGCCCCGAAGATTTGGATTCAGCAGCGGGATTTGGATTTGCCAAACAGCCGTGACGGGATTTGGATTTGGATTTTTTTCCAAAATGGCCAAAAAATGCCAAAATCACATAATTTTTGAATTTTTTAATTTTTGCCCTAGAGCATTATTAACCTCAATAACATTAAGTTCCAGTTATTTGCAGACAATTTTCACCACCTTAATGCTCACAATGTTGTTTTTAGACACTTTAGGTCAAAGTCTGCAGCCTGCTGGCTGGTCACTTACAACTAGGCGACAGAGCAGCGGCACAAACAGACGGCAGTTTGTAGCATATCTATGAAACACTGCCACACAGCAGTGGGATAAATGAACAGTGGTGCAAGATGGAATTGTCCTTGGGCCCTCCCACCCACCCTTATGTTGGATATTAAACAGGACATGCACACTTTAACAAACCAATGATTTCAGGAACAAGGACTGCCACACTTGTGGCTAAAATGATTGGTTTGTTTGGGCCCAAAAAAAACAAGCTACCAGTTGCTTTAAAGCAACAGCTCTACAGTGTCTACAAGATGTCATCGCCACTGCCATCCTCATCAGTGTGTACATCCTCATCATCACACAATATTAATTCCTCCCCATTGGAATCCCCCATTACACATGTCTCTGAATTTCGAGGTAATTGCTGGGACAGGTCTTCTGATGGAATTTCCAGTTCATTTTGATGAACATCATCTTTTCCACATTTTGAGGAAGTAGCCTCCTACGTAATTCACTCACAAGGCTCCCAGCTGTGCTGAAAACTCTCTCCGAGTACACACTGGAGGGTGGGCAGCTTAAGTAATACAAACCCAGTTTGTACAAGGGCCTCCATATTGACTTTTTTTCCTTCCAGTACGCCAAGGGACTGGACATGCCTACTTTTGTGGTGTCGTGAAAGTAATCCTCCACCATTCTTTGGACGTTGACCATATCAGATGGAGTTACATTAGAGGTGTCACTACTGGGAAATTCATCTAGACCCAATCAGATGTCAAAATGGTCTTTGGACTGCTCTGCATCCCCACTAGGTCTTTTGGGAAAACATAGTTTTTTCCTGGCTGTTTCGGAAGAAATTGAAGAAGGAGACATCACTTCAGCTGCCAACTTGCTTACCAGGAGCTCTTTACATCTGCTAAGATCTGTGTCATTTGGAAAGAAAGACAATGCATACGACTTGAACCTAGGATCAAGCACAGTTGCCAAAATGTAGTGATCCAATTTCAAGATATTGTCGATCCTTGCTTAGCAAACAAAGGGCTTGATCTACAAGTCCGGCATATTTTGCTGATTCACCTTGTTTTATCTCCTCTTTCAATTTCTCCAGTTGTTTTTCCAAAAGCCTAATCAGGGGAACCACCTGGCTTAAGCTAGCAGTGTCGGAACTGACTTCACAGGTGGCTACTTCGAAGAGTTTGAGTACCTTGCACAAGACAGAAAGTAATTTCCAGTGTGGTGGGCTGAGGTACATACTACCCCCTCCTCTCCCAAAGTCATGGCTTGTTGTATAGCTACTGTATGAATGGCTTTCTGCTGCTCCTCCATCCGCTGAAGCATATGAAGGGTGGAGTTCCACCTTGTCACCACCTCTTGCTTCAGTTGATGGAAGGGCAGATTCAACTCTTCTTGCAGCTGCTGCAATCACCTGCATGCTGTTGAGGAATACCGAAAATGCCCCGAAATCTTTTGGGCTACAGACAGCATCTTTTGCACGCCACTGTAATTTTTTAAAAACCCGTACCACCAGGTTTATCGTGTGAGCAAAACAGGGGATGTTTTGGAATTCACCTAGCTGTAATGCTATCACAATATTATTGGCATTATCCGAAATTAAAAATTTTGAGGAGAGTCCAAGTGGGTTAAGCCACATAAGTGGGTTAAGCCACATCCCTTGGTTTCTCTAAGAGCCGGTGATACACAGAGAAGCCTGCCTTTGAATGAGCTGGCGATGTTTGCTAGATAGTACTGCTGCTGCTGCTAAAGGTGATTCAATCACCCAGTGGGCTGTCACACTCATATAATCCTTATTTTGCCAACTCCCACTTGTCCACATATCTGTGGTTAGGTGGACATTGGCTACAATGGCATTTTTTAGGCCGTGAATGAGATTTTTCTTAACATCCTGGTACAGCCGAGGAATGGCCTTTCTGGTGAAATGGAACCGAAATGGAATTTGGTACCGTGGACACGCGGCCTCCATTAACTGCATAAAGCCCACTGAACTGATGGCAGATATTGGACGCAGATCTGTTACTATCCAAACAATCATGGCGTCAGTGATACACTGTGCGACCGGGTGAGAACTGACATACTTGTTTCTCCTTGCCAAGCATGGCTGAACAGTCAATTGTTTTTGGGAAATACTACTATTGCTAGCAGTTTTCTTAGCCCACTTCTGGGCTGATGAACTACCCCCAGCAGCAGCAGAACCAGCATCAGCAGGCCTTGCTCTTAAGGATTCTTCTGCGGAATCCTGGAAAGGGAAGGATTCACCTAGTATTAACAAATTGATTTTACGACCATCTCTGGTCAAAACTGAGGATATTGACGTTGAGGATGAAGGTGTTGGTGGTGGAGATCGCAGGTGCTGGGTTCTAGTAGAGAGTAGGGAGACATTTGCTGCTGGACTGCTTGTGGTTATTTTTTTAGCACCAGTTTCTGACACCCTACACCTGCCATGAGCTCGCTGCAGATGACGTAATAGGGTGGAGGTTCCTAAATGCTTAACGTCCCTACCTCTACTTATTTTGTTTCCACAAAGGCTACAGATGGCTTGGCAAATTTTGTCAGGATTTGGGTGAAAATAATTCCACACATACAGTAGGAGGTGGATTTGTTGGTCCGATGCCCAGGTATGACAATGGCTGTCTTATCATGGCCAACAGATGCTTTCACTTGTGCCTGACTTATACATACAACAACCTCATTCTCATCCTCCAAATCCTCATTAGTGCCAACGTCTGCTACACAAATACCCTCCCTCATCTTCTTGTATCTCCATGGTGGCATCTTCAACAGCTAGGTCACCAGCAATACTTATGCTGCTCATCTCCACACATACAGAGGGAGCAGTAACGGTGGAAGGCAGCTACTCTGAGAGTTTAGGCTCACATAGGATTTGGGGACGCAATTGCACTCTCAGGAATTTTTGAATTTTCTGTTTCTGAAGTTCGCACAGTTTGTTTTGCTGCCTTAGTGGTTTTCAGTTTTTTTACACCTCTAAAGTTTGAGTGACAAGGTTTTTTATTGTCACGAGAGGCAGAAGATGCCTCACTAACAGTTGCAGAATCATCAGTCATAAATATAGGCTATGCCCTGAATCTTTCCTTGCCCCTGCGTGATGTGAATGGCATGTTGGCAATTTTAAGTTTTTCTGCATGTACCAACTACATTTTTTTACTGCTTGAGGTCGTTTTTTCTTTACCAGTTGTGTAAACTGTCTATGCCCATGAGCATGACATTAAATCGGCATCATGACTGATGGAAGCGGCTGGAGCGCTATTATTTGGTTCTGTAAACTGATTGTTATCCATTTTTTAATTCACTGATCACAATTCACAAATCAGGGGTGCAGTGCACACAACAAGCAATGTAAAGACGAGCAAACAAATTATTTTTATTTGTTTTATTTTGGGGGGGTGACGCAGATTGTGCCACACTGCGTTGATTCAGACCAATTTAACACGCGGTACTAAATACAAGTAACTATGGTGTACTAGTGTGCATTTATTTTGCAAACAACAAACAATGTAAAGAGCAAAGAATTGTTTTTTATTTTTGGGGGGACGCAGCTTGTCCCACACTGCGTTGAGTCAGATCGCTTTAACACACGGTACTAAATACAAGTAACTATGGTGTACTAGTGTGCATTTATTTTGCACACAACAAACAATGTAAAAAAGCAACAACAAAAAAAGATTATTTTTTTTTTTGGGGAGGGGGAGGGGCGCGGGCGCACTGACACAGCCCTGATTGACCCTGACAGACCCTGATGGCCACTGACTGACAGCACTATGATGGACGTCTGACAGCCCTGATTGACCCTGACACACCCTGATAGCAATGTGATGGATGCACTGACACAGCCTGATTGACCCTGACAGACCTTGATGGCCACTGACTGACAGCACTGTGATGGACGTTCCACTTCTGACACAGCCCTGATTGACCCTGACAGACCCTGATGGCCAGTGACAGCAGAGACTCTGACAGCCTGCCCTGAAAAGGACAGACTTACAGCACCCCACAGCAGAGCTCCTTGCAGCGTGGAAGTGTGCAGGAAAATGGCGCCGAGCCACGTGACGTCGAGTCTTTATAGACTCGAAGTCTTGCGAGAATTCCGACGCTGGATGATGACGTTCGGCCTCTTGTGCGCTCCCGAGCTTGTAGTGACGTTCGCGGGCCGGGCTCGTGAACTCTCGAGCCAGGCATGTTCGGAGCTGTTCTGATTCCACAGAATCAGAACCGCTCATCTCTAATATGTACACTGTTTATATGTTTGCTGTGTGTGTATGTATATATGCATGCTGTCTGTATACTTACCATTGCAAACAGTTGACTGATATCAACCTGGAAAAGCAGTTGTAAGTAGCAACATCATCAATATCAGTTAACATCACATGCCTCACCAAATAGAAGCAGTTCCAGTCATCAAATTTGGGGTGGGTTAATTAAATGTTTGACCAAATATAGCAGGCTAATTTTTAAGTTGATAATCAGAAACATTATAATAAACCGTGCATTCTAATATAGAGCAAAATAGAGGTGCTTAGCATAATTTTTGGCCACAATTTTCTTTTTTTCTCTGTGTGGAATTACAACAGGTTAATTATTTCTATCTTCAGATGGCGTTAGTTAATAGGGCCAAGCTCAGGAATGGCTCTATAAATTAGTCTGAAAAGCAGCTCCCATAGAAACCGATGGGGGCTTCTTTTGCTAATGAAAATTGGGGACTGCAAAAGATATCTCCAACATCTTCTGCGGTTTCTGGCTACATACTGATTTTGGGGATATTTATTATGTGTGTTTTAGAGGGAGGTCCTGCAAATAATAAATGTGCCCCGTAATGTGTTCACCTAGGTAGAAGTTGAAATTACAAAGAAAAGGTCTTGATTCAAGATCTTTTTCAAGCATGACATATGCCTAAGGTTGAAGAACAAGCTTTAAGAAACTCCTTTGAAATACGAGAACATTTTAATTTTGATGTGTACAGGAAGGATCCAGCACTGTGGCCAAATATACTTAAGGGCACAGCCAGAGAAAGGATCGTTTTCTTTGGCTTAAGTAACAAAGCTGAATTAAAGTTATTATGAAATGTATGCCCACAGATTGTGAAGGACATTAATTAGGGATGCAAATCATCTAATGGACGTGAGACTGTTAGAATGCACTGGCTTAGATGGGTTAGTAAGAAACTAGCATTGTATTGAATCACTTGCCTTGTATTTACTTCAGAGCACGGCAAGACTTCCAATCTTCTCTACAGGAAAGAAGGATTTAATCCCTCAAAGAACAAGTGACATCAAGTATACAACAGAATGCCGCAACATGAAAAGAGAATTCAGAACAAGCAGTGATACTGGAGCTGGATAACACTGTAGATGTTTTTTTAGAGGACATGGGGATCTATTCATGTATGAAACGAAAAATTTATTGATTCTCATCACTATAAATTGCATCGGTCTGATGCGATATATAGAAGTTATAAGTAGCAATTCACGAGTACTCACCCTTCTGGTGCAGCGATACAGCATCCCAGGGGCCAGCGACGCTGTCTCCTCCAGCGGTGCCCCTCAGCAATGTTGAAGTCAACCGGCATGTGTTTCTGCGCATGCGCTGCCGGCTGACCTCCTGGGAGGCTGCAGTGGCTGATGGGAGGTCAGGGGAGTGGATCCAGCACGGGTGGCACTGGCAGGCAGACAGCAGGGAAGCATTGAGCTTCCCTGCAGTTACTGCACCACAGTTCAAGTTGTGCCATCCTGAGATGTCGAACATAAACTCCATAGAGAAGCAGAAAGCTGGGCTTTCTATTCCTTCATGAATCGCACTCGCCATACTAAAGTATGGTGATGCAATTCAGGCGCAATGCAGGGGTGCCGCTGAAGAAGTCAGGGACTTCTCCACGGTTACCTGCTCTATGAACCCCATGAAGCAGAGAAAAGCCCTGTTTTGCTTTTCTCTGCTTTATGAATAGACCTCCATGCGCTCTATTCATAAAGCTCCATGGGCTCATACATGAAATGTGGAAAAGGAAACAGAAAACTTTACTCCCCTACTAGAAATACTACATGATGTGACTTTTTGTTATCAAAGAATAGGTAATTCATAAATTCCCTTAAAGATTTGTACTTTTAATGTAAACAATGATGCAGATGGACACATCTTTCCATCACACGCACCAAATTGGGAAGAAATAACTAATTGCATAAATGTATTTCTATTATTTGACTAATGTTCCTAGGACCTTATTCAGCATCAGTTGCAGTTTTGCTAAATTAGCAAAACTGCAGCTGCTTGCGATTGCAATTCAATTACGATCGCATCGATGATTAAGGGAAGCCCCCTGCCTGCACAGCCTGTCTGTAAAGGCAGTGGGGATATTGCCATTTTCCGTGTCGCAGCGGCGCATGTAATATCACATGGCCACCCAGAATCCTTTCCCATTTTTCCCACAATGCTGCATCGCCACCCCCGCAACGCCACTTGTCAATCAGGCAGAGGCGTATGCATCACTGAGATGCGAATGCATTTCCCGGAAACCTGCTGAGCGGGACCTGCATGTGAGCATTGCCGAGAACAGCCAGGAAATGCGTTTACATCGCTATAGCGATGCAAGCTGAATATGGCCCCGAGTACAGTATATATTATTGTAAATGCAATAGATGAAGGTACTGAGATTTCCCTGGCAGTGGAGACCGTTTCATAAATTTATAAAGATGCAAATGTTGCTGTAGCTATCTTTTAATAGTATGTACAGATCTAGTACTTATCTGATAAAATCTGTGACCTATAGATAATAGCTATCTGTCCATGACTGCTGTCAGAAATTGTGGGGCCCAGTAGAAAAGGTTCCCCCCACCTCTTCGATCACTCCCCCCAATACCTGGAGGATACAGAGGTGTAGCATGCAGTCATGAACACAGAGCAATAGCATGCTATGAACCTTGCAAGATATCCACAAATATCAAGAATGCCCAGAGTGCATATAGGAGACACTGGCACATCTATAATGGGTGCAGTGTGTGCGGTGCACACGAGCCTCTGAGTCCAGGAGGGGCCCACACCGCACACACTGCACCCATTTCTTGAATACTCACCGCTCCGGAGTCCTGTTAAATCACCATGAGAATGACACAGCCCATTTTCACAGCATTTTGTGCATGCGCAGTAGAGAAATCACTGGGAAAATGGCCATTGCGCCATTTTCCTGGAGATCTGTGCATGGACATTAGAGTCTGAGTCCTCTAGTGCTCAGACTGTACAGCGCTGCCGGCAGAGAGGAAGGATCCCGGGCACATGGGCCTCCTCTTTTCTTAAAGCGCCCCTGCTAGGAGAATTGCAGCACTCAGAATAAATAACAAGAAGTAGTGGCTATATAACCCTGAAGTGCACCCCTAGAAAATGTATTTAATGCATTGAAATGTTGGCTTTTTTTTTCCACAGCCTCTTGTTATTTATTCTGAATGCTGCCCATCCTGCAGTTTGTATTTGACAAGTCGCATCCGACGGGTTTTGAATAACACCGGAGACGTTTATGCTCAAAGAAGAGTGAAGCTGGAATCTGTATATATATATATATATATATATATATATAAATATATATATATATATATATATATATATATATATATATATATATAAAATCAGGGATGTGCAGTCAGGGGAGGCAGTGCCTTCCCTGTCAGTGATTACAATAATACAAAGAAAACACTTAAGACACAGCTTCTGTGTCATAAGTATATGCTTCAGCCTTTATATTATTTTAATTATTTTTACTGTGTGAAAAAAGTTTTAAGTGTGTTTTGAAGGCACCTCTCTTGGTGCCTCCTGCTGTCATTGTGAAAGGGCCAGAAGCAGGGGGCGGGGCCAAGCATCGGGCTGTAATATCCCATTAGAAAAAGCCCTGTAAGCAGCACCTCTAGTAGTGCCTCTTTGACAGAGGCGTGCTTTCAGCCCATTTGAAAGCATGCCGCTGTCACTAGAGCAGATGTAATTGGGCAGTGGGCAGGGCCGGACTGACTGTTCTGCAGATGGCTCCTCTCTCTCACCTTCTCTCTCTCTGCTGCTGCTCTCCGTCTGCCTGATGCCCGCTGCGCCGCTCTGTCACCTGCCTGCTTGGAGCACCCGTGTCACTCCTCCGCTCTGTCACTACTGCTGCCCTGGGGAGAGGAGGAGGAGGGGGCCCGGCAGCACCGCAAGACTTCCCTGGGACACGCCCCCTTCCTGCGGACACCCAGCCCAAGGCGGGGAAGGGGCAAGGACACAGGAGACAGCGTGGGGGGAGGGAGGAATAGAGATTGTCTGGCCCAGCTGAGCAGCAAACATGCTGTGCCCAGCAGCAGGGTGGATTGCGCTGCCCATCACCAAACCACCCCTCTTCCCAGGCCGACTGCCGCAAGTGTTAGCCACCCGTCCAGCTTACATTAGCGGCTGCCAATACTGTCCCCACTGCCATTCTCCGCTGGAGTATACACCTCTTTTAAAGCCCCATCATATACAGGGAGATTAGGGATGCAGTGGAGGTTCTGCCCCCCTCCCAGGGCCACCCACGGCCGACTGTCAAACAGACAGCGCCAGCTCAGGGGAATGTCTGTGGGCTGCAGCCTGTACTACAAACATTGGGGGTCATTCAGAATGGATCACGGCAGCGATCGCAGTCTGAATTTCTTTGTGGAGTGTGCACGCGCAGCGGGAACACTGTGCATGCACACCCTGGGAGCCCAGTGAGATGCTAAAAGCATCTCAGGGCTGCGATCGCCTCTGCCTGATTGACAGACAGAAGCAGTCGAGGGGCGGGAGGGGTTGTGCCAACGGCGTTAGAACGCCATAGGCGGGGCACGGTCTGGACAACGCAGGCGTTTCCGCACCATTGCAGGGGTGAGCTGCAGCGGCTGCGTGACGTCACACTCAGCAGCTGCGAGCCGGGACACGGAGCTGCGCTGGCAGGGAGCTACTTGCCGGGTGCGAAAGCATCGCTGCTGTGTGATGTTTTTGTACCATTGTGGGGTACATCTACGATCAGCTCTCAATTAGACCCATTGGCCAGCCCAGTGATGAGGAGGGCACTGCTGCAGCCATGCATTTAGGTATTGAAGCTGTGTTTGCCCGTGGCTCCTCCCCCTGGTGATGTGGCTCCGCACCCTGGTAACGTCAAAGGTCCCTTACCCCACTCGGATTTAGAACCAACCCTGACTACAGTGTGCTATGGGCTATCTGGAGGCTCTTAATGACGCTCACGCAATTACACTTGCCCAGCAGTCCTTTAGCCTCCTGCAGTCAAAGACTATAGCAGCCGCCTTTCCATGGTGAATTAGGTCCATTCCGTACTCAGATGCCTCCAGGTTTTATATATAGACAAGGCGGCTATTGGAGGCTGGGCTAGAGTAAGTTGCAGTACAGTGAGATGTACACTGAACCCAATCTAGATACCGCTGCACTACACGCAGACAGAGAGAAATAACCAAATATACATGAGTGCAACAATGCACAGCTTTGAATATAATTTTTATATAAAAAATATGTATATACTACAAAGCACAGGATGTCATTAGCAACAAGACTGTATATACATGTACAATACACAGGATGGTATGAATAATAAATCATTAAGCAGTGAGTTCCTAAAGAACTTGGCAGAGCAAGAAAAGGTACATATAACAAGAGTACTTAGCTGCAGGAGACCCCTTTATTCCAGGCAAGGCAGGACAACACAAGGCAAGGTAAGGCCATGTCAAAGTGCAGGTGCTTACCGCCGCGGGTCCCGGGATCCGTCCTCTGTCGGCACGGCTGGTCTCGGTGCTGGGTGTCCGCATGGGGATGCGGCACGAACGGCGGCGGAAGTGACACGGCTTGGGAGGCAGAAGAGGAGACCTAGTGGCATGCTGCATGTCTGTATGTCTGCAGTACAGGGGGAGGACATATTGGAGACCAAGTGCAGCACCAATGAGCGTGATGGGTGAGTGTCAGCCAATCCTGGTTCCTTGCTGCCTATAAATAGGCTGGGAATATTGCATTCTGTGCCAGTGCTTTGTTGTAGTTACTCTACCCTAGCTCTGTGCTCCCGCAGATTGTTCTGTGCGTCTCCAGGTATTCTGGTCCCTTCATTGCTCTCCAAGTTGTCAGCCAGCTCTCACTGCATTGTGTCCGTCAGCTCCCCAGAACGCGGTCGCTGTTAACCGTTCTCCCGCCGGCACCTTCAGGAATCTCCAAAGTCCTGTGGTGGTTCACTAGCCTCTGCCGGTGTCTCTCAGTCACGTCGTCAGAGGGTGTGCAAATGGTGGAAGGAGCCACCTCTTCCCGTCCAGTGTTGGGAAAGTCAGGCATCACAACCGCCGACACACTGGGACTCTCCATGGGGATTTGTGATACCATCTTAGAACGCACAGTTTTTTGCTGTGCTTAACTCCTATCATTTTTCTAGCGGGAGGATGATGGCTTTCATGTGTAGCTGAACCACTAGTCATGAACATAGGCCAGGGCCTTAGCCATTCCTTGCCACTCCGTGTCGTAAATGGCATATTGGCAAGTTTACATTTCTCCTCAGACCATTTAAATTTATTTTTTGGGGTCTTTTTACTGAACTTTGGCTTTTTGGATTTTACATGCCCTCTACTATCACATTAAGCATCGGCCTTGGCAGACGATGTTGATGGCATTTCATCGTCTATGTCATGACTAGTGGCAGCAGCTTCAGCACTAGGAGGAAGTGGCTCTTGATCTTTCCCAATTATATCCTCCATATTTTTGTTCTCCATAATTTTTCTGGAGTTATATAACAATATGCGGTACAGGAGAGCGTACCTCTACACCACACAGGGCAAACCCTGTGAAAATTATTTGGATTAAATATTAATAACCCCTTTATTTGGAATAAATAATATACAGCACAGGACAGCACCACTGAAGTTATGCGGCAGCACCAGTGGACTGGACTTATACGGCAGTATCACTGGAATTATACGGCAGTATCACTGGAATTATACGGCAGTACCACTGGAGTTATACGGCGGTACCACTGGACTGGATTTATACAGCAGTATCACTGGACTTATACGCCAGTACCACTGGAATTATACGGCAGTATCACTGGAATTATATGGCAGTATCACTGGAATTATACGGCAGTACCACTGGACTTATACGGCAGTACCACTGGACTGGATTTATATGGCAATATCACTGGACTTATACGGCAGTACCACTGGAATTATACGGCAGTACCACTGGAATTATACGGCAGTATCACTGGAATTATATGGCAGTATCACTGGAATTATACGGCAGTACCACTGGACTTATACGGCAGTACCACTGGACTGGATTTATATGGCAGTATCACTGGATTTATATGGCAGTACCACTGGAATTATACGGCAGTACCACTGGAATTATATGGCAGTATTACTGGAAATATACGGCAGTACCACTGGACTTATTTGGCAGTACCACTGGACTGGATTTATACGGCAATATCACTGGAGTTATATGCCAGTACCACTGGAATTATACGTCAGTATCACTGGAATTATATGGCAGTACCACTGGACATATATGGCAGTATCACTGGACTGGATTTATATGCCAGTTCCACTGGATTTATATGGCAGCACCACTGGACATATACAGCAATATCACTGGATCTATACGGCAGTTCCACTGGACTGGATTTATACGAAAGTATCACTGGATTTATACGCCAGTGCCACTGGAATTATACGGCAGTACCACTGGAATTATACGGCAGTATCACTGGAAATATACGGCAGTACCACTGGACTGGATTTATACGGCAGTATCACTGGATTTATATGCCAGTACCACTGGAATTATACGGCAGTATCAGTGGAATTATACGGCAGTACCACTGGACATATATGGCAGTATCACTGGACTGGATTTATACGCCAGTACCACTGGATTTATAAGGCAGTACTGCTGGACATATACCGCAGTATCACTGGATTTATACGGCAGTACAACTGGACATATACGGTAGTATCACTGGACTGGATTTATATGGCAGTACCACTGGACATATACGGCACTATCACTGGATTCATACAACAGTACCACTGGACATTTACGGCAGTATCACTTTACTGGATTTATATGCCAGTACCACTGGATTTATACGGCAGTAACAGTGGACATATACAGCAGTATCACTGGACATATACGGCAGTATCACTGGTCATATACGGCAGTATCGCTGGATTTATATGGCAGTACCACTGGACATATATGGTAGTATCACTGGACATATATGGCAGTATCACTGGACTGGATTTATGCAGCAGTACCACTGGACATATACTGCAGTATCACTGGAATTATATGGCAGTACCACTGGACATATACGGCAGTATCACTGGACTGGATTTATACGCCAGTGCCACTGGAGTTATATGCCAGTACCACTGGAATTATACAGCAATACCACTAGAATTATACGTCAGTATCACTGGACTGGATTTATACGACATTACTACTGGATTTATATGGCAGTACCACTGGACATATACGTCAGTATCAATGGATTTATACGGCAGTACCACTGGATATATACGGCAGTATCACTGGACTGTATTTATATGCCAGTATCACTGGATTTATACAGCATGACCACTGGACATATACGGCTGTATCACTGGAATTATATGGCAGTACCACTGGACATATACAGCAGTATCACTGGACTGGATTTATACGCCAATACCGCTGGATTTATATGCCAGTACCGCTGGAATTATATGCCAGTACCACTGGAATTATACAGCAGTATCACTGTGTCAAAGTCAGAAAAATATCACGCTACACGTTGCCATATATTCACCTCATGCGCGTGCCTGCTGCACGTGCACATTCTCTCCCGTGCGTACGGATACTCGCAGCCGCGTGATGGCGCCTCGGCCATGCGCTCAAGCGCGTGGTATGTGCATTTACGGTAGAGTTTGTGTGCGTCTAGCGAGCGACTCAATCGCTAGATAATAAATCCATATAGCAGGTTTTATAGGTAATGTTCCCTTTAGTAATAACTGTAAGTTTGTTTAATGTGACTTGTTCACGGACTTGGGAATCCCTCTTTGCGTGGTACAAAGGGTCTGATTAAGGTTGAACAGTGGTGTCTGGTACCTAACCAAAGAGTATTTTAATAGCAATAATCCGGTGTTGGTTAGGTAAAGATTAATCGCTCCTGCGTGTAGTTATGGCCATTAGTAGTTTCTGGACATATTCTATATTTGCAGTTCATTATCCATGCGGCGGGAATCCGGAGATTCCCTCCCACCTGAGCTGTTTGAAATAGTCACAGCCCACCTGTTCAAATCCACCTATGACCTTTTGTTATAGTGCAGAGAGACATTCCTGTGTCCAATGAACAATAAGGTTGTAGGGCCCTTTGAAGTACACTGTATGTTGTGTATATAAGGGTCACTGTCCCCAGACCGGCCAGTACTCTCTCTTCAACAGTTATCGCTGATAATTGGAGGACTGGATTCCGGTTGCGCCTGCGAGTGTTCCCCGTATGGTATGTTTCTCTGTTGCCACTTTGTTACCCGTGTAATGTTAGCCATTCATTCTTAGTCTATGTATTTGTATTTGCGATTGTTTACTATTGTGTATATTTCTGTCTAGATATCCTGTTAGAATTATATGTTAGCCTGTAGTGTATGACTTGTTAACTGTTTCTCTTTTCGATATAACTAAAAGCTTGTTAGTAAAGATGTTGGAACCTTAGCAAGGTTTCGTGTGTTCATTACATTTGCAGAGGGTAATAGGAGCGTCCCGATCGCTCAAACAGCTTTGGTATTATTAAGGTTAAGCAGCGTTATATCGCTACAGTGTTTCAGTACAAGGTTTACAGCATAAGAGTATCCTTTCTGTGTGTTACATTCAAGGTTTACTGATTGTCATCCTGTGAGCGTCTGCGCCGCTCGTGATCTCCTCGTGGTCTCGAGCGTCCGCTACGCTGGTAGCGTAGCATTACGGTAGTCGCTCGCCTATAGCGTGCTCGACAACAAACGTAAGCTGTGAGCGAGCGTGCCGCATGTGCGTCTCGATCACGGCCAAGCGTCTGCTATGCTAAGTGCGTACCCTTACGGTACCTCATACGCCAATTGCGTACTTAGTCTCTTACCCATATATAGTGAATATTATAAGGTAATCAAATCAACATTATCAACTGGAATTATACGGCAGTACTACTGGACATATACAGCAGTATCACTGGACTAGATTTATACGCCAACACTGTTGGAATTATACGCCAGTACCAATGGAATTATACGGTAGTACCACTGAAATTATACGGCAGTAGCACTTGAATTATATGGCAGTACCACTGGACATATACGGCAGTATCAATGGACTGGATTTATATGCCAGTACCACTGTAATTATATGGCAGTACCACTGGACATATACGGCAGTATCACTGGATTTATACGGCAGTACCACTGGATATATACAGCAGCACAGGGACACAAAAACTGATGCAGGATAACACAGCACCACTGCAATGGACTGGACTTATACAGCAGCACTGGACATATGGCAGCAGAGGAAACCACCACTGTGATTGGACTAATGCAGCACAATACACCACTACTGAACTGATGCAGCACAACACAGCACCACTGGATTGGACTTATACAGCAGCACTGGACATATGGCAGCAGAGGACACCACTACTGTGACTGGACTGATGCAGCACAAGGCACCACCACTGGACGGATGCAGCACAACACAGCACCACTGGACTGGACTTATACAGCAGCACTGGACATATGGCAGCAGAGGACACCACCACTGTGACTGGATTGATGCAGCACAAGACACTACCACTGAACTGATGCAGGACACTGAGGCCGGAGACACATCCTCTATCTACACTCTCCAATGCCGGAGTGAAAATGGCGGCAACGCGCGGCTCCTTATATGGAATCCAAACCCTGCAAGTATCCGACAGTGGGAGGATGAAGTATTGCCTCGTTGTGGTTTCCGAGTCAGGTGGGAAAACCCGAGCCTGACTCGGATCCGGGCTTGGGTAGTGAAGTTGGGGTGGGTTCGGTTTTCAAGGAACCGAACCCGCTCATCTCTAATATCAATCGATATCTATATACTTATCTGCATTTTTGAATCCTTGTATCAAACAAATCCCTTTATTTTTGCAGGACACGACTGCATTACTAAACAAACTCAGATGTATTGAAACTGTATCATATTTCACTTGTTTGTGTAGTTCAGATGTGACTAGCCTCTACACCTGCATTCCACATGATGCAGGTGTAGAGGTAGTCAGACAGTTGATTACAGATAATCCTAATTAAGGGAGTCCACCTGTGGAGTTTTTTATTAAATTGCTTTGGTTGGTATTAACACGCAATTATTTCTTACATGATGGAAGGTTTTACCTTCAGAAGGCGGGGTGTGCGATGGGGTCCTCGGTGGCACCATCATACGCCAACGCCTTCATGTATGCCATTGAACATAAATTGTTTTGGGTGGATGGAATACTAGACCCAAATGTGAGTCTATATTTGAGATACATAGATGACTTGTTACTCATTTGTAGGGGTCCTATACAACACCTAAAGCAATTGTTAGACAGTCACAACATGACTAACAGTGTAGTAAAATTGACATATGAGATAAGTGATCATACTGTTCACTTTTTGGATGTAAATATTTCTATAGTTGATCACAAATTATGTACATCGTTGTTTTTCAAAAATACAGATAGAAATATATCCTAAGAAATGATAGCTTTCATCCATTTCCGCTTAGAAATAGTCTACCGTACTCACAATTACTACGCGTCAGACGTATCACATCAGAACCCACCGCAGTGGGCCCGACACTTGACACCATGGTTGACAAATTAATTGAACGCGGTTATGATAGGAAGGCGTTAGAACTAGTTAAAAATAGAGTTCTGAGCACACCCCGTGAACAGACGCTAAAATATGTTGAGGATTTTAAATACATCGATACAAGCAACGATGTTACCCCTTGGGTTACACAATACACAGCCAAAAGTCAATACTTGACCAGTAAAGCGAAAAAATGGTGGCCTATGGTCAAAAGTGATGGTGATTTACAGCTACATTCTAGATTATTACCTAGCTTTACTAGAGGCAGGAATTTAAATGTTCACTTGGTCAAGCTAGATATTACTGGACTAGGCAATATAAAACCCCAACATTTTTTAACAAAAAAAAATGGCTGCTACAAATGTTTAGGGTGCGTTACCTGTAGAGCATTGTTAGCAGGAAGTACTTTTGGTCATCCACACACAGGTAAAAGGTTTACCATCAGATATGCTGTCACCTGTAGCACCATGTTTGTCGTATATATGCTGACCTACCCATGTGGGCTAGCATGTATAGGTAAAACACAACGTCAACTTAAAGAGCGCATGGCGCAACATAGAACAGCTATTAGACATGCACTTGAGACGGCATAGCGACCAACCGGTCGCTAAACACTGTGTACATGCGAAACATAGTATCGCCAGCATCCGTGCGATTATCATAGCTCATATTCCTTTTAAAATTTGTGGCATTAATAGAGCAAAATTACTCCTGCAGAAGGAATGCTGGTGGATACACACGTTAGATACAATTTCCCCCAGAGGTTTGAATGAAACACTGGAGTTACAGTGTTTCCTGTAATTGATTCTATTTATTTTGTGCTTTGTGTTTTCTATGCACATAGAACTAGGGCCCTCATTCCGAGTTGATCGCTCGCTAGCTATTTTTTGCAGAGCAGCGATCAGATAGTTGCCGCCCACGGGGGAGTGTATTTTCGCTTTTCAAGTGTGCGAATGCTCGTGCAGCCGAGCGGGACAAAAACGTTTTTTTGCAGTTTCTGAGTAACTCTGGACTTACTCAGCCACTGCGATCACTTCAGCCTACCCGGTCCCGGAATTGACGTCAGACACCCACCCTGCAAACGCTTGGACACGCCTGCGTTTTCCCTACCACTCCCAGAAAACGGTCAGTTGACACCCATAAACGCCCTCTTCCTGTCTATCTCCTTGCGATCGGTTGTGCAAATGGATTTGTCGCTAGAGGCATTGCACAGCATTGATGCTGTTTGTACCCGTATGACGCACGTGCGCATTTCGGTGCATATGCATGCGCAGTAGTAACCTGATCGCTGCGCTGTGAAAAACGCCAGCGGGCGATTAACTCAAAATGAGGGCCTATATACCTTAACAGCCCTATTAGCCTAATATACATCTGCATTCTGTTTGGTGCAGAAATAAACATATTTTGTATCGTTTACATGATGTACAATTTAATATTGCCTTGTGGAATAATGTGTGCCCACGCTTTTAAATGTATGTGTCATTTGTTTATTGTTGCTCAGTGACCGTTACGGACTCCATTGAGTTCAGATGTGGGCTCTGGAGGTGGCGCGGGCGGCGCCCTCCAGGTGAGTAGCTCCCGGACACTGATTGTTAATTGGTATTGGTATAAATATCTGTGTATGTACACTGGTTTTTTTTGTATGCTGTCCCTGACGACGGGGGTTCTGCCCCGAAATGTAGGACTCCAATAAAGGACTTTTATTTTACCTATCTCAAGTCTGGTGAGTGCCGCTTAAATCCTGCACCTACAATAGCTTATACAAGCTTAAGAAGGCACCGCAGCAAGTTATTGTTTTATACCTCTGGAGTGCCAGGCAATTGGACTTTATATAAAATCATAAGGTCCACATTCACATATTCAAATCACCTGCTGAGGTGACATCTAATGAGGGGGAAACAAGAAAAGTCTCTGCTCCAATGTAGTCATAATAAATAGGAGCAATCACCAGTCTTCAATGTGTTAGTATTTAATCAGATCATCACAAAGGTAGAGATTACGGGGGTCATTCCGAGTTGATTGCTAGCTGCCGTTGTTCGCAGCGCATCGATCAGTCTAAAAATCGGCTTTTCTGCACATGCGTATGGGGCGCACTGCGCACATGCGTCGTACTTTCACAAAAGCCAACGTAGTTTCACACAAGGTATAGCAACGCTTTTCAGTCGCACTGCTGACCGCAGAGTGATTGACAGGAAGTGGGTGTTTCTGGGTGGTAACAGACCGTTTTCGGGGAGTGTGTGTAAAAACGCAGGCGTGACAGATACAAACGCGGGCGTGCCTGGAAAAACGCAGGCGTGGTTGGCCGAACGCAGGGCGTTTGTGACGTCAAAACAGGAACTAAACAGTCTAAAGTGATCACTAGCTAGGAGTAAGTCTCAAGCTACTCTGAAACTGCACAATCTTTTTTTTTTGGAAAATTAGATTTTTATAAAGAGTTTATACAACACAAAATATAGAAAAGGGGGGGGATACAGAAAGAAGAAAAGGGAACTGGGGGGGGGGGGGCGGGATGGGAACAAATACACAAATACAAGGCGGCCAGGCATTCCACCTACAGAAAATTACGTATATAAACACAGAAACATATATAAACATATACTGGTCAGTAAGCAAATACAACAAACATCCGAGAATAAGAAAAAGGAAGAGGATGTCAGGGGTCTATCGTGGTACCATGAGACCTATAAACACACCAGGAAGACCAGCGGAGCAAATGGTTCGTTTGGCAGTTGGAGAATGGCAAGCCCGCAGTCTCAAATTCGTAGTGAGATTGAACCGCACGTTCAACCGCTATTACAGTTGGAATTTGAGCCGTACGCCAATATTGAGCAATCAGTACTTTGGATGAAATCAGGATATGGCCTATCACATATTGATCGGTTGGAGTAATATAACCTGGGGATATATGAAGGAGGGCCAATTTAGGTAGTGGGACGATACGGAAACCTAATATATTAGAAATAAGAGTAAATACCGCTGACCAAAAATTTGTGAGAGCTGGGCAGGACCAAAACGTATGGAGCAAAGTACCAACATTATTACAATTGCGCCAACACATGTTGGAGCTGGACGGCCAAATGGAATGGAGTATGGACGGGGTTAGATATAGGCGATGGAGAAGTTTGTAAAAAAGTTCCACATGGGACATACATCTAGATCATGGGTGGTCAATTATTTCAGCTGAGGGGCCACTTGACACTTTCCTGTCAGTATTCGAGGGCCGCACACAAAATAGCAGCTCCCCCACGTGCCAAAAATATAGGGACGTGGCTTAATGGGGAAGGGGTGTGGGCAAAAAATAATACAGATTCATATTAGGCTGCACAATAGTCTCCAATATTCAAATTATGCCACACAGTAGCGTCACTTACACACATTACTCCAGGTAGAGCCCCCCTTTTACACATTACGGAAGGTAGAGCCCCCTTTTACACATTACGGCAGGTAGAGTCCCCTTTTACACATTAACATTTTATTTGGGATAATCATTGCACAGCAAGCAAATTATCCAGTGTCTTATGGCCCCTGATGAAAGGTGTGACACAGTGACAGAACACTCGGGGTGGAACACGGTGATGGAACACAGGGGGTGACGCGGTGACAGAACACGGGGGGGTGACACAGTGGCAGAACACGGGGGGGTGACACGGTGACAGAACACGGGGGTGACAGAACACGGGGGGGTGACACGGTGACAGAACACGGGGGGGTGACACAGTGACAGAACACGGGAGGTGACACGGTAACAAAACGGCGGGGTGACTTAGTGACAGAACACGGGGGTGACACGGTGACAGAACACGGGGGGGTGACACAGCGACAGAACATGGGGGGGTAACATGGTGACAGAACGCGGGGGTGTGTGACATGGTGACAACGTGGGGGGGCTGACTCAGTGGCAGAACACGGGGGTGACACACTGACAGAACGTGGGGGTGACAGGACACGGTGACAGAACACGGGAGGTGACACGGTAACAACACGGGGGGGGGGTGACTTAGTGACAGAACACGGGGGGGTGACACGGTTAAAGAATCCGGGGGGGAGGGTTGGGGGTGGTACAGCGAGCGTTAAAGATCTCCCCCCTAAACTAAAAACAGTCTGACGCCACTGCCCGCACACACAAACATATACACACACACACTCTCTCATATATATATATATATATATATATATATATATACATATACACACACACACACACACACACACACACACACACACACACACACTTTCTTTCCCTCACTTTTTCCATTAACTTACTGATCTGTGTTTGGCTGGCAGTGGCAGGAAGGATGGATCTGTAGCAGTGGCTTAGGTCCCGCGTAGCCACGCCCCCTCATCTCCGCCTAGCTCCGCCTCCTTTTCATCTGATTTCTGCCTTATCACTGGGGACTGTGGAGGCGGAAGGAGGAGGATGAGTGTGTCAGGCGCCGTGCAGCAGCAGGGGAGACAGACGCCGGCAGCTTGGAGGTACTGCAGAGCAATGACAAGCAGCTCAGTCGGTCGGGCCGCTTGTCATTGCACACTGGTGGGAAGCAGTGGGCCGGGCAGGATCGGTTTGCGGGCCGCATCCGGCCCGCGGGCCGTATTTTGCCCACCCCTAATCTAGATGAATGAAAACAAGTATAAAATACCCCTACCCCATTCATCTTCAGAAATCGTGCAAACAAGATTTGTCTCCCATTTCCTCAGAGAATTCAGTTTGAGGGGGGAGTAGAGACCAATTATGAAATTGTACCAGTGACTTATACCGCCTTTAGTATCGGTCCTATCCAGTAACACTCGCAAATGTTTAGGGAGGGGGGAAACTCCATGGGGAGTCGGTGTAACACTATGGAGCCAGTGACGCAACTGTAAATATTTGTAGAAATCCCTTTGTGGAAGGGAAAATTTAGATTGGAGCTGACTAAACTGTAAAAGGGCATTATCCTTGAATGCTCCGCCAAGCGAGGACAGGCCATGGGATACCCATACATCTAAGTTTAAATTCGGGATGAGGGAGGCTGCACCAATTAGAGACAAGTCTGTCGTTGGAAGATGGACATCCTTCATTTTAGAGACCAGTTCAAGCCATGCCTTACGTGCTGATAACGCCACAGCGGAGCGTGGCACAAAACGCAGACCCTACGATTCCGGGAGCCTTAATACATCAGCTAACGGGAGCGGGGAGACTAAGCCCCTTTCTAGAAGAACCCAGGATTTGGGGACATCTTCAACCATCCAAGCACCGGTTTGGGAAAGGATACATGCTATATGATAGGACCGAATATCAGGGAATGCTAACCCCCCTTCCGACTTGGGGAGTGCCAGTCTGGTCCGGGCTAATCTGGGTTTTTTCCCCTTCCAGACATATTGAACAAACGCTGAGTTAAATTTAGCATATAAAACTTTAGGGATCGGAATCGTCCTAAACAGATACAATAACTTGGGGAGTACCATCATTTTTAAAGCCGCAATGTGGCCCATCCAAGTCACGTGATACATCATCCAGTCAGACAGCAACAGGGAAATGTTACGAAGGAGGGGCAAATAATTACTGGATACAAGGTCCGAGACCCTCGGAGTAATCTGGATCCCCAGATATTTTATACTCCTATCCTGCCAGGCATAATCATATTGAGCTTTCAACGAATGTAATTGAGTTGGAGGGAGATTAATTGGCAATGCCTCCGTTTTGGAGGCATTCAATTTATAGTACGAGACCGAGGAATACTCCTCTAAAGTCAGTTGTAGCTGTCGTAGTGATGTGTCTGGATTTATCAGAGTAAGGAGGACATCATCAGCAAACAGGCTAATTTTGTACTCACGGCCATGAACGACTGGACCTTGCACTGATCTGTTGGATCAAATAGCCTCCGCCAGGGGTTCTATCGCCAGCGCAAAGACCAACGGGGATAATGGACAACTCTGACAGGTGCCATTGGTAATTTGGAACGTAGAAGAGAGGATACCGTTCACGAAAACTCTGGCCGTTGGGCTCGAGTAAAGCACTGTTATAGAGGAAAGAGCCCTGCCCCCTATTCCCAGCCTCTCAAGGACCGCAAAGAGATATCCCCAGTGAAGTCTATCGAATGCCTTCTCCGCGTCCAGTGAAAGCAAAATGAGCGGCCGCGAGGACGCGGAGGAGGCATCCAGCACATCAATGATCCTCCTGGGATTATCTGGGGCCTGTCTGCCCTGAACAAACCCGACCTGATCACACGTCACCAGAGTAGGGATCAGAGGGTTTAGCCTATTTGCTATCAGCTTCGCATAGATCTTCACATCGGTATTCAGGAGGGCTATCGGGCGGTAGTTGGCCACCAAAGCCGGGTTTTTTCCCTGTTTAGGGAAAGTGACAATCCTAGCCTCCAGCATTTCTGAGGGAAAGGTCCCTAATGCGGAGGCCTCATTAAAAACCGGAATTAACACCGGGATTAACATCTCCTGGAAGCGAGTATAGAACCTATTAATATAGCCATCCGGGCCAGGGGCTTTATCTACAGGGAGGGTTTTAATAACCCGTCGAAGTTCACCTTCGACCAGGGGAGCGACAGGGATTGAAGATCTGATGGCTTTAGACGTGGAAGGGACAGTTTGTCTAAAAATGCATCAATATCTGCAGGTGTTGGTTGAGGGGTCATATGGTCGTTCTTTAAGTTATACAGAGAAGCATAATATGTGGCAAAGGCTGATGCTATGTCCACCGGGTTTGTCACTTTTGTGCCATGCGGAATATTAATTACCTTCACCCGATCCCTCGCCGTTTTCGCTCTCAGTTTCCTGGCCAACAATCTGCCTGCTCTATCACCCTGTACATAAAACCGTTGTTTCAATCTAAACAGATTCTTGTGAACCTTTGCCAGCGCGAGAACATTCCACTCCTCTCTAACCTTAAGAAGTTCCCGGTAGAGGGATTTATCTGAGGGGGCAGATTTGAGCCTGTTCTCGAGAACCGCCAACCTATTCTCCACGTCCTTCTGGAAGGCCTCCCTTTGCTTGCGCAGCCGGGCTGACGCTTGTATTGCTGACCCGCGGATAACCGCTTTGAGAGCACACCAGTGCGTAAAGACAGATGTGTCGGCCGGATTGTTAGTGGCTAGGTACATGGTGAGTGTTTGAGCAATGGAGTCCCTGGTCTCTTTATTAGAAAGGAGATGGTCGCAGAGACGCCATGGACTAGGTGGAGATCTAAATGAAGAAGGATCCCATCTAAGGGATAGGGCGGAATGATTGGACCACGCAACTGGCAGGATAGTAGCTTTTTTAATCTGTTGGAGGGTCCATTTATCCGAGAACATCAGATCGATCCTGGAGAACGATCTATGTACCAGAGAATAATAAGTATAGTCCCTACCGGTGGAGTTTTTGGCTCCCCAGACATCGTACAATTCGTATTCGTGGGTTAAATGTCTATACGCTGCGTAATGATCACATTTAGATAAAGCTTCCGGGTGACGGTACTTGGATGTTTTATCTAAGGTTGGATCGAGCACCTAAAAGAAGCAAAGATCCCGTTAAGCAGGACTGGAGGACGTTACAGAATTTCCGGAGAAAGGGGATCTGTTTGGAGTTGGGGGCATAGACTACCGCTAAGGTGACGGGTTTATCATCTAGTTTGCCTATCAGTATCGAATACCTGCCATCGGAGTCAGAAAGTTGTTTAGTCAATATAAAATTACAGGATTTGGACAGTAAAATGGCCACCCCTGCCTTTTTGCTCGGGCCATTGGACATGTAACATATTGGAAACTTATTATTATGAAACGTAGGGGGGAAAGGGGACATGAAGTAGGTTTCCTGTAGGGCGACAATGTGGGCTCTTAGCTTAGCAAAGTGGGAAAGCGCTAGTTTTCGTTTATTCAGGGATTTCAGACCCTTGACATTCAGAGAAAGAATATTAATCATTGGAAAACATAACAAAATTGCACCTCGACACTGACCAGTAATGAGATACTAAAGCAGGAGTGTACATATGATCGCATGCAGAAAAACATATGTTAATACCTGTCACCTTGTGCTGTCATGTAACAACCGTAAATTGAGAATAGGAGAAGGAAATGGGAAGAGAAGAGGGATTAGAAAAAGGAGACAAACCATGCACCTTAGAGGTGCAACCGTAGACCACCAAAAGCGGCGGCTCATTGGGGAAGTGGCAAACGTAGCCGCCACCACCACTCTAAAAAAATAAACCAAAAACACAAAACAGTAGGTACGGTATAACGTACAGCGCAAACTGGAATCAACCGGTGCTCCGCCCCCGACCAAATCACCTCGAGGATGGGACACCGAGAGAGACACATATTCATAAAACACATAGCCTAACCTCTACTAACTGCTACATAAAAAAAAAAAAATAACACCCTGGTAATTTCGAGAACAGTTATTAAACAAACGAACCAGAAAATGAAGTACGGGTAGAAAAGGAACATGAATCTACTCACGTATACAGACCCTACATGAGGTGATAATATCAATTGGAGTCCGTACTTCAGTCCGCCAGTAGAAGTCCTTGTTTGACAGACTGGGACAAGTCGGGTCTGCCCATGGAAATAACTGGGCCATTAAACACAAGGGATAACGATAATCATGGTGATTTACGTACAGTTGACCATTCTTGAGGTATTCCGGGTGCGTTCGGTCGGTCATTGGAGATCGCCTCCAAGTTCCAGGACACCAGATCCCGGGAGCCTTCATCGGGAGAAGTGATGATCCGAGTGTTGCCATTTCGCCTGACAATCAGACGTGTGGGGAAACCCCAGCGGTACTGAATATTTGCCCTTCGAAGAGCTCTCGTGATTAGGGCAAAGGACGTCCGGAGTGCCAGCGTAGCCGCCGATAAGTCCCCAAAGACTTGAAGATCTCCCAATATTGAGCCAGCACTATTCGTATCTCTTGCGGCTTGGAGAACTCGTTCTTTAACATGGAAATAATGGAACCGCATGAGAGTGTCTCTGGGTGCCTCCTTCGGGGCTGAACGCGCCTTGGGTAGTCGGTGAATACGATCCAGCAGGAAATCTGAGAGATGGTCTGTAGGCAATAATTTCGTGAAGAGATCAACAACAAACTCTGTTAATTCGGAATTTGACACAGACTCTAATCTTCACATTATACCGTTGCAATCTATCCTCAAGGTCCCCGACCTTACCACGGAGTGCTGTCACCTCCACTTGCAGGTCCTCATGTAGAGAAATGAGGTCGTTGTGGGATTTGACCACCTCTTCTAATTTGTGTTTTAGGTGGTTAGTTCGTTGACCCACCGCATCGATGGATTGCTGGCAGCCTTGTAATGCTTATTTAAATTCCTGCAAAATGTCCGATTTGAAGGAGGCTAGGAGCTGCTTCATCGCACCAATCGTCAACGGGGCATCATCGCCCAATCCGGGTGCCATGACTAGAGCCGACGGAGATGGGTCGGGAGGGCTATGAACTGCAGCAAGTGGTTTGGACACCCTATCTGTCATGGGCTTGCCCTTGCCTCCTTATGATGAAGGTGACTGCTTGAAGAAACTTACCGTGGGGACCCCGGATGAATCTCTGGCGTTTAGGCGGCATTATGTCTCGGAGAAGGGGTAGATCTCTGGATGTTGAGCACAACAGACCCAGATATGGTGCTATGTCAGATGTGCCATCCCGCACCTGGAGTGTCACATTAAATATTTATAGACATATAGAGCGGTTGTGGCGTAAATACATCAATCTACCACGGGGACTTCACATCCGTTTGTCACGGCCGGTCCTGATGAGCCTGCGTCCACTAAGAACCAGCAGCTAGTTACGTATTATATACCAAACACACTGAGTGGGTAAGGCTTGCAATTGTAACCAGTGGCCACTAGATGGTGCTGTTCCAGCATGAAGTAAACTGATACAGAGAAGGCCA
The DNA here is from genome assembly GCF_028390025.1 of Pseudophryne corroboree. Taxonomy (NCBI): domain Eukaryota; kingdom Metazoa; phylum Chordata; class Amphibia; order Anura; family Myobatrachidae; genus Pseudophryne; species Pseudophryne corroboree. The sequence continues at coordinate 495,270,982 of NC_086447.1, forward strand.
ATCGTCCCAGGACGGAGGGGTTCACAATCTGCTATACAGTGGCCCCCAAATGGGTGTCAGGGCCCTAACAGCGGTGGAAGGGTCCCAGACCCGGTCCAGCCAAAGTCCAGTGCCTCCCACAGCACCCAGGTACTGTACCTCCGCCTGTCTGTTTGAAGCTGACAGGGGGATCCAAGATGGCCGCCGTCTCTCCTGTGAGAATGCCCTGTTGCTGCTGTCCCTCTCTGCCAGGCGTCCTCCGGGCTTATTACAGCAGGTGCCGCTCTGGGGGGGGGGGTCTGGGGAGGCTTACAGGGTGAGCTGGAGGCTGGAGGAAGTCCCGCACCGCCTCCCGATGGAGCGTCCGCGCTATGGAGCTCCGATCGCGGGTGCGGGAATCACGCGAGGCTCCGGCTTCCGGATGCGTGTAGGCCGCAACCTGCGTGAACAGGTTGGACTGTTCCCCGGTTCCGCAGCCCACAGTGCCCGGCACAGGGGGTCCCCAGGGGTGGATTTGGGGGGTCACAGGACGATATAGCCCCTATAAAAGAGGGCAGATGGGGAGCTCAGCAGATACACGTCTGCACTCCTCCACAGCTAGGCCACGCCCCCTGCACAACCTTTTTTTGTAGCAGCGCTGTGATCCTTTCATTCGCACTTCTGCTAAGCTAAGATACACTCCCTGAGGGCGGCGGCTTAGCGTTTGCACTGCTGCTAAAAGCAGCTAGCGAGCGAACAACTCGGAATGAGGGCCTACATCTCTATCTTTGTGATGATCTGATTAAATACGCATTGAAGACTGGTGAGTCTCCCATTTATTATGACTATAGGAGATACATACGATATCTCGGCAGATGAGATGCCGCGACTGTCACTATACCGAAAGCAGCATCCCGTCTACCAGAATCCCGTCAGCGAGGCACTGAGTCCCCTCGCAGGCTTTGAGGCTCCCTGCACTCACCACAGGTTCTATTCTCACTCAGTTGGTGGCGTGGATCCACCAACCGAGTGGTAATACTGGGCCGGTGTCAGTAATCCGGCTGTTGGTTTATCTGTGGGTACGGGAATCTGGCGTTGGTCTCCTGACCGCCGGGCTCCCGATAGCCGGTAAACTGTATATTGAAAGGAAAGCATTTTGAAGATCATCAGGAGTAATGCGACAGCAGTTCTGAAGGCCATTCCACAAAACCAGTTCCAAAATTGGTTTGAAAGGTGGACTACAGTATGTGCAGGCATTTGTGCATAGCTTCCCAAGGAAAGTACTTTGAAGGCGACCACAGTGATATTCAGCACTTTTGCCGCAAAGAGTTGTCGAAACCTCAGTGCCGGTATCCCAACACAAGGCCTGAAGACTGACACAAGAATTAGCAGAGCCGGACCTAGCCAATAGGCAGACTAGGCAATTGCCGAGGGCATATGCCTACATCCAGGGCCCGGCTCAGTTCACATTGGTGGTTCTTGGGGCTCTTGATGTTCAGCGCTGCCAGCGGCTCTGCTCCTGCACATCTGAGCAGAGCCACCTGCGGTATTGCCAGAGTGGGTGCAGACAATCTGCAGATGCAGGGTTGCTGCGACGGTGCTGTATGGTCGGGCAGTCAGGGTATGCCCTTAACAAATATGGTCCCTGCTCCGGGAGGAGGGCTGCTGCGCATGCCCGGCCTTTGCAGCTCCTACCGTGGTCCTTTGCAGAGTCAGTCAGACTTCGGGCACTGAGACACCACTGCGGACCAGTACAGCACCAGAAGCACAGCGTTTTTAAAACTTAAGGCATTTTACATTTATTAAAAAGTGTCTGTTTCCTCTCCTCTTTGTATGGGTTGGGTATGGGATCCGGGCAGTCGGGATCCCGGCGGTCAGCATCCTGCGGCAGGGTGGCTCGCTGCACTCACCATAGGTTCTATTCCCACTCAATGGGTGTTGTGGACACCCACAAATGAGAATAGCCGTGGCGCTGCTGCTAGCATTCTGGCTGTCAGGATCCCAACGTCGGTATGCTGACCGCCGGGATCCCGACCGCAGGGATCATAACTGCATCCCCTGTGTACATGTAGACAGGTTGTATATATATATATATATATATATATATATATATATAGGAAGACTGTGAGGACCGGCACTCCCCCTCCTAGACTTAGTGCTTGGGTGCCATCTCAGGTAAAACTGGATAGTGGACAACAAAGCAGGCGGCACTCCAAGTCTGTTTGAAGTTCAAGTGTATTTCACACACAAAAAGTGATCCGACGTTTCGGGGTCCAAGCGCCCCTTTGTCAAGGTGACACCTTGACAAAGGGGCGCTTGGACCCCGAAACGTCGGATCACTTTTTGTGTGTGAAATACACTTGAACTTCAAACAGACTTGGAGTGCCGCCTGCTTTGTTGTCCACTATATATATATATATATATATATAAAATATATATATATATATATATATATATATATAGTGGCTGGCATGGGACTAACAGGGACACCCATAGAGTTGGAAAAGAACCCGTGGGGTGTGCAGCTCGCCACAGAGCCCACAAGGGGCTTGTTGCCCTCGTCCCCCCCCCTCGCCGGCATTCTGCGGCCGGGAACCCAGCCGTCGGTAACACATTCCACACTCTCTCTCTCTCTCTCTCTCTCTCTCTCGCTCTCTCGCTCTCTCTCTCTATATATATAATATATATACAGTATGCGCAACGTGGAGAAAGGCACTCAGCTGTACTTGTGACACAATAATGCAGAACACCAGCGTAACTGCAACGTTTCGGACGTTTAATCCTTTATCAAGCAAAACATGATAAAGGATTAAAAGTCAGAAAAGTCGCAGTTACGCTGGCTGCATCATTGTGTTACAAGCCTGGATGAGTGCCTTTCTCCACGTTGCCTATTTATCTTTGTCTGTGCACCCCGGCATGCTGACTGCACTGTAAGAGGAGTGCCTTCTACTGTATGTGAGACTATATATGTGTATATATACACACACACATAGCACTCCAGGTCTTCTTATAATGAGTAGTTATAACATGATAGCAGATTTATAGCATGATAATATACATCACCGTTGTGCCTCCTTCGGCACCTTGGGATCTTAATGTGGTGCTGGAGTTCCTGCAATCAGATTGGTTTGAACCTTTGCAGGAGGTGGACGTCAAGTTTCTTACTTGGAAGGCAGTCACACTGTTGGCATTAGCATCTGCTAGACGTGTGTCTGAATTGGGGGCATTGTCATGCAAGAGCCCCTACTTGATTTTCCATGAAGATAGAGCTGAGCTCAGAACGCGTCAGCAATTTCTTATCAACCAACCTATTGTGTTGCCAGTGGCTACTGACTTCTCAATTGCCTCAAAGTCCTTGGATGTGGTGCGGGCTTTGAAAATTTATGTAAAGAAAACTTCTCGTCACAGGAAGTCGGACGCTTTATTTGTCCTTTATGATCTCAACAAGGTTGGGTGTCCTGCTTCTAAGCAGACGATTTCTCGCTTGATCAAGTTTACTATCCAGCATGCTTATTCTATGGCAGATAAAGAAGCAAAACCCAGACGCGCTGCCATAGCTGCCAGTAAGGGATTGTCAGTCCCAAGACAAAAGTATGCAAAATAGAAAAGGAACTGGCGCTTTATTTTTCTCCAAAATTAATAAACCACTGTGGATGAATTTAAAAAGATAAATGTATTATCTAAAATAACACATGCAACAGATAAAAAGGATTAATCCAATAAAAACATGTATTAGGGCATAAATTGAGCTGAGAAAAAAAATATATATATTAATTGCTGCTGGTAAGTGTCCTTAAAAGGATCCCGGACTGGCAAATGTTAGTAATTCCCTGGGAAAAATGATGTTTATGTACAGCTGGTATTACCCATGGTGATGGAGACTTCCAGAAACTTTGAAATTAGCAGCAGGCAGGCTGTGGCAGTTGTGTGAAGACTGGGTCTCTCCAATCAGTGCTGTATAGTTAAATCCCTCAGAGAAAGTTTTCCAAGTGCAGAAATTGAAAGTCCATATCAAGATCCTTTAGAACGCAGGACATGAATGATGACAGCAGCTTGACACTTAACGCGTTTCCCTAGGCTCGGTCACCTAGCTTCATCAGAAGTAAAGCTCAGTCCAGAAATGGGATCTATTTAAACCCCCTTAATGACCTGATGCCCAACAGGTGCGATGTAAACACTTTATTTACTCATCCACATTTTCAGTGCAAGTAACAAATTTCCACACTCTATATATAATTAAAAGTAAGTAGGAGGCAAACCCACAGTAATAATGATAATAAACAACTTAGTTTATATATAAATACAAAAATGAACATATCTGACATCATGGGGGTCAAAGGTCATGGTAATCATGTAACTTACCCCCAGATGTTGGATGTATACCTTCTAGTCAATTTCATGGTTCATCTAGAATCCCTGATAGCTTAGGGGGCGATAAACTTTATAACTTAAAATGGCTATTTACTACTAAAGCCTCCGTCCGATCTGGGACGATTATAGTCTCCCCCACGGCCCCGTGGAGCGCGTTGTAAGCTCCTTCCGGGTCACGTGACCTACGGGGGCCAATAAATAGACAATGTGTAAACCTCATGGTTGCTAAGTGACACATGTAAACATCTCCGTGGTGCGTGATGATGACGCCCGCCGGTCACATGACCGGAAACATGTAGGGCTGCAATCATGTTTTGTGTTTGGTTGCTAGGTGACGCCTACAGACACCTCCGTGGTGTATGATGACAGTGCCTCTCAGTCACATGACCGGGAGCACGGAGGGCTGTAATTATGTTTTTAAGAATAGTGTAACCACTGACTTTATAAACAATCCATTCAAAACATATAAGAGCACTGTTCACTGGGTTTCTATAACAACATGTATAGCTATCTAAGCCCCAGTGACGATGTTATACAGTACTAGATGTAAGTTACTAAGCAGCCATATAGATTGATAAAACACCTAACAACCCATGAAAAAACCTCTTCATGGTTGTTAAGCAACCAATGAATGTATAACTCTATGATATATAGTACACTGCCCTTGTGTCACATAACTGAAAGTACACCGTATCACGATTGTGATAAATTGGTAAACCTATTGGACCACCAGTCGGACCCACATAGGGACACCTATGAATCACACTGGTATATAAATATCCTAACAAAACCAATGGGAGATTCATATATCGATAAATTCGGCTATCAGGAATATATAAAAAGAGAGACCCTTTATGCATAAATATAACTTCACTAGGGTAGCCAGAACTCATCAAATGACAACCTCACCGCCACAGTAGGGTGTCAGTCCAGCCATGGATTAACCCCTGCATTGCAGGTGAACCTGAGTGACCACTCACCCTCAACGAGCTGACAGGGAAACCTCTGTCCCGTCTTGGGTGTGTGTGGAAACCTCCACGGCTGAACAAAACACAGACAGGTGACAAAGAGTTGTCACCTGTACCGACTGGAAGCGAATGATGTCGACATCATGAACTCTGGCTGTAAACATTAAATAATACAAAAATATATATAGTAAAAAGAGGGGGGGGGGGGAAGGAAGAAAGGGAGGATATATGTTGGCACACATGTCTGTTAACCTTTGTGTTCCTAATATAAACAGGGAAAAAAATAGAAAAATGAGAAGATCAAACATGTACAATGGAGTTCTGAAGGTCCCAATAAAGGAGAAAAAAGGGCAAATGATGTAACATCCATATACCCTTAACAATAATTACATCATCAGATAACTACATTCAATTCCATTGTCTCATTTAAACCAGTTGGATGTATTGAATTAAATTGAAGCATCCAATAAATTTCCCTTTTACATAATAATGAAAATCTGTCCCCACCCCTCACCGTAGGAGCTATATGTTCTAGTGCTAAAATGGAAAGGCATCCAGGGTCACTTTTATGTACATAGTAAAAATGACGTGAAACACTATGTTTTTGGAAACCCTTAATGATGTTTCTTTTGTGTTCCATAAATCTAGTACGTAATTTTCTAGTGGTGCGGCCCACATAATATAGGTGGCAGCTGCACCAAAGAAGATATATAATGTATGAGGAATCACAGTTCATTAATGATTTAATTGTGTATACCTCCTTTTTGTTAATAGGTAGTTCAATTGACAATGTTTTTCTTGGTGTGTGACAACACACTTGGCATTTGTTTTTGCCACAATGAAAAAAGGCCAAAGGTTTCTTTGTCAACCATTCTGTTCCTGATTCTTGTTTCTTGTTTATATTTCCATTATCTACTTTTTCAAAAGACTCGGAGCTAAGAGGGTTTTTAAAGAACTATTCCTTCTATAAACTACTTGTGGTACCTGAGGTAATATATCCCCCAAAACACGATCCTGTTTCAAAATCTTGAAATTCCTATTAATTATGCCTCGAATCTGTCCAGCACAGCTATTAAACTTGCATATGAAAGAGAAATTTTTATCCTTATTGTCCACAAACCCATCTTTCTTAGAACGATAATGTAAAAGTGTGTTTCTATCTATATCTGAAACCTCCATAAGGGCCTTTTGTAGAATATTTTCTGGATATCCACACTCCCTGAAAGAAGTAAGTAAAATATCTGCCTGTTCAGTGAAAGTGGCAAAATTTGAACAGTTTCATCTAAGGCGAATAAGTTGGCCCTTTGGAATATTTTGCTTCCAAGGCCTAAAATGTGAACTTGTAAAATGTAGATAGGAATTAGTGTTTGTCTCCTTAGTATATGTGGACGTGACTATTTTATTATTAATAATCTCTAGGTTTACATCTAGAAAATTAATTTTAGTGGTATGAAAAGTTGAGGTGAAAGTAAGATTATAATCATTACAAGACAGTGACTGAACAAATTGTGTAGCAGAGTGAAGGTCCCCATCCCAAATAATAAAAAGATCATCTATGTACCGGCCATAGAGTACCAGGTTCGACGCCCAGCCACCACTCCACAGGTGAGTTTGTTCAAACTCCCCCCTGTAGAGATTGGCATAACTGGGCACGAACCTGGTCCCCATGGCCGTACCCATCAACTGTAAATAAAAGACACCGAGAAACAAAAAATAATTATGTGATAAAATGAAAGATACAGAGGAAGTGAGGAAAGATTTTTGGTCCTCACTGAGGTCATCATCGATGTCTAATCTTCTTTTAATCACTTCACAACCCAAACGATGTGGAATATGCGTATATAAAGCAGAAACATCTAGAGTAAGAAAAGCATATGATTCTTTCCATGTAATGGTATTTATTAAATTGAGGAAATGTGTGGTGTCTTTAATATGAGACCTCAGTGAGGACACTTGGGATTGGAGAAAGGAGTCAACATAAAAAGAAAGATTAGAGGTTAAAGAATCAATACCAGAAATGATAGGTCGCCCGGGGGGTGTCATGAGGGATTTATGGATTTTAGGAAGATAATAAAAAACTGGAATATGAGGGTGTGAAGAATAAAGAAAATGATAAACATCTCTAGATATAGTCCCCAAATTTAGGGCTCCTTCCAAGAACGTCTTCAATTCTAACTGAAATTTTAACGTCAGATCTCCCTTTAATATACAGTAATGTTCCAAATTGTGCAATTGTCTAAGGGATTCCGCTAGATAGTCAGTACGATTAAGAATTACTAATTCCCCCCCCCCTTATCTGCTTCTTTTATTATAATAGTCTGATCTTCCATCAATGAGTCAAGGGCTTCTTTCTCTTTTCTACTTAAATTAGATGGTTGTTTCCTATCATAATATTTACGACACATGTCCTTAAAATCTTCCAAGGTAATTCGATAAAAGGTTTCAATCGAACTGCTTTTAGCACTAATTGGAAAAAATTCAGATTTTTTCTTAAATCTGTCCGTATTTTTAATATCAAATGTTTTAATCTCAACATTGGTGGAATTCTGTGGCTCTATGTTACTTTCCTGCCATAGACTTTCCAAAGTGTTTAATAAAATGGTATCTGTGCTATCTAGTATTATAGGAATAGATGTATCTTGTATGTCTTTTAAACGTTTATTGGCAAAGTATCGTTTACGACAAAGGGTACTAACAAATTTATTCAAATCTACATATAAATCAAATATGTTAGGCCCACTCGTGGGGGCAAACTTAAGCCCCTTCTCCAGGAGTGCCAATTCTGATTTATTTAGTTCTTTTGATGATAGATTGAAAACTTTTTTGGAAGTGCTGCAGTGATCCCCAATCAGGTCCTTTTTATTATTGGGAACATGTCCTATGTCTCAGTCGTCCTCCTCTAGTGCCTCTGCACTTAAATTTCTTACCCTCTTGTTTCGGAAGTCTGCTCTCTGTCTTTTTGGTGGTGACTCCCACCTGTTGTGTCTGTATTCCCTGTCTAAAAAATGATCCTCCTTATTTTTAATTTTCCCCCTATAGGAGGCCATGATGGATAATTCTGGTGTATCTGAATGATGACCCAAAGTATTTCTATATTCCTTCTTTCTCTATCGTCCTAGTGGATGCTGGGGTTCCTGAAAGGACCATGGGGAATAGCGGCTCCGCAGGAGACAGGGCACAAAAAGTAAAGCTTTACGATCAGGTGGTGTGTACTGGCTCCTCCCCCTATGACCCTCCTCCAAGCCTCAGTTAGATTTTTGTGCCCGGCCGAGAAGGGTGCAATCTAGGTGGCTCTCCTAAAGAGCTGCTTAGAAAAGTTTAGCTTAGGTTTTTTATTTTACAGTGAGTCCTGCTGGCAACAGGATCACTGCAACGAGGGACTTAGGGGAGAAGAAGTGAACTCACCTGCGTGCAGGATGGATTGGCTTCTTGGCTACTGGACATTAGCTCCAGAGGGACGATCACAGGTACAGCCTGGATGGTCACCGGAGCCTCGCCGCCGGCCCCCTTGCAGATGCTGAAACGAGAAGAGGTCCAGAATCGGCGGCAGAAGACTCCTCAGTCTTCTTAAGGTAGCGCACAGCACTGCAGCTGTGCGCCATTTTCCTCTCAGCACACTTCACACGGCAGTCACTGAGGGTGCAGGGCGCTGGGAGGGGGGCGCCCTGGGAGGCAAATGAAAACCTTTTTTGGCTAAAAATACCTCACATATAGCCTCCGGGGGCTATATGGAGATATTTAACCCCTGCCAGAATCCACTAAAGAGCGGGAGACGAGCCCGCCGAAAAAGGGGCGGGGCCTATCTCCTCAGCACACAGCGCCATTTTCCTCACACAGCTCCGCTGGTCAGGAAGGCTCCCAGGCTCTCCCCTGCACTGCACTACAGAAACAGGGTAAAACAAGAGAGGGGGGGCAAAATTGTGGCAAAACTATATTATTAAAGCAGCTATACAGGGAGCACTTATTATAAGGCTATCCCTGTCATATATAGCGCTTTTGGTGTGTGCTGGCAAACTCTCCCTCTGTCTCCCCAAAGGGCTAGTGGGGTCCTGTCTTCGTTAAGAGCATTCCCTGTGTGTCTGCTGTGTGTCGGTACGTGTGTGTCGACATGTATGAGGACGATATTGGTGTGGAGGCGGAGCAATTGCCAAATATGGGGATGTCACCTCCTAGGGGGTCGACACCAGAATGGATGCCTTTATTTATGGAATTACGGGATAGTGTCAACACGCTAAAGCAGTCGTTTGACGACATGAGACGGCCGGACAATCAATTAGTGCCTGTCCAGGCGCCTCAAACACCGTCAGGGGCTGTAAAACGCCCTTTGCCTCAGTCGGTCGACACAGACCCAGACACAGGCACTGATTCCAGTGGCGACGGTGACGAATCAACCGTATTTTCCAGTAGGGCCACACGTTATATGATTTTGGCAATGAAGGAGGCGTTACATATTGCTGATACTACAGGTACCACAAAACAGGGTATCATGTGGGGTGTGAAAAAACTACCTATAGTTTTTCCTGAATCAGATGAATTAAATGAGGTGTGTGATGAAGCGTGGGTTGCCCCCGATAAAAAAAAATGCTAATTTCAAAGAAGTTATTGGCTTTATACCCTTTCCCGCCAGAGGTTAGGGCGCGCTGGGAAACACCTCCTAGGGTGGACAAGGCGATCACACGCTTATCAAAACAAGTGGCGTTACCCTCTCCTGAGACGGCCGCACTTAAAGATCCAGCAGATAGGAGGATGGAAAATATCCAAAAAAGTATATACACACATACAGGTGTTATACTACGACCAGCTATAGCGACAGCCTGGATGTGCAGTGCTGGGGTAGCTTGGTCAGAGTCCCTGATTGAAAATATTGATACCCTGGATAGGGACAATGTTTTACTGTCTTTAGAGCAAATAAAGGATGCATTTCTTTATATGCGTGATGCACAGAGGGATATCTGCACACTGGCATCACGGGTAAGTGCTATGTCCATTTCGGCCAGAAGAAGTTTATGGACGCGACAGTGGTCAGGCGATGCGGACTCAAAACGGCATATGGAAGTTTTGCCGTATAAAGGGGAGGAGTTATTTGGTGTCGGTCTATCGGATTTGGTGGCCACGGCTACAGCCGGGAAATCCACCTTTTTACCTCAAGTCACTCCCCAACAGAAAAAGACACCGACTTTTCAACCGCAGCCCTTTCGTTCCTTTAAAAACAAGAGAGCAAAGGGATATTCATATCTGCCACGAGGCAGAGGAAGGGGGAAGAGACAGCAACAGGCAGCTCCTTCCCAGGAACAGAAGCCCTCCCCCGCTTCTACAAAAGCCTCAGCATGACGCTGGGGCTTCTCAAGCGGACTCGGGGGCGGTGGGGGGTCGTCTCAAGAATTTCAGCGCGCAGTGGGCTCACTCGCAGGTAGATCCCTGGATCCTGCAGATAATATCTCAGGGGTACAGGTTGGAACTAGAGACGGATCCACCTCGCCGTTTCCTGAAGTCTGCTTTACCAACGTCCCCTTCCGACAGGGTGACGGTCTTGGAAGCCATTCACAAGCTGTACTCTCAGCAGGTGATAGTCAAGGTACCCCTTTTACAACAAGGAAAGGGGTATTATTCCACTCTATTTGTGGTACCGAAGCCGGATGGCTCGGTAAGACCTATTCTAAATCTGAAATCCTTGAACCTGTACATAAAGAAGTTCAAGTTCAAGATGGAGTCACTCAGAGCAGTGATAGCGAACCTGGAAGAAGGGGACTTTATGGTATCCTTGGACATCAAGGATGCGTATCTCCACGTTCCAATTTACCCCTCACACCAGGGGTACCTCAGGTTCGTCGTACAGAACTGTCACTATCAGTTTCAGACGCTGCCGTTCGGATTGTCCACGGCACCTCGGGTCTTTACCAAGGTAATGGCCGAGATGATGATTCTTCTTCGAAGAAAAGGCGTATTAATTATCCCATACTTGGACGATCTCCTAATAAGGGCAAGGTCCAGAGAACAGCTAGAGATGGGATTAGCACTGTCTCAAGTAGTGCTAAAACAGCACGGGTGGATTCTGAATATTCCAAAATCCCAGTTAATTCCGACAACACGTCTGCTGTTCCTAGGGATGATTCTGGACACGGTTCAGAAAAAGGTTTTTCTCCCGGAGGAAAAAGCCAAGGAGTTATCCGAGCTTGTCAGGAACCTCCTAAAACCAGGAAAGGTGTCTGTACATCAATGCACAAGAGTCCTGGGAAAAATGGTGGCTTCTTACGAAGCAATTCCATTCGGCAGATTCCACGCAAGAATTTTCCAGAGGGATCTGTTGGACAAATGGTCAGGGTCGCATCTTCAGATGCACCAGCGGATAACCCTGTCTCCAAGGACAAGGGTATCTCTTCTGTGGTGGTTGCAGAGTGCTCATCTATTGGAGGGCCGCAGATTCGGCATACAGGATTGGATCCTGGTGACCACGGACGCCAGCCTGAGAGGCTGGGGAGCAGTCACACAAGGAAGAAACTTCCAGGGCGTGTGGTCGAGCCTGGAAACGTCTCTTCACATAAACATTCTGGAACTAAGAGCAATCTACAATGCTCTAAGCCAGGCAGAACCTCTGCTTCAAGGAAAACCGGTGTTGATCCAGTCGGACAACATCACGGCAGTCGCCCATGTGAACAGACAGGGCGGCACAAGAAGCAGGAGTGCAATGGCAGAAGCTGCAAGGATTCTTCGCTGGGCAGAGAATCATGTGATAGCACTGTCAGCAGTGTTCATCCCGGGAGTGGACAACTGGGAAGCAGACTTCCTCAGCAGACACGACCTTCACCCGGGAGAGTGGGGAATTCATCCAGAAGTTTTCCACATGCTGGTAACCCGTTGGGAAAGACCAATGGTGGACATGATGGCGTCTCGCCTCAACAAAAAACTGGACAGGTATTGCGCCAGGTCAAGAGATCCGCAGGCAATAGCTGTGGACGCGCTGGTAACGCCTTGGGTGTACCAGTCGGTGTATGTGTTTCCTCCTCTGCCTCTCATACCAAAAGTATTGAGAATTATACGGCAAAGAGGCGTAAGAACGATACTAGTGGTTCCGGATTGGCCAAGAAGGACTTGGTACCCGGAACTTTAAGAGATGATCACGGAAGATCCGTGGCCTCTACCTCTGAGAAGGGACTTGCTTCAGCAGGGTCCCTGTCTGTTTCAAGACTTACCGCGGCTGCGTTTGACGGCATGGCGGTTGAACGCCGGATCCTAAAGGAAAAAGGCATGCCGGAAGAAGTCATTCCTACTTTGATTAAAGCAAGGAAGGAAGTAACCGCGCAACATTATCACCGCATTTGGCGAAAATATGTTGCGTGGTGCGAGGATCGGAGTGCTCCGACGGAGGAATTTCAACTGGGTCGATTCCTACATTTCCTGCAATCAGGATTGTCTATGGGTCTCAAATTGGGATCTATTAAGGTTCAAATTTCGGCCCTGTCGATTTTCTTCCAAAAAGAATTGGCTTCAGTTCCTGAAGTCCAGACTTTTGTTAAGGGAGTGCTGCATATACAGCCCCCTGTGGTGCCTCCAGTGGCACCGTGGGATCTCAATGTTGTTTTGGACTTTCTCAAATCTCATTGGTTTGAACCACTAAAAACTGTGGATTTGAAATATCTCACATGGAAAGTGACCATGCTACTAGCCCTGGCTTCGGCCAGGAGAGTGTCAGAACTGGCAGCTTTATCTTACAAAAGCCCATATCTGATTTTCCATTCGGACAGGGCAGAACTGCGGACTCATCCGCATTTTCTCCCTAAGGTGGTGTCAGCATTTCATCTGAACCAACCTATTGTAGTGCCTGCGGCTACAAGCGACTTGGAGGACTCCAAGTTGTTGGACGTTGTCAGAGCTTTAAAAATATACATTTCAAGGACAGCTGGAGTCAGGAAATCTGACTCGCTGTTTATACTATATGCTCCCAACAAGTTGGGCGCTCCTGCGTCTAAGCAGACTATTGCTCGCTGGATTTGTAGTACGATTCAGCTTGCACATTCTGTGGCAGGCCTGCCACAGCCAAAATCGGTAAAAGCCCACTCCACAAGGAAGGTGGGTTCTTCTTGGGCGGCTGCCCGAGGGGTCTCGGCATTACAACTCTGCCGAGCGGCTACGTGGTCGGGGGAGAACACGTTTGTAAAATTCTACAAATTTGATACCCTGGCTAAGGAGGACCTGGAGTTCTCTCATTCGGTGCTACAGAGTCATCCGCACTCTCCCGCCCGTTTGGGAGCTTTGGTATAATCCCCATGGTCCTTTCAGGAACCCCAGCATCCACTAGGACGATAGAGAAAATAAGAATTTACTTACCGATAATTCTATTTCTCGGAGTCCGTAGTGGATGCTGGGCGCCCATCCCAAGTGCGGATTATCTGCATTACTTGTACATAGTTACAAAAATCGGGTTATTATTGTTGTGAGCCATCTTTTCAGAGGCTCCGCTGTTATCATACTGTTAACTGGGTTTAGATCACAGGTTGTACGGTGTGATTGGTGTGGCTGGTATGAGTCTTACCCGGGATTCATAAATCCTTCCTTATTGTGTACGCTCGTCCGGGCACAGTACCTAACTGAGGCTTGGAGGAGGGTCATAGGGGGAGGAGCCAGTACACACCACCTGATCGTAAAGCTTTACTTTTTGTGCCCTGTCTCCTGCGGAGCCGCTATTCCCCATGGTCCTTTCAGGAACCCCAGCATCCACTACGGACTCCGAGAAATAGAATTATCGGTAAGTAAATTCTTATTTTTTTGTTCCCAATTGTTTAGGTGATTTACCTGAGGTGTCTAAATGTCTCAAAGGTTCAAATCTGTTCTTATGTTCGTATGTTTCTTGTCTATCAAACTGCGTCTGACGAAAATTATCCCTCTTCCTCCCTTGATTGTTTGTGGGGGTGCCTGGCTTCCGAATTGATTTAGAGTTATTTCTATAAGTTCTAATTTGATCGTTCTTATAATCAAAAGTGTCTCTCTTAAACTTCCTATATTTATTATCCATTAGGTTCTTTTCAAAATTAATAACCCTCTCATTTATGTGTCTATCTTTTTCCTTAAATTCTGGTAAAGACATATATTTATCCATTGATTTTTTTAGGGAATCTATTTCTTTTTCAATTTTTTGGACTTTAAAAGATCTGAATTTTATAATGGTTTTCATAAGGGCTAACGAACAATCATCCAATAAATGTTCCCATTCTTTCTGGAATTCAGGGTAATCAGAAAAAATGGAGTTCTTAAATAATCTGAGTCCCCTTGGTACCATACCCTTATCTAGATAGTTCTGTAAGTTAGTACTATCTAACCAGTTTCTTGATTCACTTTTCAACAGATCTTCTAAGGCATAAAAATCCTTATTCATATCATGCAATTCAGAATCAGGTTTATCTAACAATGAATCTCCCCAATTGGTCATGTAGGTTTGCCTCCTATCACTTCTTTCTTTAAAATTGGAGAAACAACTCATGGCTGCTGCGTCTGGGTAGACAAAGTGAAAAAAACAAATAAAGAAGCAAAACCCAGACGCGCTGCCACAGCTGCCAGTAAGGGATTGTCAGTCCCAAGACAAAAGTATGCAAAATAGAAAAGGAACTGGCGCTTTATTTCTTTTATGTCCTAGAGGATGCTGGGGACTCCGTAAGGACCATGGGGGGTATAGACGGGCTCCGCAGGAGACATGGGCACTATAAAGAACTTTAGAATGGGTGTGCACTGGCTCCTCCCTCTATGCCCCTCCTCCAGACCTCAGTTAGATCCTGTGCCCAGAGGAGATTGGGTGCACTACAGGTGAGCACTCCTGAGTTTCTCTGGAAAAAGAATTTTGTTAGGTTTTTTATTTTCAGGGAGCACTGCTGGCAACAGGCTCCCTGCATCGTGGGACTGAGGGGAGAGAAGCAGACCTACTTAAATGATAGTGTGGGTGTGTGCTGGCATACTCTCTCTCTGTCTCTCCTAAGGGCCTTAGTGGGGAACTGTCTTCTTATAGATATATCCCTGTGTGTGTGGGGGTGTCTGTACGCGTGTGCCGGCATGTCTGAAGCGGAAGGCTCATCTAAGGAGGAGGTGGAGCAGATGATTGTGGTGTCTCCGTCGGCAACACCGACTCATGATTGGGTGGACATGTGGAATGTTTTAAATGCAAATGTGAACTTATTACATAAGAGAATGGACAAAGCAGAGTCCAGGGAAAAGGCAAGGAGTCAGTCCACGGATTGGACTGTGTCTCAGGGCCCTTCAGGGTCTCAAAAGCGTCCCCTATCCCAAATAGCAGACACTGATACCGACACGGATTCTGACTCCAGTGTTGACTACGATGATGCGAGGTTACATCCAAGGGTGGCCAAAAGTATTCATTATATGATTATTGCAAAAAAATACGTTTTGCATATCACAGAGGACCCCTCTGTCCCTGACATGAGGGTGCGCATGTATTAGGAAAAGAAACCTGAGGTAACCTTTCCCCCGTCTCATGAGCTAAATTAGTTATTTGAAAAAGCTTGGGAAACTCCAGACAAAAAACTGCAGATTCCCAAGAGGATTCTTATGACGTATCCTTTCCCAGCACAGGACAGGGTACGCTGGGAATCCTCACCCAGGGTGGACAAGGCTTTAACGCGCCTGTCCAAGAAGTTGGCGCTACCGTCTCCAGACACAGCAGCCCTCAAGGATCCTGCTGATCGCAGACAGGAAACTACCTTAAAATCTATTTATACGCATACAGGTGCTTTACTCAGACCGGCTATAGCATCGGCATGGGTATGTAGCGCAGTTGCAGCTTGGACAGATACCTTGTCAGCTGACCTTGATACCCTAGACAGGGATACCATTTTATTGACCTTAGGTCACATTAAAGGCGCAGTCTTATATATGAGAGACGCTCAAAGAGACATTGGGCTGCTAGGTTCGAGAGCCAACGCCATGGCGATTTCTGCTAGGCGAGCCCTGTGGACCCGCCAATGGACAGGTGATGCCGATTCAAAGAAGCATATGGAGGTTTTACCATACAAAGGTGAAGTTTTATTTGGGGAAGGTCTCGCGCACCTGGTTGCCACAGCTACCGCGGGTAAATCTACTTTTTTTGCCCTTTGTTCCCCCACAGCAAAAGAAAGCTCCCCAATATCAGATGCAGTCCTTTCAGTCGCATAAGTCCAGAAGAGGTCGGGGCTCATCCTTCCTCGCCAGAGGTAAGGGTAGAGGGAAGAGAACACCTGCTTCGGCTAGTTCCCAGGAGCAGAAGTCCTCCCCAGCTACTACTAAATCCACCGCATGACGCTGGGGCTCCACTGAGGGAGTCCGCACCGGTGGGGGCACGTCTTTGACTCTTCAGAAAGGTTTGGGTTCTGTCAGACGTGGATCCTTGGGCGATGGATATTGTACCCCAAGGATACAAACTGGAATTCGAAGAGGTGCCCCCTTGCCGATTTTTCAAGTCGACCTTGCCAGCTTCTTCCCCAGAGAGGGAAGTAGTCTTAGCTGCAATTCAAAAGCTGTGTCAACAGCAAGTGATTGTCAAGGTTCCCCTAGTCCAACAGGGGAAAGGGTACTATTCAACCCTGTTCGTGGTCCCAAAGCCAGATGGCTCGGTCAGATTCATTTTAAATCTAAAATCCCTAAACCTGTACTTGAAAAAGTTCGAATTCAAAATGGAATCGCTCCGGGCTGTGATCTCCAGTTTGGAAGGGAGGGATTTTATGGTGTCACTCGACATAAAGGATGCATACCTTCATGTCCCCATATATCCTCCTCATCAGGCGTACCTGAGATTCGCTGTACAGGACTGTCATTACCAGTTTCAGACGTTGCCGTTTGGGCTTTCCATGGCCCGAGGATTTTCACCAAGGTGATGGCGGAAATGATGGTGCTCCTGCGCAGGCAGGGAGTCACAATTATCCCGTACTTGGACGATCTCCTGATAAAAGCAAGATCGAGAGATCAATTGCAGATGAGCGTGTCGCTCTCCCTGAGAGTGCTACAACAACACGGTTGGATTCTCAATCTGCCAATGTCACAATTGTTTCCAACGACTCGACTATCATTCCTAGGCATGATTCTGGACACGGAACAGAAGAGGGTTTTTCTCCCGATGGAAAAAGCCCAGGACCTCCAGAACATGGTCAGAGACTTGCTAAAACCAAAAAGAGTGTCTGTTCATCAATGCACTCGAGTTCTGGGGAAAATGGTGGCAGCCTACGAGGTCATCCCCTTCGGCAGGTTTCATGCAAGGACGTTTCAGTGGGACCTCCTGGATAAGTGGTCCGGGGTCCCATCTTCTAATACATCAGAAGATAAGCCTGTCCCCCAGGGCCAGGGTGTCTCTCCTGTGGTGGCTGCAAAGTGCTCACCATCTAGAGGGTCGCATGTTCGGCATTCAAGACTTGGTTCTGATGACCACGGACGCGAGCCTCCGAGGATGGGGAGCAGTCACACAAGGAAGAAATTTTCAAGGGCTATGGTCAAGCCAGGAGGCTTGTCTACACATCAACGTACTGGAATTGAGGTCCATATACAACGGCCTACGATAAGCGGAGAATCTTCTTCGCGACCTACCGTTTCTGATTCAATCGGACAACGTCACAGCCGTGGCTCATGTAAACCGCCAAGGCGGGACAAGGAGCAGAGTGGCAATGGCGGAAGCCACCAGGATTCTTCGCTGGGCGGAAAATCACGTAAGCACTCTGTCAGCAGTCTTCATTCCAGGAGTGGACAACTGGGAAGCAGACTTCCTCAGCAGACACGATCTCCATCCAGGAGAGTGGGGACTTCATCAAGAAGTTTTTACAGAGATAACAAGTCTTTGGGGAATTCCTCACATAGACATGATGGCGTCACGCCTCAACAAGAAGCTTCGGAGGTATTGTGCCAGGTCAAGAGACCCTCAGGCATTAGCGGTGGACGCCCTGGTGACACCATGGGTGTTTCAGTCGGTCTATGTGTTTCCCCCTCTTCCTCTCATCTCAAAAATATTGAGAATCATAAGACAAAAAAGAGTGAAAACAATACTCACTGTTCCAGATTGGCCTCGAAGGGCCTGGTATTCAGATCTTCAGGAGATGCTCACAGAAGATCCATGGCCTCTTCCTCTCAGGGAGGACCTGTTACAACAGGGGCCCTGCGTGTTCCAAGACTTACCACGGTTACGTTTGACGGCATGGCGGTTGAACACCGTATCCTAGCTGGGAAAGGTATTCCGGAGGAAGTCATCCCTACTCTGATAAAGGCTAGGAAGGAGGTGATGGCTAAACATTATCACCGTATCTGGAGGAAGTATGTTTCTTGGTGTGAAGCCAAGAATGTTTCTACGGAAGGTTTCCATCTGGGCCGTTTTCTCCACTTTCTACAGACAGGAGTGGATATGGGCCTAAAATTAGGCTCCATTAAGGTACAGATTTCGGCCCTGTCTATTTTCTTTCAGAAGGAATTGGCTTCTCTCCCAGAAGTCCAGACTTTTGTAAAGGGAGTGCTGCACATCCAGCCTCCTTTTGTGCCCCCAGTGGCTCCTTGGGACCTTAACGTGGTGTTACGGTTCCTGAAGGCTCACTGGTTTGAACCTCTTCAAACGGTTGAATTGAAAATTCTCACTTGGAAGGTGGTCATGTTGTTGGCCTTGGCATCTGCAAGGCGGGTGTCCAAATTTGCGGCCTTGTCTCACCAGAGCCCCTATTTGACTTTCCATGTGGATTGAGCAGAGTTGAGGACTCGTCCTCAATTTTTGCCTAAGGTGGTTTCTTCATTTCATATGAACCAACCTATTGTGGTGCCTGTGGCTACGGGTGACTTGGAGGATTCCAAGACCCTGGATGTAGTCAGGGCCTTAAAAATCTATGTAGCCAGGACGGCTCGGATTAGGAAAACAGAAGCACTGTTTGTCCTGTATGCAGCCAACAAAGTTGGCGCTCCTGCTTCGAAGCAGACTATTGCTCGCTGGATCTGTAACACGATTCAGCTGGCTCATTCTACGGCAGGATTGCCGTTACCAAATTCGGTAAAGGCCCATTCCACTAGGAAGGTGGCCTCTTCTTGGGCGGCTGCCTGAGGCGTCTCGGCTTTACAGCTTTGCCGAGCAGCTACCTGGTCAGGTTCAAACACTTTTGCAAAGTTCTATAAGTTTGATACCCTGGCTGATGAGGACCTTGCGTTTGCTCAGTCGGTGCTGCAGAGTCGTCCGCACTCTCCCGCCCGTTCTGGTGCTTTGGTATAAACCCCATGGTCCTTACGGAGTCCCCAGCATCCTCTAGGACGTAAGAGAAAATAAGATTTTAAACCTACCGGTAAATCTTTTTCTCCTAGTCCGTAGAGGATGCTGGGCGCCCGTCCCAGTGCGGACAAAATCTGCACGGCTTGTATATAGTTGTTGCTTACATAAGGGTTATGTTACAGTTGAGATCAGTCTTTAGCTGATACTGTTTTGTTCATACTGTTAACTGGTTGCGTATAGTCCAGGTTATACGGTGTGGATGGTGTGGGCTGGTATGAATCTTGCCCTTAGATTAACAAAATCCTTTCCTCGTATTGTCCATCTCCTCTGGGCACAGTTTCTCTAACTGAGGTCTGGAGGAGGGGCATAGAGGGAGGAGCCAGTGCACACCCATTCTAAAGTTCTTTATAGTGACCATGTCTCCTGAAGAGCCCGTCTATACCCCCCATGGTCCTTACGGAGTCCCCAGCATCCTCTACGGACTAGGAGAAAAAGATTTACCGGTAGGTTTAAAATCTTATTTTTTCTCCAAAATTAATAAACCACTGTGGATGAATTTAAAAAGATAGATTTATTATCTAAAACAACACATGCAACAGATAAAAAGGATTAATCCAATAAAAACTTGTATTAGGCATAAATTGAGCTGAGAAAAAAAAAAAAAAATATATATATATATATATATATATTAATTGCTGCTGGTAAGTGTCCTTAAAAGGATCCCGGACTGGCAAATGTTAGTAATTCCCTGGGAAAAATTATGTTTATGTACAGCTGGTATTACCCATGGTGATGGAGACTTCCAGAAACGTTGAAATTAGCAGCAGGCAGGCTGTGGCAGTTGTGTGAAGACTGTGTCTCTCCAATCAGTGCTGTATAGTTAAGTCCCTCAGAGAAAGTTTTCCAAATGCAGAAATTGAAAGTCCATATCAAGATCCTTTAGAATGCAGGACACGAATGATGACAGCAGCTTGACACTTAACGCGTTTCCCTAGGCTCGGTCACCTAGCTTCATCAGAAGTAAAGCTCAGTCCAGAAATGGGATCTATTTAAACCCCCTTAATGACCTGATGCCCAACAGGTGCGATGTAAACACTTTATTTACTCATCCACATTTTCAGTGCAAGTAACAAATTTCCACACTCTATATATAATTAAAAGTAAGTAGGAGGCAAAACCACAGTAATAATGATAATAAACAACTTAGTTTATATATAAATACAAAAATGAACATATCTGACATCATGGGGGTCAAAGGTCATAGTAATCATGTAACTTACCCCCAGATGTTGGATGTATACTTTCTAGTCAATTTCATGGTTCATCTAGAATCCCTGATAGCTTAGGGGGCGATAAACTTTATAACTTAAAATGGCTATTTATTACTAAAGCCTCCGTCCGATCATGTAAATTCCCCTCTGATGTTATGTTACTCCATTAGATCATGCTGAAGACAGATACTATGTTTAAAGCAATGTAGCAAAAGCCGTTCTTATAAAGTCTCCTATTCAGAGTGTTCACCTGGTAATATTTTGAGACACAGCGATCTTTGCTTCCAAATATAGGCTTGACATATGATATATAATAACTTTTTTTGTGTCCCCTTTGAGAACTTCACTGATTTAGTGCACAGCAACCGTCCATTAATTAAACAGATCAGCTGATTTAAACATGCATGCATTAATTCTCTCTCACACAGCCGCAGAGTTAATAAAATGCCACAGCAATTATTTTAGACATGGCCATGTCAGCAGCACATTATTACCACGCTTCCTCCTGGATTCCTTTGCCTCGTCCTCCCGGCCCTGGTGCTCAGATACCTTTTAGTGGAGCCTTATCTGGAGATCATTCTGCGTTTTCCAGCTAGCTAAAGCAGGTCCGTGGTGTGCTGATTAGATGAGGTAAAATTGAAAAAGACGCGTTTCTCCGCCTCCAAACCTCGGCGACTTCCTCAGTCAGATATTTTTAAAACTACCGCGCTGCTCTCTTTTATCTCCGACAATCCCCCCGTGCGTCTGCGCTCATCTCATGCGCTTCAAGCCTCTTATCCACAAAACGGCTAATTAGCATCAACGGAGTTCTCCATATGTGCTTACAAACATTACTTTTGCTTGTAATCCCGTTGTCATGGCAGCAATTCACCAGCTGCTGGGGTCATTTAATGATAATCACACGTTTGATCCAATTAATACTGCTACATATGAACTTCTACCCACAATAATTAATAATATTTATAGATGTCTCATTAGAACTGTATGTCTGATCACATGAATCAGATATAATACAATTATTTAAAGAGAACAGAGTGGAGTCCAATTAAAATTAAATTATATAAAAAACTAAAACAATTCTCTCACTTAGAACATAAACACATAGATAGATGAATGAAACATGTACCATGTAGTGCACTAGATATACCCTTCATAAATAAGTCATCACAGCAGATTTATTGATGATTTATTTATTATTTGGGATGGGGATGCACATTCAATTTACACTTTTTTCACAATTTAAATCAAAACCAATATGGTTTGAAATTTGCATGTAATCAAAGTCACACGAGGATAAGCTTCTTGGATATTGCATTATCAACGGGGGGGGGGGGGGGGGGGGGGGGGTAATTTCAACGGAAACATACAAAAAACCGGTGGATCAGAGTAGATATCTAGACTTTAAGAGCTCTCATGTGAAAATCTGGAAAATAAATATTCCGAAGGGACAATTTATTAAAATTAAACGAAATTGTTCTACTCAGGAATCGTTTACAAAACAAGTAGGTCTTATCTTTGACTCATTTTTGGAACAGGGTTATCCAAGACAAATCTTGCAGAAAGCCCTGAGTGAAGTGGAAAAAATAGAGAGAGATACATTGCTTAATATGGAGACAGTTAATTTAAAACATGTGCATAATAAAATAGACCAAGGAAAGGGGGCTAAGGAAGATAGATCATCTTTATTTACAACAAAATATAATAATTATTCGTATGATATCAAAAAGATAATTAAAAAGAACTCTGAACTTCTGAAGCTAGACACAGTGCTTAGAAAGGAAGTTAACTTAGAAGGGAAAGTAATTTTCAGGAAATCAGATAACTTAAAACAAAGATTAATAACCAGTCATTTTAATCAAAGGAAGACGGACTCTGTACAGGCAAGTAATACTTGGTTACCTATTAGACCATTGGGCTTCCATAAATGCGGGAGTTCTACATGTAATACCTGTCTACATACAAGTAGAAAGATTATTGAGTTTGACTCAAATCAAAATAGGGAGAAATTAAAATAAAACGTTTTATTAACTGCAGATCAAAATTTGTGATTTACATTGTGCAGTGTGGTTGTGGCAAGCAGTATGTGGGACGTACAACCCGGATGCTCCACACAAGATTCATGGAGCACTGGAGAAATATAAATAAAAATGTAAGAACACACCCCTTGTCCAACCACATAACACAGTGTAATCTTTATACACCTAGCAGTATTAAAATAATAGGGATTGAACAAATTAAAACCACTGCACAGGGAGACAGGTTCAATACTCTTTGCCGTAGAGAGGCTTTTTGGATCTATAGACTAGGAACCCTGTGCCCTGATGGCCTAAATGATGTGGTGGAATTAAACCATATTAGTTAGACCACAGGGTTGTAATATATGACTGTGTTTTCTGCCTTTTTAAAATGAGATGTTTAGATTCATGATAGTTCAGTAGGGGTGGTTTTAGATATGAGGGGGGATAGTGTGGTGGCTATATATATATATATATATATATATGTATGTATATGTATATATGTGTATATCTATATATATGTATATGTGGGTATGTGCTGTGTATGTATATATATATATATATATATATGTGTGTGTGTACTAAATGAAATTAGGTTTAACTGGATGTGCTAATTGTAATTGAGTCATAAACTCTGATATAATAGAATATGCTAAATATATATATATATTTTATGACACTATAATTGCCCTATTCAAAATATATTGAATATGTGGCTAAATAAGGAATAAGGGTAAAGTATTGCACATAGCTGTATATACCCTAGGAATAAATTGAGGATTAAGATAAGGGTATATCTAGTGCACTACATGGTACATGTTTCATTCATCTATGTGTTTATGTTCTAAGTGAGAGAATTGTTTTAGTTTTTTATATAATTTAATTTTAATTGGACTCCGCTCTGTTCTCTTTAAATAATTGTATTATATCTGATTCATGTGATCAGATATACAGTTCTAATGAGACATCTATAAATATTATTAATTATTGTGGGTAGAAGTTCATATGCAGCAGTATTAACTGGATCAAACGTGTGATTATCATTAAATGACCCCAGCAGCTGGTGAATAGCTGCCATGACAACGGGATTACAAGCAAAAGCAATGTTTGTAAGCACATATGGAGAACACCGTTGATGCTAATTAGCCGTTTTGTGGATAAGAGGCTTTAAGCGCATGAGATGAGCGCAGATGCATGGGGGGATTGTCGTAGATAAAAGAGAGCAGCGCGGTAGTTTTAAAAATATCTGACTGAGGAAGCCGCTGAGGTTTGGAGGTGGAGAAACGCGTCTTTTTCAATTTTACCTCATCTAATCAGCACACCACGGACCTGCTTTAGTTAGCTGGGAAAACGCTGAACGATCTCCAGATAAGGCTCCACTAAAAAGGTATCTGAGCACCAGGGCCGGGAGGACGAGGCAAAGGAATCCAGGAGGAAGCTGGTAATAATGTGCTGCTGACATGGCCATGTCTAAAATAATTGCTGTGGCATTTTATTAACTCTGCGGCTGTGAGAGAAAGAATTAATGCGTGCATGTTTAAATCAGCTGATCTGTTTAATTAATGGACGGTTGCTGTGCACTAAATCAGTGAAGTTCTCAAAGGGGACACAAAAAAAGTTATACTGTATACCATATGTCAAGCCTATATTTGGAAGCAAAGATCGCTGTGTCTCAAAATATTACCAGGTGAACACTCTGAATAGTAGACTTCATAAGAACGGCTTTTGCTACATTGCTTTAAACCAGGGACGTGCAGTCAGGGGAGGCAGGGGAGGCAGTGCCTCCCCTGTCAATAATGATTAAAATATTATAAAGAAGATACTTATGACACATATTCTGTGTCATGAGTATCTGCTTTATATTATCCTAATCATACCTTCCGTCTAAAATGCGTTTGGGAGGCACCGATCGTGGTGCCTCCCTGTCAGATAGGGGAAAGGTATGGAGAGCGGGGGCGGGCACGGGCGGGGCCTAGCAATGGGCATTAAAAGCCCATTGAAATAATATGGGAAAGCAGCACCATTAGAGGTGCCGCTTTCACACAGGGACGTGCTTTCAACCTATGAAAGCACGTCCCCTGTCAGGCCACAGTGATTGGCCAGCGGATCCGTCACTGGAACCGCTGTCAATCACTGTTGTGGGCGCGGCGGAGGTGCAGGTGTCGGTGGAGTTGGTGCAGGCGGAGGTGCGGGCGACGGAGGTGCAGGTGGCGGTGCAGAGTTTGGGCAGCGGAGCGGTACCAATTTCAAAAATGGCGCCATAGCGTCATTTTTGAAATTCAAGATGGCCGCTGCGAGCCAATCACGGCTCGCTGCGTCATCGCCCCGCCCCCTCTGGCTGGCTTATATAAGTCAGCGTGAGGGAGCTGCTGTCAGTCCGACGGCGGAGGAGGAGCGGAGAAGAGCTCCTGAAGGCAGAAGACTTTGGAAGTCCTGGATGGGCGGCGGCTATGCAAAAGAGCTTAGCAGCCGCCGCCCACCAGGTGAAGATGCTGGAAGCCCTGGGGAAGGCGGCGGCCATGCAAAAGAGCTTAAAAGCCGCCGCCCAGGTGAAGACGCCGGAAGCCCTGGGGAGGCGGCGGCCATGCAAAAGAGTTTAAAGGCCGCCGCCCCCAGGTGAAGACCCTGTCAAATAAACTATTTTTTTGTAAAGAGACTGGTGTTTTTATTTTAATATTTTCTTTACAGGTGGAGAACAGGTGCCAGCAGGCCATTTATGTCCGGGCATGCTGGCACTTGTGGTTCTCCATGTGCCAGCATGCTGGGGCAGGCTTGCTGGGACCTGTTGGCCACCTGTAAAGAACAATATTACTGTTCTTTACAGGTAGACCACAGGTGCCAGCGGGCCATTTATAGCCGGGCATGCTGGCACTTGTGGTTCTCCACCGTCACCCACCGCCCCCTTCAATCTCTTCACCTGCCCCTGTCTCTGCCTCTCTCCCTTTGTGTACTGTTTTTGACACCCTCTATTACCTCCCTCAGTCACCTCTCTCTGCTCCTATTACTCTCCCTGTGTGACTTGCACTCTCATTGTCCTGTCTCTAACACTATCCCCCTGCTGTCCCTCTCTCTTTGTCTCTCTTTCTTTCGCTCATTGCATCATCCACACTGGCTAGTGCCTCCCCAGCCATTGACCTCACCGCACGTCACTGTTGTGTATCTATCTATCTATCTATCTATCTATCTATCTATCTATCTATCTATCTATCTATCATCTATCTATCTATCTATATATATATATATCTATCTATCTATCTGTCTATATCTATCACTAAGTCCCAACCTGGCACTCCAATAGGGATAGCTGCTAGGGGTCCTAATTTGAAATATTTGTTTGTAAGGATGAGCGGGTTCGGTTCCTCGAGATCCGAACCCCCCCGAACTTCACCCATTTTACACGGTTCCGAGGCAGCCTTGGATCTTCCCGCCTTGCTTGGGTAACACGAACGCGCCCGAACGTCATCATCCCGCTGTCGTATTCTCGCGAGATTCATATTGCATATAAAGATCCACGCGTCGCCACCATTTTCACTCGTGCATTGGAGATGATAGCGAGAGGACGTGGCTGCTGTGTTCAGTGTGCTGCAAATATCTGTGCTCAGTGTGCTGCAAATATCTACGTTCTCTGCCTGAAAACGCTCCATATCTCTGCTGCATTGTCGTTGTGCGCAGTATATAGTAGGAGGACAGTGCAGAATTTTGCTGACCACCAGTATATATATAGCAGTACGGTACAGTAGTCCATTGCTCTACCTCTGTGTCGTCAAGTATACTATCCATATCTGTGCTGCATTGTAGTTGTGCGCAGTATATAGTAGGAGGACAGTGCAGAATTTTGCTGACCACCAGTATATATATAGCAGTACGGTACAGTATGCCATTGCTATTGATATATTACTGGCATATAATTCCACACATTAAAAGATGGAGAACAAAAATGTGGAGGGTAAAATAGGGAAAGATCAAGATCCACTTCCACCTCGTGCTGAAGCTGCTGCCACTAGTCATGGCCGAGACAATTAAATGCCATCAACGTTGTCTGCTAAGGCCGATGCCCAATGTCATAGTAGAGAGCATGTAAAATCCAAAAAACAAAAGTTCAGTAAAATGACCCAAAAATCAAAATTAAAAGCGTCTGATGAGAAGCGAAAACTTGCCAATATGCCATTTACGACACGGAGTGGCAAGGAACGGCTGAGGCCCTGTCCTATGTTCATGGCTAGTGGTTCAGCTTCACATGAGGATGGAAGCACTCATCCTCCCGCTAGAAAAATGAAAAGACTTAAGCTGGCAAAAGCACAGCAAAGCACTGTACGTTCTTCTAAATCACAAATCCCCAAGGAGAGTCCAATTGTGTCGGTTGCGATGCCTAACCTTCCCAACACTGGACGGGAAGAGGTGGGGCCTTCCACCATTTGCACGCTCCCTGCAAGTGCTGGAAGGAGCACCCGCAGTCCAGTTCCTGATAGTCAAATTGAAGATGTCACTGTTGAAGTACACCAGGATGAGAATATGGGTGTTGCTGGCGCTGAGGAGGAAATTGACAAGGAGGATTCTGATGGTAAGGTGGTTTGTTTAAGTCACGCACCCGGGGAGACACCTGTTGTCCGTGGGACGAATACGGCCATTGACATGCCTGGTCAAATTACAAAAAAAAATCACCTCTTCGGTGTGGAATTATTTTAACAGAAATGCGGACAACAGGTGTCAAGCCGTGTGTTGCCTTTGTCAAGCTGTGATAAATAGGGGTAAGGACGTTAACCACCTAGGAACATCCTCCCTTATACGTCACCTGGAGCGCATTCATCAGAAGTCATTGACAAGTTCAAAAACTTTGGGTGACAGCGGAAGCAGTCCACTGACAACTAAATCCCTTCCTTTTGTACCCAAGCTCCTGCAAACCACACCAACTCCCTCAGTGTCAATTTCCTCCTTAGATAGGAACGCCAATAGTCCTGCAGGCCATGTCACTGAAATGATGGGTTTGTTAAAGTGTGCATGTCCTGTTTATACAACATAAGGGTGGGTGGGAGGGCCCAAGGACAATTCCATCTTGCACCTCTTTTTTTTATTATTTATCTCTGCATCATGTGATGTTTGGGGCTAATTTTTTTAAGTGCCATCCTGTCTGACATTGCAGTGCCACTCCTAGATGGGCCAGGTGTTTGTGCCGGCCACTTGGGTCGCTTAGCTTAGTCACACAGCGACCTTGGTGCGCCTCTTTTTTTCTTTGCATCATGTGCTGTTTGGGGACTATTTTTTTAACTGCCATCCTGTCTGACACTGCAGTGCCACTCCTAGATGGGCCTGGTCAGACGTGTGTGTTGTGAGCTCCTGAGTTCCACTCGAGTGTCGGATTACACCCAAGATCCCTGGAGCCCTTCCCAGCTGGGATGGAGCCTCCCAGGGGTAAGGAGAAGCAGTTTCCCCCGGTTATGGAGCCTGACCCAGGGGAACCTATACTGTGCAAAGGCTCTGGTGCTGGGGATTCAAGTCCAGTGTCCCAGTCTGCTGTAAAATCATCCTGCATGCAGTCTGCTATGGAGGTCACTGTGTAAAGCCCCAGCAGTGTGTCTAAAGCCTGTGGTTTAACTACAATTACTGACCTATCTACAACAGCTGGTTTATCTACACCAGTGTTCCCTGATCCTGCAAAGACTGCTCCTAGTTTGCCTACTAGTGGATCCCCTGCTGCATCTGTTAATGGCCGGAGCATGGAATCTTATGTGGAGCCGCTGCAGAGTACAGGGGGCTGTGCTCCCTTTTCAGTGGGTGCTAGCGGCGGAGTCCGGTGGTCAGGAGAGCCGGTGAAGACGTTAATAGGCAGCCCTGAGCTCCCCCCTGCAAGCGCTGTGAATGGCGTAGGGACTCGGCGTCTGGAAGTGAAGCCGCTGGAAGGAGAGTGTTCTGCCGCTGGAGCCCCTGCTGACGCGACGGTGAAGAGGTAAGTAAGTCCGGTCGTCGGCGGGTTCCCTGCGTGTGATCGTCGCTCTGTAGATGCAGTGGCTGGTATAGTGGCCTCTGGGTCTGCGGCACCAGTGTGCACTGCTGCCAGCCTTAATGTAAAAAATCAAAAGGAGGTGGAGGAGGTTTTGGATGGTGATAAGGACATACAGGGAATAAAGCCCCCTGCTAGTAATGTTCCATCCATGCCAACAGGTGTTACTAAAGTGGTTCTACCCATGTTAAGTTCGGCTGCCAATAAATCAGTGACAATGATTAAGGAAGGTGACGTTCAAGTGGCGCCTATTTCTACATCTGCTGTGCTTAAAAAAAATCCTGTGTGCCCAACTGGTGATGAGACATCTATGATTAAGGAAAAAGTGACTGGGGCTCGGTTGCTGTGAAAATTGAGGGGTGTCTAGTGAAGATGACCCCCTGTACAGTGAATTTAAGTCCCCCCGTTTCCGTGCCATCTGGATCTGCTTTGTTGGTGTGTGAGGGAAAGTCTGTGGCTGCTACCGATGCTACCGTGGAACCGGTGACCAGGTCCAGAGCTGTTAAACCTGTGGTAGCCCCTGCAAAGTTTATTGTGGGTAGCTCAGGGATCGGTGATGTCAAGAAACCAGCCACTATGGCCTCTGTGTCAAAAACAAAGAAGCCGGGGCTGAAGTGTGATGCCTTGGTGGAGTCAGGTTCGTTGCTCGATGTGGTATCCTCTGACACCGAACAAACGCAAGCACAACTCTCATCCGCTGCAATTGGGGGTAATCTCCCTGCGACAATTAAGTTGGAGTGTAGGGCGGCTGGTGCCCGAAGTGTATCCTCTGACCTGCCTGTGGAGGTCCAGGACAAAGTGACAGAGCAGTCTGTCTGTGAGACGGGTTTGTCGTCTGGCGACTCCCAATCTTCTTGTGGGACTAGCATGGCAATTATCGATGAGGGTAGTAAGGAGATGGAGATGCAGGACTTTGCTAGCACTGGTGAATCGAGTATTGACATTGCTGAGTTGAAAATGTTAGTTGTTAAGAAGGGGATTTTGATTGCGGAGAAGAAGAGGAGGAGGAACACTTGTCCAAAATGGGAAAGAGAGAGGATGGAGGGGGACATACGCAGGTTGGAGCTTGAATGTATATGTTTGGAGGCCAGGATGCTCAGAAAGAGCTGGAGGAAGAGGAGAAAATTGAGTGTGAGCCAAGTGGATCGACCGTGCCTGAGGAAGAGGATCCAAGGTGTGATGGTGGTGCTTCTGCTGGTGAAGATGCTGTGGATTCTGCGATGGATCAGGGCCTGGAGTGTAATGTTGCTATGGTGGAGGAGGCGTCTCCTCTTTCGATTGTGGAACAGCGGTTGGATGGTGGTCTGGGAGGTGTCGCTGTTCAGGCTGGTGTTGCTTGCTCGGGGTCGACCTCCCAAGATCTGGCCTCCTCCGCTGGGAAGCAGGTTGCGTCCATGGTGGGTCCGGCGCGTGCCGGTGAGATGGCTGAGGCGAGTCTCCCCAATCTGCCTACGGGTGGTGGCGTTAGCAAGCCAAGCGTGGTGGCAGGGGTGAGTGGTGCCAAAGACGCCACTGGCACTAATGTTGATGGTGTCACTTGCTCTAAGGCTAGGGCTAAAACAAAACATGTTGCCGAGACTGGTGTTAAGAGTGTGTCGGTGGGTCCAGTGTCATCGTGTGGACTTGCCCAAGGTCTTCCGGCGTTAAGGAAAGAAGATTTATCTGCAGAGGAGTGGGCTATTGTTGATGATCTATATGGTAGCTTGGGCGTACCTGTGAGATCCTTGCCAGCTATATCCGTTATTAGAACCTCTTTGGCCAATAAAAATGCTAGTTCTGTATCTGTTGGGCAGAGTGCAGGGCGGGGTAATGTTGTGGGCTCTGTTGGGCAGGCCTCGCCTCAGGTAGTTCCTAAGCCGGGCTTGTCCTCTTATGCGGGTGCTGTCTCAAGTGGCAATAGGATTGTTGCTCCAAAGGTGTTTTCGGCTTCTGATCAGGCTGGTAAGCGTCGCAACGTGGTTTCACTTAAGTGGATAGGGGTTGAGGAACCCCCTTCTAAAGGGGATTTCCTGGAAATGGTGTTCTCATTGGGTTTCCATGCCCCTGATCTTTTTGCTTGCATCCACCCTGTAAAGACCCCTGACTACGACCTTAGTTTCATATCTTACCAAGGGCTGCGGGTGTTCTGGGAACAGTGGGAGCTAAAGAAGGGGTGTGAGCCGTATTGTCACTATAAAGCGGCGGCTGTTACTCGCCAGGATAGAGTCCGTGCAACTGTATTGGTCAGGAATGAATCCCTCCCTGCTGCAGATATTGGCTATTGGTTAAGTCGATATTGCGACATCTTGTCTCCTCTGGTGAAGATTGATTTCACGAAAGGTGTGTGGGGTGGAGCCTGGTCGGCTGTGATCAGGCTTAGGCATAATGGTCAGGTGCCTTGCCATGTTCCCTCTGCTGCTTTCATTGGGAGAGACAAAATCCAATGTTTTTATCAACCTAGACAGTGTCACCGCTGCGGAGACTTTCGTCACCTAAGCAGCGACTGTACTGTCCTGAAATGTGCCCTCTGTGGTAAAACTGGGCACTTGGCGAGGGATTGTGGCAACGTAACCTGCAACCTTTGTGGGTGCGAAGGCCATCCTTATAGTAGGTGCCCCAAGGCCTCCCATAACCTTGAGGTTATGGGGGAAGAGCTAGAGAGGAAAATGGGTCGTCTTTTTGAGGAGGAGCGACGGGAGGTTGTAGAAAAGCAAGTGGTGAGGGCGGTGGTAGAGAAGAACAGTGTGGTGAGGAAGGTGTCTGCTGAGGTGGATAAAGATGGCTTTCAGGTGGTTGAATCTAAGTCAAGGAAAAGGTTGGCCAAAAGAAGGGATTCAGACCCTGGTATTTTTTGTGTTAATAGATTTCAGTTTAACTCTGAGGAAGAGTCTGAGGTGGAGGACAGTGATATCGTCTTATCTGAAGGGCAGCTTGTCCAGGTCCCAAAGGATAAACCCAAGAAACAAAGAAGGAGGTCCTCTGTTAAGAGTTCCTTTGGGGAAGTAGCGTCCGTGGTGGAGGGGAAGGGGTGTAGGAGGAGTGAAAGGAGGAGAAGAAGTAATGAGGTTGATAGTTCTGGTCATGTGTCTTCAAAAGTTAGATCGGTGGTAACATCAGACACTGATGGGAAACCTCAGAGTTCAGTCGGGGAAGATGTGGGGGATTTTTCCTCCATGCCTTCCTGTACCCCTCAAATCCTTTCCTCATTGCCCCAGGATCTCGTGGATCCTCCCCCTGTCCCTGTGGACCCTAGGTCCTTTCCCGCTTCTCCAGAAGCGGAGCCTCCTGATCCGGGTCCTCCTCATGATGATTTGGGCCGAGATATTTCTGCTGTTTTGGGGGAGGCTCGGGGCATGGACCTCTCTGTCTCTCCCACTGCAGGTGAGAGTGATACTGAGGAGGTGTTTGTTGGGGAGGATGATCCTCTTCCCTTGGGGACTAGTTTTAAAAGGTATGGCTCCGATGAGGAGTCAAGTAGGCAAGCAAAGAGAAAGTGATTGGGTCCTACCTTACAATCCAATGAAACATGGATCCCCAGCCTATACGATGTGCCACAATTAATGTGGCTTCCGTTTTGTCCGAACGTGCTCGTTTTATGGCCTTTGATTTTTTCAGCACAATTGAGGCTGATTTTTTATTTTTGCAGGAGACCAGGATTGGTGATCTGGCGGTTCTTCATAGAGCAAAGCGTGAATGGAGGCGTGGACCGTCTTTCTGGTCTCTTGCGGCCGAGCCGTACGGTGGGGTGGCGGTGCTTTTTACCGGTATGGTAACCGTGCACAGGATTGTAGAGTTACAGGTAGGTAGGTGTATGGTTTTGGATATCAACTTGAAGGGACAGAACCTACGGCTAATTAACATCTATGGGCCCCAGTCCCCAAGGGACAGAAGATGTCTCTTCACGGAGATAAAACCGTTTCTTTTTTCAGCCCGGCAGATTGTCTTTGGTGGCGATTTTAACGCTATCACTAGGCCAAAAGACAGGGGGGGCACAAAGACAACCCTGGGTCATGATTCCAATTTTTTAGCTAGCATGACTAGGGAGGCTGGTCTGGTGGATGTGCACGTTCGCCATTTTCCAGACCTCACGGGTTACACCTTCTATTGTGGTAGTCGTAGGTCTAGGATAGATAGGTTTTTTGTTAAGGAGTCCGCGAAAACTTTGCCTCCTGAGGTGAAGCTAGTAGAGTTCTCCGATCACTGTATTCTGAGTTTTGCTTTGAATGCTTCGGAAACCCCTCAGAAAGGGCGGGGTCTATGGTGGCTGAATTCGGGGCTCCTGAAGGAGGAGATGGTGAGACAGTCCTTTAGAGATTTCTTTCAACTACAAGAGACTCTTTTGGAGGCAGGTTGGAGTAGATCCGAGTGGTGGGAGGAGTGTAAAAAGCGTACTCGGGGGTTTTTCCGTAGGCTGGTAGCCCGGAAAAACTTGAGAAAACAAAATGCCTACTATGACTTGCGAAGGAAACTTGATTTCTTGATCTCTGAGCGTGGAGATAGTGGGGAGATCTCTCGGGTGAAGGCTCGGTTGAGGGAATATCAATACAGTCGCATGGCTTCCTTGATTTTGGAGAGGGATTATGGAGCTTACCACTCACCTGATCCCTGTCAGAATTGTAGAAAGTCGCTTGATCTGAAGGAGGTGCGGGGTTTGGTTGATTCTCTGGGTGTCCTTCGTGAGGATAGGGAGGGCATTCTGGGGGTCATCAGATCCTACTACTCCGATCTTTTGTCCGAGCAGCCACTCATCAGAGAAAGGATGGAAAGGTTTCTTAGGGAGACACCCGAGCTCGGGGGCCTTGATGCCTCTTTTGACTCTTTGGGAAGTGATGTGATGGCGGAGGAGATCAGGAAGGCCATAGACGGTTTGTCTATAAAGAAATCTCCGGGCCCGGATGGCTTAACATCTGAATTTTTTAAGGCATTTTCGGACCTCTTGGTTCCTCATCTTGTGGAGGTTTTTAATGAGAGCCTGGCTGAGGGTTTGCTCCCTCCCTCCATGAGGTTGTCCGCCCTCATATTATTGTCCAAAGGTAAGGATCCATCTCGTGTTGAGAACTGGCGCCCCATCGCTCTTCTCAATACAGACAGGAAGATTTTGGCAAAGGTGCTCTTCAATAGGCTGATGGAAGTTTCCGAGCTATTGCTTTCTTCTTCTCAGCATGGTACCGTGAAAGGCCGTAGCACCTTTAGTGCTGTCCTAGGCGTCCGGGAGGCTGTGGAGCGATGTCGTGCTGAGAAGTGGGGAAAGTACTTGCTGGCATTGGATCAGTCTAAGGCTTTCGATAGAGTCAATCATGAGTACCTGTGGGCCTTGCTTGAAAGGTATGGACTTCCAGTGAGGGTGGTGGATCGGCTTCGCGTTATTTATAATCAGGCCGAGAGTTTCCCGCTTGTCAATGGTTGGGTAGGTCCTGCCTTCGCGGTTAACTCCGGTGTCCGTCAGGGTTGTCCCTTGAGCTCCCTTCTGTATGTGTTCGCAATCGACCCTTTCGTCAGGAGGGTTGAAAGTGGTGCACTCAAAGGGGTGCAATTGGGGCTGGAGTGTCTGCTGAAGGTGGTGGCCTATGCAGATGACGTCACGATTGTCGTGTCGTCTACGACTGAGGCACGTGATGTGGAACACCTTATCTGCGAGTACTCTGGGGCCTCGTGCTCCATGATAAACCAAGACAAATGTGAAGCTTTCTGGATGGGGGAGGAAGGTGAGGAATTCAGCCTTCCGGACAGCCTTCCCCGGGCCAATTCGTCAATCAAAATCTTAGGGATTTGGTTTAGTCGTGGTGATTATACCACTCTAAATTAGGTGAGTAGGCTGGAAGTTGCTGCCCGTAAAGTAGAGAGCTGGAGAAGATGGAAATTTTCTCTCAGGGAAAGGGTTGACCTGTGTAAGACTCACCTGATCCCGGTGTTTCTTTATGTCAGTTATGTGTGCTGTTTGCCTCAATCTTTGTGGTCCAGGATTTATTCTTTGTTCTTCCTGTTGTTGTGGGGGAACAGGATGAATCTCGTTAAGAGAGGGCAGAGGGCAGAGGGTGGACTTGGTATGGTCAACCCTGTAGTGTTTTTCACATCCACTTTGTAAAGTTACATCTTGGGAGTCTGTTTTTGGAGGCCCCCCCTCGGTGGGTAGAAGGCTTTAGGGTTTGGGTGCACCCCTTCCTCAGGTCATGGATAGATGGCGGTCAGGTGAGAAACCTCCGAGTTGATAAATGCGAATACCTCCCGATCTACGTCATCTTGTGTTTGAAGGTGACAAGGCTATGGGGAATTTTGATGAGTGAAGTCAAAGGCTTCTCTAGAAGGGAGTTGGAGAGGAGCATTTTGCGATCTCATTTTTATGCCCAGCCATCGCTAAGGGACTGCCCGGGCAATGTGTACTCAGCTGGGTTGAATCTGATTAATTCTCGCAGGATCCCACTGAAGTTCAGGGACATTGCCTGGCTTCTTTTTCAAGGGAAGCTTTATGTTAGGGGGAAGATCGGGTTTCGAGGTGCCAGTGATCGTGTTTGCCCACGTGAGGAGTGTCCTGGGGTGGTGGAGGCTGTGGACCACTTCTTGCTCGAGTGTCCCTTTAATGTAAAAATTTACAAAGCCGTTTCAGCCGCTTTACGCCTTCCGTGCCTTTCGGGGCTTAGTTACCCTGAGTGGGCGTATGGGGCGTTCAAAAAGAGGTTTGGGAGGTTTGATTTAGTCACAGTTTACTTAGTTAGTTTAGCGGTCAGGTACCACACTTGGAGTGCACGGTGTCTAGTTTCCCTTAGAAGGTTAGTCCTTCCCTGTACTGAGGTGGTTGGTACCATTCTTCACGAGGTAAAGAGGATGATGGATATGGATCGAGGGAGGATGGATGCCGTCAGTTGGTCCAGGCTTTGGCGCCATCTGAGACCCCCTTGAGTGGGTGGCTGAAGTTTTTCCTTCCTTTCATCCTTCTGGCTTTCTTTTCTTTCACCCCCCTGTAGATTTTGTGTTATAGTTTTTTTATGCTATGGTTTTAACATACGACTAAAAGCTCACCTCACTTTCTCTATGTTTGGATTTTGTTGTGTGTTAAGGCTTGATTTTGTACATATTGGTCTGTATATTGCTATTGATTGTCTATTTGACAAACTATTATTAATCTTGCCAGTGCTATGGACTTTTGAGTTTATTTGGCATTGCCTCTTCATACACTAATCTGATATATTATGCCATCGTAGTAGGACTAAAGACTTTGGACAATATTATTTAAGTATGGCTTTTGGCTGGTATCACCTTTGTTTATGTAAGTTATTTTTTTTTTCTCGTGTTTGTTGATTGCTTTGTTTTGTTGTTGCAATTTTTCTAATAAAACATAGCCACTCCTAGATGTGCCAGGTGTTTGTGCCGGCCACTTGGGTCGCTTAGCTTAGCCATCCAGCGACCTTGGTGCACCTCTTTTTTTCTTTGCATCATGTGCTGTTTGGGGACTATTTTTTTTAAGTGCCATCCTGTCTGACACTGCAGTGCCACTCCTAGATGGGCCAGGTGTTTGTGCCGGCCACTTGGGTCGCTTAGCTTAGCCATCCAGCGACCTTGGTGCACCTCTTTTTTTCTTTGCATCATGTGCTGTTTGGGGACTATTTTTTTAAGTGCCATCCTGTCTGACACTGCAGTGCCACTCCTAGATGGACCAGGTGTTTGTGCCAGCCACTTGGGTCCCTTTGCTTAGCCATCCAGCGACCTTGGTGCACCTCTTTTTTTCTTTGCATCATGTTCTGTTTGGGGACTATTTTTTGAAGTGCCATCCTGTCTGACACTGCAGTGCCACTCCTAGATGGGCCAGGTGTTTGTGCCGGCCACTTGGGTCGCTTAGCTTAGCCATCCAGCGACCTTGGTGCACCTCTTTTTTTTCTTTGCATCATGTACTGTTTGGGGACTATTTTTTTAAGTGCCATCCTGTCTGACACTGCAGTGCCACTCCTAGATGGGCCAGGTGTTTGTGCCGGCCACTTGGGTCGCTTAGCTTAGTCATCCAGCGACCTTGGTGCAAATTTTAGGACTAAAAATAATGTTGTGAGGTGTGAGGTGTTCAGAATAGACTGGAAATGAGTGGAAATTATGGTTATTGATGTTAATAATACTATGGGATCAAAATGACCCCCAAATTCTATTATTTAAGCTGTTTTTGAGGGTTTTTTGAAAAAAAACCCACCCAAATCCAAAACACACCCGAATCCGACAAAAAATTTTCAGGGAGGTTTTGCCAAAACGCGTCCGAATCCAAAACACGGCCGCGGAACCGAATCCAAAACCAAAACACAAAACCCGAAAAATGTCCGGTCCACATCTCTAGTAAGGATGGATGTCACAGGTATGAGTCCAGGCAAACCTTACCAGAAAGGGAATCTGTTATCGGTGCACTGGGTGCACTTCTGGTAGCATAACTCCCAACTGTCCCGATTTTCGCAGGACAGTCCCGTTATTTTGGGACTGTTCCACCCACGGGCCGCAGTGTCCTGCGATTGGGGGGGGGAGGGGCAATGGGGAGGCTCTATCAGACTATCACTCGCTGCTCTGCTTAGAAGAGCAGCGGTTAATAGATGCTGTGCGTGTGTGCACAGCGTCTATTCACGGGGAGACAGAGGAAGAGGGGGCATGCCAACAGCTCATAGAGCACCTGGGAATGCCCCCTCAGTGACGAAAACGGGGATGTGGCTCGCGATCACAGCACACCCATGAAACCACGCTCCCTTTCATGAGGCCATGCCCCCTTTTCCCGGTGGGGCGCGGCCATGCCACGCCAAAGTCCCTCTTCATCCAAACGTAAAGTTGGGGGGTATGCTTGTAGTGCACTGATAACTGGCCATAAATTCTCACATCCATATTCAGGTAAAGAGTATGTGATTAAAGTTCCGTTGACATGTACTTCCAAATTTGTAGTTTTCTCCTGTCTTGCCTATGTGGTCTCCACTATGTGGGCAAGACAGAGGCAATTTAAAGAGAGGATTGCCCAGCATAGGACTACCATCAGAGCTGCGCTGATTTCGGGTACCAGTGATCAGGCTGTTGCCTGGCATTTTGTGCAGGCTCGTCATAATATGGCTATGCTACATTGCAGGATGATAGCACAGGTACCCAAAGCGCTGAGAGGAGGGGATAGAGCAAATAAACTCTTACAGTTAGACGCAAGGTGGATTTTTTCTCTGGTCACAGTCAGCCCTATGGGTTTAAATGAGTCACTTGGGATCAGTATGAAATACCTACAATTAAAATACCGACTGTCATAATCCCGACAACAATTGACCGACGGTCGAAATCCCGACAAGGTCAAAATACTGACATTTAACATACCGACATTTAAAATGTCGACAGGTCAGAAAGTCGACACAAGTGTTTCATATTTTTTTGGGGTGTGTATGTTGACATAGGTGGACATGGACACCATATAAGTGTACCGTGTGTGCTCGCCATGCTTATATTCACCCTCCAGGTTCACTGGGATGGTAAAGTATGAACAAGTCGGTTTCAGTAAAAAAAAAATCATGAAAAACTCATGTCGACTTTTTGTCCTATTGACATTTCTAATGTCGGTATTTTGGCCATGTCGGGATTTTGACCGTCAGTCAATGGTTGTCGGTATTTTGACCGTCGGGATTTTGATTGTAGGTAAATTGACCGCATCCCAGTCACTTAGCCTCTCGTGTTTTCTGTGATATTGTGATATTTAGATTAACTGGGTTATGGGGGTCATTCCGACCCGCTCGCTCGCTGCTGTTTCTCGCAGTGCAGCGATCGAATCGGAACTGCGCATGCGCCGGCGCCGCAGTGCGCCGGCGCATGGCAACCGTCGTTGCCTAGTGATCGCCTCTAAGGCAGAGGCTGGACCGTTGGGGGGGGGGGGCGGTCCGCGGCGGCTGCGTGATGTTACGCACAGCCGCTGCGGGCCGGGGAGCGACGAGTGCTCCCGGCCAGCATGCTAAAGCTGTGCTGGTCGGGAGCTACTCTTGAAGTGCAAAGGCATCGCCGCTGTGCAATGCCTTTTCACTTCTGCAGGGGGGGGGGGGCGGTACTGACATGCGGGGCGGAGTAGCCCTGTGCTGGGATTCCCCCCGCATGACAGTGTGAATGATCGTAGCTGTGCTAAATTTAGCACAGCTACGATCAACTCGGAATGACCCCCTATGTCCTTATCTGGCTGACGTTTTAGGCTTAAGGATATGTTTGCCATATAGCAGATTGTATCATATAATTTTTTATTCTGGTTTCGGATTTTCTACTTTGTTTATTTTGGATATTTCTTTTTTTCATATATGTTTGTGATGATTGCACACTATGGGACTAATTCTGAGTTGATCGCAGCAGCAAATTTGTTAGCAGTTGGGCAAAACCATGGGGGTCATTCCGAGTTGTTCGCTCGCAAGCTGCTTTTAGCAGCTTTGCACACGCTAAGCCGCCGCCTACTGGGAGTGAATCTTAGCTTATCAAAATTGCGAACGAAAGAATCGCAATATTGCGAAAAGACTTCTCTGTGCAGTTTCTGAGTAGCTCGAGACTTACTCTTACAGTGCGATCAGTTCAGTGCTTGTCGTTCCTGGTTTGACGTCACAAACACACCCAGCGTTCGCCCAGACACTCCTCCGTTTCTCCAGCCACTCCCGCGTTTTTCCCAGAAACTGTAGCGTTTTTTCACACACTCCCATAAAACGGCCAGTTTCCGCCCAGAAACACCCACTTCCTGTCAATCACACAACGATCACCAGAATGAAGAAAAAACCTCGTAATGCCGTGAGTAAAATTCCTAACTGCATAGCAAATTTACTTGGCGCAGTCGCACTGCGGACATTGCGCATGCGCATTAGCGACTAATCGCTCCGTTGCGAGAAAAAAATAACGAGCGAACAACTCGGAATGACCCCCCATGTGCACTGCAGGGGGGACAGATATAACATGTGCAGAGAGAGTTAGATTTGGGTGTGGTGTGTTCAAACTGAAATCTAAATTGCAGTGTAAAAATAAAGTAGCCAGTATTTACCCTGCACAGAAACAATATAACCCACCCAAATCTAACTCTCTCTGCAAATGTTATATCTGCCCCCCCTGTAGTGCACATGGTTTTGCCCAATTGCTAAGAAACTTGCTGCTGCGATCAACTCAGAATTACCCCCTATATGGTCTCTGATGTTGTGTATTTTAGATATGTTGTTTTATTTTTTTCACTTGTGCAAGATTTGTCTTTCTTGCACCTAACATTTTACTATTGTCACCATGTGTAGCGGTTACCATGGTAACAGTTAGTGCTTCTTTTTCCCAGTCTCCCCTCCGCTGCCTCGCGGCAACGTCACTTCCGGTGACATCACCGGAACCCAGAAGTGGCGCGCAAGGTCCCAGGACGGCTTCCGGCGCGGAAGGGGCAACAGAAGTCTGTGTGAGTATAAATATTTGTTTTTTTGCACTGTACACTTTATCCTGATGATGGGGTTAACGTTGATGACTTGACACTAAAGCTGTATCACCGTTTGCAAAGACTTGGCGTGCTGCATCGTTTGTGAGTGTGTGTGTGTGTATATATATAGATCTCCTATATTTTAGCCCAGATCTGTGACTCTGTGCCTGGGAGTCTAACGTGGGGCGGAGTCACAAACCTGGGCGGAGTCAACAGCATCTGCAGGGAGACACACCATGCCCTGGGCCAGCGCCAGAGTCAGGTAAAAGATGCCCCCTGACACTAACTACAGTACCACCACACACAGCTCCAGCCAGCAGCAGCAGGAAGGGGAACACAGGCTACGCAGAGGGGACTTGCTTGTACCGGCAGGACGTTCGCCGCACCTGTCCCGGCTACACAACTTCCTTGCACCCTTACACCCACACCACATGCTGAGCACCCCTCCCTTATGCACCCCCCACCACATTCAGCCAGTGGGGGGTCGCACAGGGCAGCAGCCGCTGACAAGCAGGTACAGCGGGACGGAACACGGAGCACAACACTCACCAATCCCAGATCTCTCCTACTGCCACCTCGCCTCGCTCCACGCTCCGCTCCGGCCACACCACTATGCCGGCCGCCTGACAGCCAGCCCACAACTCCGGGAACACACACATCGCCAGCCCCATTTACACCCCCGGCATCAGGCATACAGTGTGGAAACATCCCGCCCTTCAGAAGGGCCAGACCAAGTGCACCCATTCGGAGCCAGGACGGGACACTGCTCCAGCCACAGCGCTGCTGAGCGGGAGCTCCCTCCCGCAGCAGTCGAACCATTTGGTCAATGCAGCAGGCAGGGGGTCACCACTACCCGCATCTGCTACAGCCACACATCCCAGAGGCATACCTCAAATTTTCAACACACCACTGCACCCTCTTCTCCTTCACACACACGACCACTCCACCCACCCCCACGCGCCCACACACACACACACACACACACACACACACACACACACACACACACACACACACACACACACACACACACACACATTCCCTTCCCCATCCCTACACAACCTACACTCAACCCCAGGGGCGGATCCAGAAGAAAATGATAGGGGGGGCACCATGGAAGGGGCAAGTACATTTGCGTGCGGCTTCGGTGCATGTGAGGTGGCGCTTCTTATACAATGCCCACAGTTGTAGCGCTCATTATGCAATGTCCACTGTACTGGTAGTGCCCCTTATATAGACCCCATAGTAGTGGTGCCCCTTATGCAATGCCCGTATTGCCCCCAGTAGTAATGTTGCCTGTAGTAATGCCCCCACAAGGGCGTGCAAGGCTTAAGGGGGCGTAGCCCCATAATGACGGTGTGAAGAGCGCCCGTAGGGCGCGATGAATCACCTAGTATATATATATCTATATATATCTATATATATCTATATATCTATATATATATATATATATATATCATAACTTGCTGCTGCCCTCCAGATGTAACCAAGTAAAACTCTGTTACGTGTATATAGTATGCAGTCTGCGGCACTCAAAGCATCAGAAATAAAGACAGCAGTCCTGTCTGTAGCGTTAACGTTTCAAAGTTACAGTTACAACATTTTCATCAGGTATACGTATATTTTCTGTAGATATTGCTTGCCAGTAATACCTAGGGCAGTTTATATTGAGGGACACTCGCTAGTGAGAGCTCCGGCAGGGCAGCTCACATAGTGGGAGGCGGCAGCACTGGAGCGTGTGCACGGCGCTACTGCCGGTAATAAACATACCTCTGCCATATTTCCCACATCTATCCCTACTGCTGTGCTCTTCTTTCCCTCCCCCCTTTCTTAGAATGCCGGTGCAGGCGTATTGTCGTCACGCATGGCATTCTGGGAGTGGCCATGGGGGAGAGAAAACGGTTGAAGCTAAATCTTATTGAGCTAAAGGACCTCCAATCTTGTGACATTTTGGCAGGGGGAGGAGCATAATCTATTACCTTTAGTAACCAGGGGGCAAGCGAAGTGGAGTGAGCCACCCTACCCAAAGAGTGGGCTTCCATGTTCAGACCTTAATCCTCCCCCAGGTGTCACTTGTCAAGTGTTTGAGGCGCCAGGGGTCCCTTAGCCTTTTAGGTTTTAGACCTAACCAAGAATAGATGGATCAGCAGCATTAACTGCACATCGTTGGGTGAAAGCGTATAGTACTTCACGAGGCCGCCCGCCCTCCCACCCGATCCACAGCCTGAGGTAGTTCCAGATCCCGGCCCCAGCAGCAGCACAGCACAGAAGCTATAGAATCAGCACTGACAGGAGGATGTGTGTCCCGGCCCCCGCCAGGGTGATTGCAGGTGTACATTTGCCCTGGCTAACTCACGCTTACTTTCTCTCTCCCGCCCTCTCTCCCATCCTTACCCCTCTCTCTCTCCCATCCTCACCTACCTCTCTCTCCCTCTCTGCTGTCCTCACCTCTCTCTTTCTCCTATCCTCACCTCTCTCTTTCTCCCGTACTTACCTCCCTCTCTCCCTCCCTCTCTCCCGTACTCACCTCCCCTCTTTTCTTTCCCGTCCTCTGGTCC
The DNA here is from genome assembly GCF_028390025.1 of Pseudophryne corroboree. Classification (NCBI taxonomy): domain Eukaryota; kingdom Metazoa; phylum Chordata; class Amphibia; order Anura; family Myobatrachidae; genus Pseudophryne; species Pseudophryne corroboree. Next base: position 495,313,707 of record NC_086447.1, read on the forward strand.
CTCTCCCTCTCTCGTCCTTACCTCCCTCTTTCACCTGTCCTCACTTCCCTCTCTCCAGTCCTCACTTACCTCTCTCTCTTCCTCCCTCCCATTCTCCCCCTCTCTCTCACTTTCTCCCTCCCGTCCTCACCTCACTCTCTCCCGTCCTCATCTTTCTCTCTCTCTCCTGTCCTTACCTCTCTCTCTACTTCACAGCTACTTCCATAGCAGCTCTACTGTGGTGTAGCATGTGTAAGAGGCTCTACTGTCGTGTGACATGTATAAGGGGCTCTACTGTGGCATAACATATATAATGGGCTCTACAGGGTGTGTATATATATATATATATATATATATATATATATATGCCATAAACCAGTGTATTATTTTTGGTGTCCGTATATAAGCACAAAGCTCATGGTGGGATTATCTGCAAGGGGGACCAACAGAAATTCTGCTTTGGGTATGAAATTGCTTAGGGCCGGCTCTGAGATTTAGACAGCACCAGGGAGGGTTAGGGATAAGTTGAGGGTAAAGGAGGTTTAGGGTTGGGCTGCAGGGATGAGGGTCTAGGTTTAGGCACCAGGGAGGGATAGGGTTAGGCTGCAGGAAGGGAGGGTTAGGGTTAAGAGGGTAGATGGGGAGGGAAGTATACTTAGCTAACCTTTGTCGGGATTGTCTCCATCAGGATGATGCTGTCGGTCTTCTGACCGCTGGAATCCCGAACGTCAGTCACTCGTATCACACAAGTATATGGTAACATTCTGCAAAAGTCAAAGTTAGAAGTGCTGGGGGGATTCTGATTTAGATTTTTAACAACATTTTATTTTACTATGTGTAGTCATGTGTTCCACATTATTAATACAGCAAACATACCATATGTCCCCATCTCTGGTGATGCCTGCACATCACACTACATTGCAAAGGTGATGCAGAATAAGCAGGGATGGAATTGGCAGTGCAACATTCTGTCTTCATATCTGAAATTTTATGTCTGGGCTACTATGGGAATTCCAGGCATCTCTTCCATGTGCTGCGTTTTTATGATTGGAACTACAGTATGTATTTCACGCTCTTGATTTAATTTTGAGCTGCTGCCTATATGAAGTCAGCATTGACAGAAATAGCTGAAACTGCCAATCTTTTCTGAAAGACTGACATTACAGCGTTTGATCTTATTCATACGTCTTAGTTATACAGTATGTCATTATTCAGCTATATTTACTTGGTTATTACAATCACTTTCGCCACAACTGAGTGACCGCACAGGACAAGAAAACATGTTTATACTGGCATTTCATGCAGATGATTCTCTTTCATGTACATCACTTTAAAAAAAATCCAGTTAGTCATTCCTACATTAATTCAGCAAATCCTAGAAGTGTAATGCTGTGTGGCCACGAAGCTGTCCACACAGCATGTAGTTCTGCATAACTTTGGATAGGTAATCTAAATGTATCCTATTCGGTACATGGGAACATGATAATGAATTACAGTGAAAATTAATTTCATATTAGATACAGGTGTGTCCACTTACATCTAGCCTCCTTTACACGTTAAACAGCCCTTCTAGTCATGCTATGCTGTGGTGTGACTTGGTAGCGACAAGCGTCTTTTTTTCGTCCAACTTTTTCAATTAAAATGCATCGTATTTGCAAAATATGCAAACAGGACGCACAAGCAGCTTTTACTGATTCAAATATGCAGCATGTCCATATTCTGTGTGCAACCTTGTCTGTATCCAAGGGCGGACTGGGTTGGAAAACCAGCCCAGAAAATTTCTGGAAGCAGCCTTAATGAAGGTGGGGTCTGCTTAGGGGGTTGGGTTTGTTAAAGGGGGTGGGATCAATCTTCATAAGTCCTGATTCTGAGTTGGAGGCAATTGCAGCCTTGCTGCAGTTGTGTCTGTGTTCAGGGGTGCATTTATGGGTCCTAGCGCCCCTGGCGCTAGGACCCATAAATGCACCCCTGAACACAGACACAACTGCAGCAAGGCTGCAATTGCCTCCAACTCAGAATCAGGACTTATGAAGATTGATCCCACCCCCTTTAACAAACCCAACCCCCTAAGCAGACCCCACCTTCATTAAGGCTGCTTCCAGAAATTTTCTGGGCTGGTTTTCCAACCCAGTCCGCCCTTGGATACAGACAAGGTTGCACACAGAATATGGACATGCTGCATATTTGAATCAGTAAAAGCTGCTTGTGCGTCCTGTTTGCATATATTTGAAATAGGGAAGGAATGCGTGCAGAAAAAGGGTCGGTGTTTGAGGGAAAGAGGTTTGGACTCACACTAGTACCTCAAATGAAATTACGCCACACAGCAGTGCCCCTTACTTACATTAAACCGCATAGTAGAGTCCCTTATTCACATTACACCATACAGTAGTCCCTATATTCACATTACACAGTATTATACCTTATTTATATTACACCATACAGTAGTACCGCTTATACACATTATGCCACACACTAGAGCTCCTTATTAACATTACGCTACACAGTAGTACTCCTTATACACATTATGCCACACAGCAATGCCGCTCACACATTATTCCTACAGTAGTAGTACTCCTTGCAAATTATGCCACACAGTAGTAGTGCCCCTTATACATTATGCACACAACAGTAGTGCCCTACAGCAGTAGTGTCCCTTATACATTATGATCACAGCAGTAGTGCCCCCTTCACATTATGCCAAAAGTAGTAGTAGTGCCCCTTACACATTATGCCCACAGTAGTAGTACTCCTTGCAAATTATGCCACACAGTAGTAGTGCCCCATATACATTATGTACACAACAGTAGTGCCCTACAGCAGTAGTGTCCCTTATACATTATGATCGCAGCAGTAGTGCCACCTTCACATTATGCCAAAAGTAGTAGTAGTGCCCATTACACATTATGCCCACAGTAGAAGTGCTACTTAAAGGGCTGTTGGGAGCTGTAGTTTTTTATGAGTATGATGATCACTGAAGTGTGGTGCCAGAAACTGATGTCAGTAACAGTGGCTCCTGCTTGCTGTGCGAGTCTCCAGGCCACAACAGATACATAGAAACAAAGAATAAGATAAGAGCCACTAGATACATCTAGTTTGCTCTAAACCCATGTACATGCACACACTTACACACTAGGGTTTATTTTATATTTTAGGGGAGCCAGTTAACCTACCTGTATATTTTTGGATTACTGGAGGAAACTAGAGTACCCAGAGGAAACCCACGCAAGCTCAGGGAGAATATACAAACTCCACGCAGTTAGGTCCATGGTGGGAACAAATCAAAGACCTCAGTGCTGTAAGGCAGTAATGCTAATCATCACACCGTTCGTACATATGTATGAACAATTGATGTGTAGCCGAGTGCAAACTACTATCCCATGATAGAGCCATTCTAAGGTTATATTGTCCTGCATAAAAATCCGGGCCTCCTTCCATATTTCCTTCCCACTATTCACCACTCCCATTCTGTTCCTTCTTTTAAAAACAGCAATGTGAGTTTACTCATCACATCACCACCCCAAATAACCTTTAACACACACCACTTCTCAATCGGCCAGCGAACTTCTCATATCCCATCTACTTTAAACACAGAACCCAACTCCATATCCCTTTTCCTTAGCATGCCAGGTAACCCAATATCCGTTCTCCTCTAAACTACCAGCATCTCGTCATCACCATTTCCACTTCCCCTCTAAAATGCCAGCAAAATGTGCCTTCCAAATGCCAGCCATCTTCAGCTCTTCTCCCCCATACGGCTTCCCACCATACCCCTTCTCCCCCATATATACATATTAATATACCAGCTCTCCTAAAAGGCCCCTTCCTCAACATACCAACTCCTCCCCATGTAACCTACTTCTCAATAGGCCAGCTTCTCCACCCCATAATCCTTTCTCCTCAATAAGCCAACCCCCCTTCCCCCCATATCACCATTCTCAATAGGCCAGCTTCCCCACCCCATACCCCTTCCAGTGGCAAACATAGGATTTACTATGCGGGGTTTTCGTGTGTGTGTGTGTGTGTGTGTGTGTGTGTGTGTGTATATATATATATATATATATATATATATATATATATATAATACAACAGTTATACCCTTATCCTGCGCTGATAAATTGCTGCCTTTCCTAATTCGATCCTTCTGTTAGTCAGGACCAAAACTACACACCACCAAACAGTGAATCAGGAGGCGCTAATTTCACTTTCCAGTTATTACCAGCAATTACATTGACCACATATGATCATAAATAACAATTTATTAAAAGCACATTTACACAAACAGAGATAACCCTTTCATATACACAGTTAAAATTTGTGCCATAAATGAAATGAAGGGTAGTATAAGTCTCTTCAACCCTGACGCGTTTCGTCCACATAGGACTTCTTCAGAGGGATGGTCAAAGAAGCTATACAATCAATTCAGATACTGACAATCTGTGAAATGGTCAGGCTCACCACACCATTTAGAATTCAAATTATTCGCACAGTTTTATAGATCCACTGGACCTCTATTCCCAATATCTATGGGTCTGTGAAAGATGTAAATCCTATTTAAAAACCCTACTATAATAATATTAAATATCCAACCAACGGGAGAATCCACCAAAGAGAGTGGCACAGTCCTGTGTGTTCATTAGTGATCTCCCAATGTGATAGTCAATGGTGTGGTCAATGTAATTGCTGGTAATAACTGGAAAGTGAAATTAGCGCCTCCTGATTCACTGTTTGGTGATATATATATATATATATATACACACACATATATATATATATATATATATGTGTATGTACAGACTGTTTTGAAGGCGGCACTCAAAGACTTCCACAAGTAGTGAAAAACCATCCATGTGTGGATGTTGTTTTAATGCGTGTTACGTTTCGGGGACGTATCCCCTTCCTCAGACAGTGATATAGTGCAACAATACAAATATAAATACATGTAACAATTAGTGCCACTTACCCCCCTTCCATGACTCTCAGCTGCGTGCCTCGCGGTGTTCCAGACCTCCCCCGTCCCGCACTTCCGGTCTCTACGTTACCAGAGCACAGGAAGTGACGTCACTGGGCCAGTCGGTTACCATGACGACGCGCCGCGAGCTGTCATGTAGGAAGCAGAAAACATAAACAAAACACAAGTTCATAACATCTAGATACTAGATAAGTATAATACACATAGTGAACAACAATCCTGTGTAATAACATAAAACGTTTGGACATACAGATAAAATTGCGCCCAATATGGGCTAGAGTATGCCTCATAGACAAACCATATAAATCTAAAATGTGCAATGTGTACATACAATGACTGCACTGTACAGCCTGATGCCCAACCTTGCCGCGTGGCCTAACCCCGCCTATCTATTGCTTATGACTATTTTCTTACAACCAGTTACTGTCATATGGTCTTCTTATTTTGATTCTGTGTACCACTGTGATTTACAATCCTATGTGGCGTATTTGCCAGCCACGAAGAGACCTTTCAACTCTGTCTTTCTAGTAGACCATGCTAGGTTTAACTTCTATTAAAGGTATGTATCAACCTCAGCTTGTGTATAGGTGCACATAATGTTTGTATACCATTTACCACCTTGCTATAGAAAGTTAATAAGCCCCAGGTTCTCATTAAGTCCCCTTGGAGCCAAACAATCTAGCTTAAAAATCCATTTGGATTCTAATTGGAGCAATTTCTTACCCCTGTCACCACCACGTATGGATGCAGGGACATGATCCACCGCCTTATATCTGAGGCTGGCCAAATTATGTTGCGAAACGGCAAAATGACGGGCTACCGGTTGATCACTTTTACCGGATTCTATTGCTGCCCGTTACCGATGTTGTGTAAGTCTCACTTTCAGTTGACATTCTGTCTTTCCAACATAGTATAGCCCACAGGGGCATACTATGACATATACTACAAACTTTGTAGTACACGTTAATGGCCACCTGATTTTTAGCCTCTTACCAGTCTGAGGGTGTGGTATGGTGTCACCAATCAGCATAAAGGAACAAGTTGTACATCCTAAGCATTTGAAGCATCCATTCTTTCTGCTCAGAAAGTTACTGGATGCTTTTGGTTGACAAAAACCTGTTACGTCAGTTTTTACAATCATATCCTTGATGTTTCTACTACGGGTGTAGCTGGGCATTAATCTATGGTTTTGAAGGCATTTCAGATCCGGATCTGAGGTTACCATTTGCCAAAGACTTTTCACTTGTTTAGATATCACAGGGCTTTTGGTATTATACTCATTGACCCAAGGCATGATGGATTTGGCCAGATCTTTCCCTCTCTTCCTGTTCTTCTGTGTGGCAGTATACATAGCCTTTTTACAAGCTCTATTAAACTCAACCTTAGAATAACCCCTCTCACAGAAGTTATCAATCATTTCTTTCAATTGTATGTCCCTCATGCTAGTGTCTGAGTTATTCCGACATACCCTCAAAAACTGAGAGTATGGCAGACTACGTATAATAGCTTTAGGATGGAAGCTGTCTGCGTGGAGGATTGTATTCCTGTCAGTGGGTTTTTTGTATAAGGAAGTCAGTATCATACCATTCCGTAATTGAATCAATACATCAAGGTAACAAATCTCTGTTTTGCTAGCAGTAAGAGTGAGTTTAATGGGGCTACTAGATTGGTTCTGTTTGTCAATAATTTCTATGAGTCTAGTCAAATCATTGGTCCACAGAATTAAGAGATCATCAATATATCTATAGTATAATAGCATAGCGGCTGAAATTTCCGCATTTTCAAAAAACAGGCCCCTCTCTACCTCCCACATGTAACTATTTGCGAAGGATGGAGCCACAGGTGAGCCCATGGAGCAACCAGTTAGTTGTCTAAAAAAACGCCCATTAAATAGGAAAAAATTGTGATTCAGTGTAAAAGCCAGTAGCTCCATGAAAAAACCAATATCGGGGCCCTCATATAGCTTATTACCAGTAATCAACCGTGCCACTGCAGCCAGACCCGCCTGATGCGGAATGCAAGTGTACAAGCTGGTGACATCCAATGTCACCAGCGTCGTATTGCTAGGGACCTGCCCAATCGATGCCAATTTTTCCAACAACATACCAGAGTCTTTAAGATATGTAAATGTGTCCTGCACACACGGTTGTAGGTAATGATCCAGAAAGATAGCAATAGGCTCGCACAGAGACCCCCGGGCCGAAATGATCGGTCTCCCCGGAGGCCTCTGTGCGTCCTTGTGAATCTTAGGCAAGGTGTACAGCAGGGGCACAACCGGCCACCTAGTGGTCAGTTTATCACATATACCTTGTGAAATAAACCCATCACTAACAGCATGTTTCAATATTGCATCTAATTTCTGTTTATACATTAGGGTGGGATCTTGGTCAAGTACACAATACGTGGTTGTATCACTTAATAATCTTTCACATTCTTCTATATAAACCGTTGTGTCCTGTATCACTATAGATCCCCCCTTATCCGCTGCTCTTATAATGATGTCCCGCCTATTTTGTAACTCACGCAGAGCCAGTTGTTCTTCTCTGGATAAATTGTGTCTAACCATACCAGTAAGTGTATCAATTGAGTTCTCCACTAGCCGATGAAAGGTTTTTAAAGTAGCGTTTGTTGATGGTGGATCAAACCTTGATCTAGCCCCCAGTTTTGCCAACCTCGAGGGCAAAGGCAAGGTAGAAGTTTTCTCAGATTGTTTAGAGAAATGTTCTTTAATTTTTAATGACCGTGAAAGCTTGAAAGTGTCCAATTTCCATTTAAATTTATCTGGATAATTCGTGGGTATAAAGGATAAACCTTTATTCAGCAACTGTTGCTCCGGATTGCTGAGCATATAGGACGACAGATTAAAGATTAAGTTCTCCGATTTTTGGGAGGTCTTCCCATGGTTCTGCCTCCGCGTTTGGCCTCCACGCCTCGTGCGCCTCGTCCCCGAGCGGAGGGACCCGCCCGGGTATCTACCCCTAAAGGGGTTACCTGTCTGGTTCCGGATGTGTTGTCCATAAGTTCCTCATTCTCGCTCGCAGATGTACTGGAGAAATGTACCCGTTGGGGGCGTCTATTGGTATAAGCCCCTCTGCACCTCCTATTGGACGAAGCTGTTTGGTTTAACCAGATATACACCCGATGTTGAGCATAATTGGCTATGACCTTCTTCTGTTTTTCCCTCTTATACTTTAGTAGATCATTTTTGTACGCCTCGACCTGTTCCTGTAATTTGGTAAGCCAGTCAGTAGAGGAATCAGCCTTGATTTTAGTAAGATGGTCTGGAACACCGCGAGGCACGCAGCTGAGAGTCATGGAAGGGGGGTAAGTGGCACTAATTGTTACATGTATTTATATTTGTATTGTTGCACTATATCACTGTCTGAGGAAGGGGATACGTCCCCGAAACGTAACACGCATTAAAACAACATCCACACATGGATTGTTTTTCACTACTTGTGGAAGTCTTTGAGTGCCGCCTTCAAAACAGTCTGTACATGTGTGTGGGTATGCAAACCCACAAGGAAGGCACCTTAGCAAGTTTCGTATAGCTGGAGTGCCGGAGCCGAGCAGTTGTATATGTGTATGTATATATATATATATATATATTATATGTGTGTGTATACATATATATATATATATATATATATACATATATGTATATATAAAACAGAATTCCTAAGTGCGCTATATTCATTGAATATTTATTCTTTACATCTTCCAAACATGGACCCAATGGGTGCAGACTGTAGATTGGAGAATTCTTTAAAAGATTATTCACACGGGAACCTGAAACAGATATCCCCTCACTGGAAAATCATTTAAACAAAAGGCCAGAAAGGTCAATTAGTACCAATTATTGGTTTATTAACACAGTTTTTGACATACACATTAAAAATGTTTTACAAGAATAACATTTGTATATGTAGTATTTGAGGTTGAATAGAGGCAAATTGCCCATCGTGTTCAACCTGTTTTAAGTTGTGATGATTCTACATACTTGCTATATAATGTTTTATGACTAGTTAGCTACTATAACTCATGTTACCCCCGGATTAACCACGTTTATATTTTAAGTATTATAACCTTGGATAGCTTTTTCATTCAGAAATGTATCCATTCCTTTTTTAAATCCAATTACAGAGTCCGCCATTACCACCTTCCCTGGCAGGGAATTCCACATCCTGATTGCCCTAACAGTGAAGAACCCTTTCCTCCGTTGCGTTCGGAACTTTCTCTCCTCCAGTCGCAGCGAGTGCCCACGTGTCCTAAACTGTGTTCTTTTAATAAATGAGAGATATCCAGAACGTGTAGACGGCAAGTTAGATCCTCCCTCACCTTAACAAGGTGTGAGCTCAAAAGGGAGAACCTTCACAATCTGGACTGATAACTCATAGCTGACAGACCCTACGCATTTCATCTTAACGACTTCACCAGGGGTAATTCACAAAAGAGGCAGGAAGTTTGTATAAACCAATGATCATACAGCAACCTTAATGAGTCTTTTTTTTTCTAGCAAATAACCAGGTTTTTCAATCACGAAAACTTGTGATGAAGTTCATCAATAATGATCGCATAGATGTCCTTAAAAACACCTGCATAGGCTAGAGGACTTTGAATCCAACTCGTTTAGATGGAAAAAATCTCATATATAAAGTTTTATCATAGTAATACAACAGAAGTTAAAAAATGTGTTGACAATGGAAACCTCCACAGTGAGATTCATAAAAAGATCAAATGTGCTTGTGCAGCAAACAAGTGGAGATTTCAGAATATATACACGTGTGTGTATATACACGATACAGATATATATACACGTGTGTTTGTATGTATGTGTGTATGCATACACACATGTATATATATATTTTTCTTGTATATATATATATATATATATATATGTGTGTGTATATATTATATATATGTGTTCGTGTTTGTATGTATGTGTGTGTGTGTGTGTGTGTCAGTCAGAAGTTTCCTACTTAGTTTGTGAAGATACTCCTTTGTGAGTTCACACCTTAAAAAGGTGAGGGAGTATCTAGAGTTCCAATTATTCAACAAATGTCTTTTTTACTGACATTTATTTTTACTATCTGTATACTCATTACATGAACTATGTAAAAATTGCATTTGTTCAAATGAATGTTATTAAAATAATCTTTTATTAATTGGCCTTGGGCCTCTTGTTTGGGTGACCATTTGGTGAGGGGTGTTCGTTACAGGTTCCCGGTCACAAACTTTCTCCAATATCCAACTTACACCTATGGAAACAACATTGGAAGAATTACCGTAAAGACGCTCCTATATAGCGCACTTGGGAATTTTGTTTGTATCTGGTATTCTTTAGAGATCTTTCAACAGAGATCTCTCCCGTTGTGCTGCTTTGAGTTTGGCGCAAGATAAGGGTACTATTGTGTGTATATATATATATATATATATATATATGTGTGTGTGTGTGTATATATTATATATATATGTGTGCATGTTTGTACGTATGTGTGTGTTTGTGTACGTACGTACGTACGTACGTACGTACGTACGTACGTACGTACGCGAACCCCTTTGATTAATTGGCCTTGGTACCATGGCAATATGAGATACACCATTGACTTAGATGGGGGCCTAGATGTGTCCATTTGGGACTTGTGAGGCGTTGTTGGTCCTTAATATTGGTGTGACTGTGTTCAGTCTCCATTTTGTGCTCACTTCCGGTAAATGGAACGCAAGGCACTTCCATCTTCCGGTCCGTGGAACGCATGCCGCGGCTGAGAGCGGCAGTGTATTACAGAGCTACGGTGTATGGCCAAGTACAGTGGTCTTTTCACTTTCGTTAGCTTGTCCTGCAGCTGGGTGTTTTGTCCGTTTCTAGTTGCATACACTAGTATTTCACTTTACCTATTAGAGCCACCTACACTTCCTGTCTCCTCCCTATATAAGGCTTGTTAGGAGAGTGGTGAACACACAGCTCCAGGGTGTGGACTGGAAACCACAGTTGACTGTTTGTTGGTGAGTTATTACCTGAGAGATTATTACATTGGTTAGGTTGCCTGTTATTTGACTTGATATTTGGGGACTTAGTGGATTCCTTACACATATTTTATATGCCCTAGGATGGTTTATAGACCGGCTGAATGACCTGGAGATTATTGTAATCTTGTCATCTACATCTAGTGAGTATTTTGCTCTCCTTGGTGGATCTTTGATGGGGTTGATTAATGAGACTTCTGGTGTATATTTTAGACTATGAATCTATTTCCCTCATAGGATTTGTGGATTGATGAGTTTGCCTACTCTATTAAATCTTTTTTGCTCTGGAGCTGTCGTAATTTCATTAGTGAGTATGACATTACTAGGCTGGGTGACTATGGTGTTAAGCTCTCCTGCCTCTTAGATGCTATTTTTTTGCACATATTCCGTTTCGGTGCAGTAATACAGGATATATTACACCGCATGAATGATTGATTTCTATGATAAACCCTGTGGTGATGGTGTTAAGTGTTTGGGCCCGTGAGACTGATTTTATGTTATATGTTTTCATTTTTTTGGACAGCTATTTGCTGAATTGGATTTAACTTTGTGAAAAATAATGAGGCTTGTCTTGAAAAAGATTCTTGCTGTAGAATCGAAACGTTGACCCATTAAAGCCATTAATAAAGCGTTGAAACACTGATTAGACTTTTTATTTGTGGAGAGTGCCCCCCAGGCTACTGGAACTTTGTATAATATTGTGGACAGAGCCGGCGGAACCCGCTCAGCAAAGGGATGCAGTGCAGGGAGGCGCATGCCTAGAGAGGCGCTCTCACTGCTCTGCATTCCTTTGATGTGTGCAGTTGCTGCCGGCTCTTCAAGTTCCCACTCCTACGACGCTGATGTAATCTCCTCCCACGGCGCTGATATAATCTCCTCCCACGGCACTGATATAATGTCCTCCCGTCCTGATGTAATCTCCTCCCACGGCGCTGATGTAATCTCCTCCCACGGCGCTGATGTAATCTCCTCCTGCCTTGGCGCTAGCAGTGGGAGGTGTGTGGGCGGGACTGATGACAAAGGACGGCTTGGGGAGCAGAGAGCTGCAGTGACTACTGTACTTGACTGCAGTACTGCCAGGAGCCACTAGATGCCCCCATATCCATGGAGCCATCTCATCACCTACCAGGACTGAGGAACAATAGAGAGACTGCCCGGGAGGTTGTGTCTATCAGAGGAACTAAGTGAGTATTTTGTATGTTTGATCTATCTATCTATCTATCTATCTATCTATCTATCTATCTATCTATCTATCTATCTATCTATCTATCTATCTATCTATCTATCTATCTATCTATCTATCTATCTATCTATCTATCTATGTGTCTGGCTGTCTGTCTATCTATCTATCTATCTATCTATCTATCTATCTATCTATCTATCTATCTGTCTGTCTGGATTTTTTCACTCTGTCTCTCTTTGTTGAAGGGGTCTCTGCCTGCTATAATGTGTAAAATGGGGACACCTGCCTGCTATAATGTGTAAAATGGGGACTCTTGCCTACCGTAATGTGTAAAATGGGGACACCTGCCTGCCGTAATGCGTAATATGGGGACACCTGCCTACCGTAATGCGTAATATGGGGACACCTGCCTGCCGTAATGTGTAATATGGGGACACCTGCCTGCCGTAATGCGTAATATGGGGACACCTGCCTGTCGTTATGTGTAAAATGGGGACACCTGCTTGTCGTTATGTGTAAAATGGGGACACCTGTCTGCCGTAATGTGTAAAATGGGGACACCTGCCTGCCGTAATGCGTAATATGGGGACACCTGCCTGCCGTAATGCGTAAAATGGGGACTCTGACTGCCGTAATGCGTAAAATGGGGACACCTGCCTGCCGTAATGTATAAAATGGGGACACCTGCCTGCTATAATGTGTAAAATGGGGACTCTTGCCTGCCGTAATGTATAAAATGGGGACACGTGCCTGCCGTAATGTGTAAAATGGGGACACCTGTCTGCCGTAATGTGTAAAATGGGGACACCTGCCTGCCGTAATGCGTAATATGGGGACACCTGCCTGCCGTAATGTGTAAAATGGGGACTCTGACTGCCGTAATGCGTAAAATGGGGACACCTGCCTGCCGTAATGTATAAAATGGGGACACCTGCCTGCTATAATGTGTAAAATGGGGACTCTTGCCTGCCGTAATGTATAAAATGGGGACACGTGCCTGCCGTAATGTGTAAAATGGGGACTCGTGCCTGCCGTAATGTGTAAAATGGGGACACTTGCCTGCCGTAATGTGTAAAGTGGGGACTCTTGCCTGCCGTAATGTGTAAAGTGGGGACTCCTGCATGCCGTAATATGTAAAGTGGGGACTCTTGCCTGCCGTAATGTGTAAAATGGGGACTCTTCCCTGCCGTAATGTGTAAAGTGGGGACTCTTGCATGCCGTAATGTGTAAAATGGGGACTCTTCCCTGCCGTAAAGTGTAAAATGACAGTCAGAGTACCGACAGCGGTGAATCGAGTTCCCTCTGTGCGCTTTGCGCGGTGTAAATGTGAACAAGATTGTACTACTGTATGGAGTAATTTGAATTGGTACTATTGTGTGACCACGCCCCACCTGTTTTTTTGCGGCGTGAGACTTCATACTGCATTGTCTCTTTATTAAGTATGGGAGAGAGGGCGCAAATTTATAGTTTGCAGGAGGGCGCCGAACACCCTTGCACCGGCCTTGATTGTGGACCTACCTATTCAAGGTGGAATCCGCTGGGAGCACCCCTATGGTTGATCATATGCAGATGTGAGTGCAGGACTACCATGGAGATATATATATATATATATATATATACATATATATAATTACCACTCCTAGCAGGCGGCGGCACTCAGAGTCTGGTCTTAGCAGTAAGGTGTAAAAAGTGCTTAAATGGATCACTCCATGTGCAACGTTTCGGGGCTGCAGCGCCCCTTTAAGGACTTCACCTTGATAAAGGGGCGCTGCAGCCCCGAAACGTTGCACATGGAGTGATCCATTAAAGCACCTTTTACACCTTACTGCTAAGACTAGACTCTGAGTGCCGCCGCCTGCTAGGAGTGGTAATTATGTAAAGTATTTTCCGGATGGCGAGTGCCGATTCTATTGGGACAAATATATACATATATATATATATATATATATATATTTCTCATACGTCCTAGAGGATGCTGGGGTCACCATTAGAACCATGGGGTATATACGGGATCCGCAGGAGACATGGGCACTTTAAGACTTTCAAAGGGTGTGAACTGGCTCCTCCCTCTATGCCCCTCCTCCAGACTCCAGTTTTAGAATTGTGCCCAGTGAGACTGGACGCACTACAGGGGAGCTCTACTGAGTTTCTCTGAAAAAGACTTATGTTAGGTTTTTTATTTTCAGGGAGGCTGCTGGCAACAATCTCCCTGCTTCGTGGGACTTAGGGGAGAGCAGTATGATCAACTTCTAGTGAGTTCAATGGCTCTGCTTCTGGCTGACAGGATACCATTAGCTCCTGAGGGTGCTGATCGCTGGGTACGCCTAGATGCTCACTCCCGCAGCCTGCCGTCACCCCCTTACAGAGCCAGAAGTCAGAAGACAGGCGAGTAGCAGAAGAAAAGAAGACTTCTTCAGTGACGGCATTCTGAGGTACTGCGCAGCGAATGGAACGCTGCGCGCCATGCTCTCACACACACAGCACTGCAGGGTGCAGGGCGCGGAGGGGGGGGGGGGGGGGTCGCCCTGGGCAGCATAAAATCCTCAATTCCCACTGGCAAGAGGGGACATTAGTGCCAAGGCACTGTCCTAAACCCCACCAGTATAATTATTTATTAAAATAAGCGGGACAGAAGCGCGACATTAAGGGGGCAGAGCTTCTTCCTCACAGCTCACTCTCAGCTCGGCGCCATTTCCTCTCCACAGGGCTGCAGAGACACTGGTCCTTCCTCACACTGCTGACAAGTATCAGGGTGCAATACGGGAAGGGGGGAGGGCACAGTATAATTTGGTGCAACATATTTGATATTTAAAGAGCTACAGGTCTGGGGCATTTGTTAGTGTTTTCAGACCCATTAATTTGGCGCTGGGTTGTGAGCTGGCAAATCCCCTCTGTGTCTCTCTGACAGACTTTACTGTGGGTCTGTCCCCTATATGCCCAGTGTGTCTGTGGGTGTTTGGTACACGTGTGTCGACATGTCTGAGGCTGAGTGCTCTTCCCAGGAGGAGGCTGTATTAGGGACACAAACGGCTGTGGGGGTGACCCTGTCGGCACCGCCGACTCCTGATTGGGTAAATGTTTTGAATGCTTTGAATGCTAATGTGGCTCTTATTAGTAAAAGATTAGATAAGTCTGAGTCTCAGACCCAGGCATGAAAGAAATCTGTGAAGGATGTGTTATTACAAGTACAGGACCCCTCGGGGTCACAAAAACGTACTTTTGCCCAGTTGGCAGACACTGGTACCGACATGGACACTGATTCCAGTGTCGACTATAGTGATTCCAGATTAGATCCAAAATTGGCAAAGAGCATTCAGTACATGATTGTGGCGGTTAAAGATGTATTACATATCACTGAGGACCCTGCTGTTCCTGATAAAAGGGTCTGTATGTATAAGGAAAAGAAACCTGAGATAACGTTTCGTCCCTCTCATGAATTGAACACTCTATTTGAAAAAGTCTGGGAAAGCCCTGACAGAAAGTTTCAGATTCCCAAAAGGATTCCGGTGGCTTATCAGTTTCCCTCTGAGGATAGGGAAAAGTGGGAGTCACCCCCCATTGTAGACAAGGCCCTATCACGTTTGTCTAAAAAGGTGGCTCTCCCGTCACCTGGAACGGCAGCCCTTAAGGACCCTGCGGATCATAAGCAAGAAACTACGTTAAAAATCCGTTTATGCGACCACATGTACGCTACTCAGACCTGTCATTGCATCTGCGTGGGTGAGTAGTGCTATCGAAAAGTGGGCAGATAACTTGTCATCTGATATAGATACCCTAGATAGGAATAGCATCCTCTTGATGCTGGGTTATAACAAGGACGCTGCAGCGTACCTAAAGGAAACTGCGAGAGATATTGGCCTTTTGGGATCAAAAGCCAATGCCATGGCAGTCTCAGCTAGGCGAGCATTGTGGATTCCCCAATGGAATGCTGATGCTGACTCCAAGAAAAATATGGAATCTCTACCATATAAAGGTGGTGCCTTGTTTGGTGACGGCCTCGCTGATTTGGTATCTACGGCTCCCGCGGGTAAGTCATCCTTTTTGCCTTATGTTCCTCCACAACAAAAGAATACACACCACTATCAAATGCAGTCCTTTCGGCCCAATAAATACAGAAAAGGGTGAGGTTCTTCCTTCCTTGCTACTAGAGGAAGGGGAAGAGGTAAAAGATCACCAGCTTGTCGGGTTCCCAGGAGCAGAAGACCTCCCCGGCTTCTGCCAATTCCACCGCATGACGCTGGGGCTCCTCTGCGGGAGTCCGCACCGGTGGGGGCACATCTCAAACTCTTCAGTAAGTTCTGGTTATGTTCGGACCTGGACCCATGGGTTTTACAGATAGTATCCCAAGGGTACAAACTGGAGTTTCAAGACGTTCCCCCTCGCCGATTTTTCAAATCGGCCTTACCAGTTTCTCTTCCGGACAGGGAGGTAGTATGCGACGCAATACAAAAGTTGTGTCAAAATCAGGTCATTGTCTCGGTTCCGCCGTCACAACAGGGAGAAGGCTTTTATTCAAGCCTGTTCGTGGTCCCGAAGCCGGACGGCTCGGTCAGACCAATCCTAAACCTGAAATCCCTCAATTTCTACCTAAAATATTCAAATTCAAGATGGAGTCTCTCCGAGCAGTGATCTCCAGTCTGGAGGAAGGGGATTTTATGGTGTCGGTGGACATAAAGGATGCCTACTTACATGTTCCCATTTATCCTCCGCATCAGGCTGACCTGAGGTTTGCAATTCAGGATTGTCATTACCAATTTCAGACGTTGCCGTATGGTCTGTCCACGGCTCTGAGGATTTTCACCAAAGTAATGGCGGAAATGATGGTTCTCCTTCGCAAGCAAGTCACGATTATCCCGTACTTGGACGATCTCCTGATAAAGGCGAGATCCAGGGACCAGTTGGTGCAAAACATTGCACTCTCCCTGACAGTTCTTCAACAACATGGTTGGAGCCTAAACTTGCCAAATTCACAGTGGATTCCGATGACGCGGTTGTCGTTTTTGGGAATAATACTGGACACAGAACTACAGAGAGTTTTTTTTCCAGTGGAAAAGGCTCTGGAACTTCAGAGTCTGGTCAAACAAATTCTGAAACCAGCAAGAGTGTCAATCCATCAATGCACTCGGTTGCTGGGGAAGATGGTTGCGGCCTACGAGGCCATTCAGTTTGGCAGATTCCATGCCAGAGTGTTTCAGTTGGACCTGTTGGACAAGTGGTCCGGATCCCACCTGCACATGCACTGAAGGATAATCCTGTCTTCCAAGACCAGAATCTCACTCCTGTGGTGGCTGCACAGCTCTCACCTCCTAGAGGGGTGCAGGTTCGGAATCCAGGACTGGATCCTAGTAACCACGGATGCAAGTCTCCGAGGCTGGGGAGCAGTCACACAGGGGGAAAACTTCCAAGGAAGATGGTCAAGCCAGAAAACTTGTCTCCACATAAACGTTCTGGAGTTAAGGGCCATTTACAATGGCCTTCTACAAGCGGAACATCTTCTTCGCAATCTGCCCGTACTGATCCAGTCGGACAATGTAACAGCAGTAGCGTACATAAACCGCCAGGGCGGAACAAAAAGCAGAGCGGCAATGGCAGAAGTCACAAAGGTTCTCTGCTGGGCGGAAAAGCATACAAGCGCTCTGTCAGCAATCTTCTTTCCAGGAGTGGACAAATGGGAAGCAGACTTCCTCAGCAGACACGATCTCCATCCAGGAGAGTGGGGCCTCCATCAAGAGGTCTTCACAGAAGTGACAAGTCATTGGGGAATTCCTCAAATAGACATGATGGCATCTCGTCTCAACAAGAAGCTTCAGAGATATTGTTCCAGGTCGAGGGACCCTCAAGCAATAGCAGTGGATGCACTGGTGACACCATGGGTGTTTCAGTTGGTGTATGTATTCCCTCCACTTCCTCTCATTCCAAAGGTTCTAAAGATCATAATAAGAACAAATAATAAGAACAAAGATTCAAGCAATTCTCATTGTCCCAGACTGGCCAAGGAGGGCTTGGTATCTAGATCTACAGGAATTACTCATAGGAGATCCCTGGCCTCTTCCTCTACGCGAGGACCTGTTGCAGCAGGGGCAGTGCGTGTATCAAGACTTACCGCGGCTACGTTTGACGGCATGGTGGTGGAACGCCAAATCCTAGCCCGAAAGGGTATTCCCAGTGAAGTCATTCCCACTCTTATTCAGGCCAGGAAAGGAGTAACGTCTAAACATTACCACCATATTTGGAGAAAATATGTTTCTTGGTGTGAATCCAAGAGGTTCCTACAGAGGAATTTCAGCTAGGACGTTTTCTCCATTTTCTACAAACAGGTGTGGATGCGGGCCTAAATTTGGGCTCAATTAAGGTACAGATTTCAGCCTTATCGGTTTTCTTTCAAAAACAATTGGCCTCCCTTCCAGAAGTTCAGACTTTCGTGAAAGGTGTGTTGCACATCCAACCTCCATTTGTGCCCCCAGTGGCACCATGGGATCTTAACGAGGTGTTGCAGTTCCTTCAATCACATTGGTTTGAACCTTTACAGAAGGTGGGGTTGAAATTCCTCACTTGGAAAGTGGTCATTCTGTTGGCCTTGGCATCCGCAAGGCGGGTGTCTGAGTTAGCGGCCTTGTCTCACAAGAGCCCTTATTTGATCTTCCAAGAAGATAGAGCAGAGTTGAGGACTCATCAGCAATTTCTGCCGAAGGTGGTTTCATCTTTCCACATGAACCAACCTATTGTGGTGCCAGTGGCTACTGACGCCTTAATTGAGTCAAAGTCTCTGGATGTGGTCAGAGCTTTGAAAATTTATGTCGCCAGAACGGCTCAGGTTAGGAAAATGAGGCTCTGTTTGTCCTTTATGCTCCCAACAAGATTGGGTATCCTGCTTCCAAGCAGACTATTGCACAATGGATCTGTAGTACGATTCAGCATGCTCATTCCACGGCTGGATTGCCGTTACCGAAATCGATGAAGACCCATTCTACTAGAAAGGTGGGCTCGTCCTGGACGGCTGCTCGGGGGGGGGGGGGGGGGGTCTCGGCATTGCAACTTTGCAGAGCAGCTACTTGGTCGGGTTCAAACACTTTTGCAAAGTTTTACAATTTTGATACCCTGGCCGATGATGACCTCAAGTTTGGTCAATCGGTGCTGCAGAGTCATCCACACTCTCCCGCCCTTTCTAGAGCTTTGGTATAACCCCATGGTTCTAATGGTGACCCCAGCATCCTCTAGGACGTATGAGAAAAGGGTACCTACCGGTAAATACCGGTTAATACCTACCGGTAAATCCTTGTCTCTTACTCTGTAGAGGATGCTGGGCACCCGTCCCAGTGCGTACTGTATCTGCAGTTATTAGTTGTGGTTACACACGTTGTGTTACGTTTATAGTCAGCCTGTTGCTGAAATTGTTCATGCCGTTGGCTTGTGTTCTGTTGAATGCCACGTTGTGCGGCATGCTTGAGGT
Organism: Pseudophryne corroboree; assembly: GCF_028390025.1. NCBI lineage: Eukaryota > Metazoa > Chordata > Amphibia > Anura > Myobatrachidae > Pseudophryne > Pseudophryne corroboree. Next base: position 495,333,312 of record NC_086447.1, read on the forward strand.
GTGAGCTGGTATGAATCTCACCTTAGTTTAACAATAAATCC